>NC_083769.1:40402790-40707790 GCF_963514075.1 Conger conger
TTATCTCTCTCTCTCTCTACACTCTCCTTGTCTCTCTCTACTTTTTCTCTAGCTTGCTCACTCTAGCTCTCACTCTCTCACTCTCTCCCTCTCTACTCTCTCTCACTCTCTCCCTCCCTCACTCTAGCTCTCCCTCTCTCTCTCTACTCTCTCTCTCTAGCTCTCCCTCTCCCCCTCTCTCTCTCTCTCTGACAGCTCACTATTCCCACGGCAGCAGCAGGTATTAAATTGGAAGCCCCGCAGAGGCTAATATCACACATGTCCGATGACCTCATTGTCAGGCTACAGGGAGCTGGAGAGGGCGCAGAGAGACTCCACTGCAGCTCAGCCTGTTTTATCATTTAGACCAGGCTAGTGCAGGAGTGCCTGGTGTAGTGTAAGAGTGAGGGAACTGGGATTGTAACATGGCAGGTTTGTTTTCCACGTAGGACACTACTGTGTACCCTTGAGCATGGGACTTCACATGCACTGCTTCAGTATACTATATCCGTATACTATATCCAGCCATACTGCCCAAGTAGGGGGCAATGTGGGTGAGGGTTCCTTAAGGTGTGACATCACAACTATGTGATTAGAATGTCCTTAACTGAACATTCTAATGCTGATGTCACAATCACCGCCATTCCACAAAACATTCCAAAAAACCAGCTCCGCGGAGGGTTAAACTAGGAAAGCACACCTAATGACCCAGCCAAGCTGCCACTCAATACCATAACCTGCATCAGACTGGAGCCACAGAGCTCTGGTGTCATCGGGAATGCCTGTCCAACCTTGTTCAGTACCTGAGCTAATAGGACGCTCACGGTCACCCTGCGCTTTTCACGTGTATCACCGTGTCATTTTGAAATGGACAGAGCTCTGGGAAGACATGGGAGAGATGTGGTCTCTGCGGCTCTGTTCAAACCTCACAGAGACCCATGCAGCTGAGGTCAACCTTTTCCAATAAGCTATTCCTACACTTCAATGGATTAGACATATTGTCCAGTTCTACAGACAAGCTCACATTTCCACACAAAGACCAGGTTGAGCAACGGCGTCATTGAAACACAAGACGGTATCACGAGAAAAAGAGCACCAAACAAAAGAAATGTAAATGACACTTTGTGTGTCTTAATTATTGATCGGACTCCCAGCGAAACAAATCAATTACGTACACTTTATGTCTCAACCGCCCAGCATCAAAGCAGCCCCTAACCATTTCTGGGCATTGATTTTCATTTATCTTTCTTTTGGGTTTGTCAGGAAGCAATCAGAATAATCGTGCAGTCAAATGGATTTTACTTAATGGACAGTTGATCAGGGTTTTTATTGTTAGGGATTCAGTAAAAGTCAAATGAAATAAATTAAATTGGCCAGATTTATTTTTATGTAAAAACATTATTTTAGCCTCCTGAGACCCTTGCGTTCTTAAACGAGGACATTCGATTTTGGTGCCCCTGATATATACACAGTATTTCTCTCATCATAAGGGACATTCATTTAAAACGAAATCAAATATACGTTTTGAAAATATTTTCACTCCATGACAATATTTTTGTCGTCCATGACACTTGCATTATGTCACTAAAATACCCAAAATACTTCTTTCTTTTTTTAATAAAAAAAAAAAAAGGTTCATTATTATGATTGTGCAATACCCTGAAACATCACAGCTGTCTACTGAAGGGGTTCAGATAGGCAGGTAACACACATGCACCGCAGAATGCTAATGGTTGAACCAAGTGCTCCACACATCCACAGAACCACAAACAACTGTACACTGCAGGCACTAAGGGACTGGTTTGTATGTCTTTCCCCCCCCCCCCCCCCCCGTTTGATTATGCAGGCGTCTTACTGAAAACGCCGCGCCTGAAACAAGGAGAGCAGGGCAGTTACGGTCCCATATCCGCATAATCCCAGGGTACTTTCCAACGCCCGCATGTGCTTCCTTTTACATTCAAATCCCCTCTCTCCCAGGGCAGACTCCCGTAGCACCGTTCTGCGTGATCCAGAATGACATCTTGCAGCAATCTGGGAAAAGTGCTCACCATTCACACGGAGCCGTTTCCAGACTCCGCCAAAGCATACCGCCACAACATCTCTAACAAAAGCACGTCTGGACATACTTTACACTTCAATAACGGCAGGGATAATGACATCACTTCCTGTTGGAAATAAACAGAAATAAAGCCTAGGGAGGGCGACCAATCTGAATACCAACAGGGACCCTCTAATGTTTTTCAGGGCCATTCCTACCCCACTGAAAACAAGCCTGGCTGGAGCTGCCCCCTGGCTGAACAAACTCTCACACACGCATGTGAACAAAGGCAAGCTCTCCTTTATTATAACAGACCTAAAGACCCACAGACGCATACGCAGTCTCCCAGTCACACCATGTTTAATCCTTTCAGGTGTAAGATCACACATCTGTGATGAGAATTTTCTTAACTGAACATTCACAACTGAACATTCTTAACAGAAGATTCTAATGCTGATGTAACAATCACCACCAGTGACTGAAAGGCATTCTAGAACACAGACTAGAATTTTGATGAAACGCAGGAATTTTGATGAAAAAAAAAAACAAGAACATTCCAGGAAACCTGCTCTTTGAAGGGTTAAAGGCAGTGGAGACATAAATGAACTGAGCAAAAGGTCTGCTGAGGAACCCGACCCATCCCAGACACAGTGCATGCCCTGTTAGTGATTACGGAGCCCAGGGATAGTGTCAGAAGTGTGCAGCTGTTTCAGTGCTTTTTCACCAAGCGTAACCTGAGGACGTAGCGTAACAAAGAACCGTAAGACCCCGTGAAAGTGCAGAAATCTCCAGTCAGGTCCATCAGTTGCCAAGCAGAGTAATCACGAAACCGCCGGCTCATTAATTCAGCAACGCGGCAGAATTACGGACGGCGAGCAGGACAAACAGCTGTTGCTAAGCAAAAAGGAAGCGATTCACTCCACTTTTCTTCAGCCGTTTTACACACATTAAACAGGACATTACTCTGGACATTACTCTAGACATTACTCGGGACATTACTCGGGACATTACTCGGGACAGTACTCTGGACAGTACTCTGGACAGTACTCTGGACAGTACTCTGGACAGTACTCTGGACAGAATGGCACCTCCGCCAGCAAACAGCCTGACACAGCGCACACCAGCACCTCACTGTGACACGACAAAGAGCGCCGCACAAGGCAAAACAGCGTTAGTGTCTGCACTAACTAAGTTTCCACGCACTCCAGGGATACGATTTCAGACGACACGCACGGCAGCTATTCTCAATGGGACCAACCTCTCAGTGACAAAGGGAAGAGAGGGAAAAAAAACACAAGGCCGTCCGTTTCCACCAGCGGACCCTCTTCGCATCGGTTCCGGTGTCCTAAAACAACACAGATGCGAGAGCCTCCGCTGCAGCCCGCGCCGTTGTCTTGGCGCTCGTAAGTGGAAAAACATCTTTGGAGAGACGGCGAGAGAGATCCGCGCGGTCACGGGCGCGGCGGCTAGCGGGCGCTGACATATCGATACGCTTAATGAGCTCGCTGCTCCTCAACACCCATCGATAGCGCTTTGATGAAAAATAACATTGGGCCACAATGTCCACGCTATTAGCTTCTAATGTGACAGGGTGAGCCATATTGATTTCAATCAAGCGCTGAAAATTAAAAACACTTTGAAGGCCACAAACAGGAGAGCGTTTACTGGGGGGGGGAAAACCTAACGCGATACACCGTCATCGAAACGTTTGGTGTCAAAGAAGCAGGACACAAGATGTAGAGAAAATGCATTTTCCACAGTCCTTATCCTCGCTACCTCCCGACACACAGAAACAAGCAGGCGGTATCCTCATCAATTCAGCCACTGTTAGCCCCCTTCTACCCACTAATTACAGCTGGAGTCCTGGATGAAATCGTACCTGTGTGCAGCAGGTAAACCCCTGAGGGGACCGAGCTCGCCTCCCACAACCCCCCCGGCTGCACCCTATCAATTACCCGCTGGCCGCGCTGCACAATAACATGGGGTAAACTCCGCCTAATGGAGGCAGGGAGAGAGAGAGAGAGAGCCCACACTCGCCCGAGGTGATGGACAACATCTGAGAAAGAGCTCGTTCTCCAGGAAACTCGCGAAACAAAGAAACCCCAAACTATTATTAAAATTCATCTCTGCCATTTTCAGAGCCGCCAGGCCCGAGAGCGGAGGCATCCGCGGCGCTTCTCGTCCGACGCGAGACACCGCGGTCCTACGTTCCACAGCCGGCTGTGTGGCGGACATTTCGCCTCATCGTCTCAGCCAAAGCTGAGGGCCACAGCCGCACCAGTTGATAAAATAAGGGGGGCGATTGGGATCTGTTCCACCCCCCCAGTGGGGCGCAGACTGGGCTTGTTGTCTGTCGGAGGAGAGTGTGGTTCAGATGGTCTGTTCTCAGAGAGTGTGTGGTTCAGAAGGTCTGTTTTTAAGAGAGTGTGGTTCAGAAGGTCTGTTCTCAGAGAGCGTGGTTCAGAAGGTCTGTTCTCAGAGTGTGTGGTTCAGAAGGTCTGTTTTTAAGAGAGTGTGGTTCAGAAGGTCTGTTCTCAGAGAGTGTGGTTCAGAGGGTCTGTTCACAGAGAGTGTGGTTCAGATGGTCTGTTCTCAGAGAGTGTGGTTCAGAAGGTCGGTTCACAGAGAGTGTGGTTCAGAAGGTCTGTTCTCAGAGAGTGTGGTTCAGAAGGTCTGTTCTCAGAGAGTGTGTGGTTCAGATGGTCTGTTCACAGAGACTGTGGTTCAGACGGTCTGAGTGCGGTTCAGGGAGGAGATTTTGGGGTGTCTGTGAGCCACCGAACGCTCCTGTCCTTATGCTGAGGCCCAGGCTGGCAGCCAGAGAGAATACAGCCACACGCACGGGATCTGCCTTCAGCTCCACTAACACCTGAGAGGAAACAACCTCCATTTAATGCCCCTTACTTACAGCTCTCCCACTCTCCACTCCACTCCTCTCTCTCCCACTCCCCGCTCCACTCTCCCACTCCTCTCTCCCACTCTCCCACTCCACTCTCCCACTCCTCTCTCCCACTCCCCGCTCCTCTCTCCCACTCCCACTCCTCTCTCCCACTAACCACTCCACTCCTCTCTCTCCCACTCCCCGCTCCTCTCTCCCACTCCCCGCTCCTCTCTCCCACTCCCCGCTCCTCTCTCCCACTCCCACTCCCACTCCTCTCCCACTCCCTGCTCCTCTCTCCCACTCCCCGCTCCTCTCTCCCTGCTCCTCTCTCCCACTCCCCACTCCTCTCTCTCCCACTCCCTGCTCCTCTCTCCCACTCCCTGCTCCTCTCTCCCACTCCCTGCTCCTCTCTCCCACTCCCTGCTCCTCTCTCCCACTCCTCTCTCTCCCACTCCCTGTTCCTCTCTCCCACTCCCCACTCCTCTCTCTCCCACTCCCCACTCCTCTCTCTCCCACTCCCTGCTCCTCTCTCTCCCACTCCCTGCTCCTCTCTCCGACTCCCCACTCCTCTCTCCCACTCCCCGCTCCTCTCTCCCTGCCCCTCTCCCCACTCCTCTCTCCCACTCCCTGCTCCTCTCTCCCACTCCCTGCTCCTCTCTCCTGCTCCTCTCTCCCACTGCCCACTCCTCTCTCCCGCTCCTCTCTCCCACTCCCTGCTCCTCTCTCCCACTCCCTGCTCCTCTCTCCTCTCTCCCACTCCCACTCCCACTCCCTGCTCCTCTCTCCTCTCTCCTCTCTTACACGTCCTGCAGCTGCCACTCCCGGTCGCTCCCTTTGACGGATCTGTTTACAAACCGCTCCGCTTTACACCCTGAGCTTATCGCTGGGGTCCCTGGCTGTGTAGCGTTACGGGGAGGGGTACATTTAGGGAAGCTTCGCTCGTTACGGGCCCCGTACAGGCCTGCACGGCAGGCAGGGGCCACTCCACAGGAGGGCACCTAACCTCCGCTCCTTCAGAAAAAACACACATCACAGAACAGAATGCACAGTGCATGAGCGGTGTGTCATAAATATTACAATGATCACAAAAGCAGAAGTACAAAGCAGATTTGTATTTCCTGCTTTTCCCAATGTAAATAGTGCTGGAGGGCTTGGAAATGCAGCAGTTCTCTCCGGCTCATGTGAAAGGATAATGTAAAAGGATGGCATTGTGTTCACAAAGGATGCTGTCAAACCCATTAAAAATCAACCCAGGTAGGTTATTCAAGGTGCTCTTTGTGAGAAATATAAAATAATTCAGCAAATGAAAAATTCCTCAAAAGATTCCTTTCAATAGAGACGTCAGAGGTAACGCTGAAGAGGGAAATATTGAGCTCATGAGTGCACGGGCGTATAAAAGACACAAGGAGAAAAAATAAAAAGTGCTCACTTCACATTTAATTATGGAGCAGCCTCTGTTTAATGCACTCCTCGGTGGGCTTGGATGTGAAAGCCATCACATTTTCATTTTCAGCATGATTTACAGCCTCGTATACTCCTGAACACCACTTAAAATAAACTCCCCCTGCCCCTCAGTCACTGCCTCAACAACTCATATTTTACATATAATCTTTCATAACCCGCCCCCACCCAAACCCCACCACCTCCACCCACCACATACTGGCAGAAACAGAAACACACAGACGCACACACAGACGCACACACATGTACACATGTACACACTTGACAGACGTACGGACGCACCCACAGGCAGACACGGCTACTTTTAAAATATCTAGCTTAAAAAGAAGCACAACTTAAAAACACTTGTTTGGAGATGGGTTTTTATAATTTGCATAACATGACAAAGGACCTTTCATAATATTTCTCAACAGCTAAACGAAATCCCTATATGAAGAACATCCCCATAACCACAGGCACAAAACATGCAAAAGGAAAACAAACAATCCTTTTTTAATGTAATACAGAAGGGGAAGCTGTAATTAGGTTACTCATGGCATATTTTTACCCGCACTGAGGGCGTGCACAGGGGTTGTGCTCATCTCCTGAGTATACGGACATTATGCACGGTTATCACATGAAGGAGAAATGTACACGCTCAACAAACAGCAAACTTGAAAGAAAGACATTGTTATCGACAGTCTTTCTGACACAGCCCTGACAACCAACAGGATTGGAGGGAACTTCAAGGGCATTTGTTTGCAGGGGATGGGGCAGGACCTGAGACGCTAATTCTAATTAGCGCACACACACCTGTGAATATGTATACGGAATCAGCAGCTCCCAGACAAACTATCGAAACAACAACAGCAAAGGCCAATGTCACATCAGTCTTACTCTCGGGGAAAAAATAATGTACGAATAAATAATATGGCGCTGGGAAATTAAAATACGTTGGCTAAATAAAACATACTCTATGGTCCAAAGATTATTTCAAGTTATTGCATAGTGCTGAATGATTTGACCCACAGAACAATCTGCCGCACTTTCCCACAGATTTCACAGCAGAAGAACTATGTCTACGCATGATGCGAATAGCAACTGCCGTACAACAACGGTTTTATTTGACGATATTACGGTCAAAGAGAAAGAACAACAAACAAACAAACTCAAACTCGACAGCAGGCATCTCGGTCTGTTTGGCAATGACGACCTCTAACCGAATGGAAGCCAGATTTAAGTGGCCAATTTTCTGTAATGGCTGGAAAAATAATGCATATGTGTGTACCTATTTCTTAGAAAACAAGAAACAAGATTATTTAAAGTGGAAATGATGTAAGATATCTATGTGCTGTGTTTAGATCCTTGTGTGCTCTGTGAAAGATTCTCTTAAATGTTGAGATAGGAGCACATTTGGACATCCTGTCTGACTGCTACACTACTTCCCGTTTTGGCTAATCATGAGGCATTCAAACCCACCAAACCAAAGCATTGGTCTTCCTCATATCTTTAGCATAACTGGCTTAAAGACTCACTTTCAGAAGCAAGCACTTTCAGAGATATAACATGCCCTGAACAATTTAATAATGTATTCACCGGACACATTTGCATACAGACATACGCATGGAAGACATGCATTAGTCATCCTACTTGTCGACATAATTGCTCAGTGCATTTACAGAAAGTGGTTGTTTTCATTCATGTGCTAAATGTACGTATTTAGTGAATATTTATGATTTTTCGGTCATTACATTTTATTGTGGCAGACCAAGAACATGAGATGGTTTGCTGCCATCAGTGATGTCAAGTGATATAAAGCAGACTCGAACAATCTTTAGACTATGCAAAATATTGATTGCGGAATCCGCAAAAAGGCCCACCGCGTGGATGATTTTTCTAACAGCCTTAAGAGAAAGTCTCACTGAATGAGTGTTTGATGGGAGACTTCCGGCCTGTGTTCAGAGGCAGGGCAGCCGAGGTCTGGGGCTCTCAATCACACCTCAGCAGGGGTCTGACCCAGCAGTGTAATGACAATCCTCTCCCAAAAACCCACAGCTTATTACACTTACCCCGGGAATAGCAGCTCCCTGGAGGCTTTGTGAAACAGTTAGGGCCAAACATTCGTGTAACATTACTTTTCTTCACATCACAAACATATGCTCACATCCACCATATTTATGTGAACTAGACAAATGAAGATTCTTGAAGTCTACATCTGGAGTGAAGATATAGGCCTGCTGACAGGGTAAAAGTTTCATCATCGTTTTGCGAACACCGAGTGCATCATATAAAGACATCAGCAGGATTTTCCTCTTCAAAAATATGTGTAAACAGATGAGTCCTGCAGAGACAGAAATCTGCCTCAAATGAGCCCAGGGCAGGTCAGGGCTGCTCGTACAGGATGTGTAGCCTGCATCCTTTAAAAGGATTAAACAGATTTCACCCAACTGATCTCTGTATCAAATTTAACATAAAAAGAATGCTACAACAAGAGGAAATTATGAGAAAACTTCAGGATTAGCCATTTTTTTTTGTTGATTAATTAACACACCTGTTAAGGAAGCAAAATAAAATACGATTATAGGAATACAATATTGCTTCACAATCCTTGTAGATAATTCTCTCAAGGCATGCACATAAGTCCATGGTGCTACCTCCTAGGCAAATTTTGCCACAGTGTGAAGAGAAACATGTTCAGAACGTGCCTTTCACTGAGGACAGATTCTGCTAAAGGAAGACCTGAAAACACCTTTAAACCACGGTGTAGAGCCTAGGCTAAAACATCACTGAAACAACAAGTGGGCTTCAGTGCGTCTCTAAAAGCCTGTTGAACTGCATTAGAAGATCGTCTGTACGGCAGTAAATCAGAAAAGACAAGCTGTAAAAACACACTGCGGAAACATAAGCGCAAGACCTAAAAATGTAAAAACGCGGAGAATCTGTAGAGCGCCGTTAACTGCCGGGCCCGATTCCACCGCACAATTCAGACGCGGCTTTTCGCTCGTACCCATTAAGAACATTGTCATGCCTGCGGGCGGACTGTGAATGATGGCTAATGGAGGCTGGCTACAGCACACGACATCCTCTCTCTCTCTCCCTCTCATATCTGAGGAGAACCACCAGCGCTTCTGATGGGATAACGGCGCTGGGCACAACAACCTCGCACAGCTCACTGTGACACACCATTATAAAAACTCAGTCACACAAAAGCCCTTTACATTAAACGGAAAAGGGGAACGTGCCACACAATCCATCAGATAGTAAGGAGGTGACATTTAGACAATAACGGTTGACTGCGAGAACAGCGTGAAAAACGCAGCAGCATTAGAATAGACCATTTGCACACACCACACTGTGTCAACAACCAAACAAAAACAACCATCCAGATCCACTTATTAACCCTTTACTCATTTCTCTCATGCAATGTGCACCTAGTAGCTATGCGCAATTACATGAGACATGTTCTACTGAAGAGGTACATGCACCGGAATGTGCTCATAGCATTTCTATTACTATTATGTGGCCCACGTTTTGCGGCAGAGCATTGAACAAACACACACCTCAATATTCTGCCACAGCATGACTTAACAGAACACCAATCAATCAAATCAGGAGAACATGTTTTGCAAATACACGTTTGAACATTAGAACGCAAAATCAAACAAGGTTACATCATTCTAAAATCAAATGTGTGCTACAATAAGTATGAACACAACAATTATATCAGGTTCAGTTCTTCATGTTGTCAATATTTGAGCGTTGGCCAATACCTAGATTTGAACTGTCTAGACCACACATGCTAAAAATTAGTCACACATAATGCATCTCTCTGTATTCTTATCAGTGAGAGTACACAGACTTGATCCAGTCTTTGTACCATTGGCCGAAAGGCACTCTGCTCTTGATAAGCAGGGCTCGCTGGTCCCCTGCTTGTGTGTCCTGCCTCCCTCTTCACTCCAGATTCAGCTGCTGAAGTCACCTCATCACCTCTGCCCAATCAGCTCTCTGACTAATGAGGTGGTGTAGTGCTTATCCCAGATACTCACTTCAGCAAATCATACTGAGCACTGCATGGTCAATTTACCACACCGGTGCCAGAATCCATACCACAGGTTTTTATAGACTCTCTTTTTACAGTAGAAACAGCCACAGGCCAGCACAGAGTGACATGTTCATTGAAATGTCACACAAATTGTCTTTTTTTACACAACTACAATATCTAAAAATCAAAAGGCAGTATATTATGGTCATCAAATATTTTTGTTGCCTGGGTGTAGAAATGTATATTTTCAGTCAGCCAACAGAAATAATGCAGGTGATTTCCCCTGAACTATACATGTCCAGGCACCTTTAAACAAGGAAACGCAGGTGATTCATCCATATCTTCCTTCTCCCAGTAATGTGAACAATACCAAAGGACAACAGCAGATCGGTAATCAAATAGCATGCCTTTATATCCTTATTTCAGGGTCAACTGCTTACATTTTATTTTCAGGTTGAATCGTTTGAAAATAAGTCAGAACTTCACTGCTTTCCTGTGATTACATCGCCTATATAAACAATTACAGGAAAACGATGTGGAAATTGAAGGAAACCAGCTGTCAGAAGTAAACATTTTCCCCTAAACTGCCCATGTTATTAGACTCATGTGCCCCTATGTTAAACACTTGGGAAGCCCCTGTGACCGCAGTGACTGAAAGCATCCACACAACATCTTGTGGAATGGTGCAGTGCCCACTCCAGACAGACACTGATGTGATCAGGCAGGCGTTCTCTCACATGGAGCCCATTTCCTGGGCATGTGCATACAATTAATAAGGGGCAGGACTTCCTGCAGCGGCAAATAATCACAGCACAGTAAAGGGACCAGTGTTGATTTAACTCCTTTAAGGCAAGGCTATATAAGGGCAAAAAAAGATCAAATATATTCTGCCAGAATAAAATCTGTTTTATCACTGACCGTTTTACCATGTACAAAGTTCCCATCAACTTTATTATCCTCAAACAGTTTTAGTATTTACCCACTTTTCTGAAGCAGAAACCACCCCGCGATGTCTATTGTCTAAGCTATGCATTTCTTATCGGGACAATTTTCAACTACAGTACATAGCCTTGCCCAAGCCCAGCATTGCAAGGGTGGATCTTCACAGGTTCTCTCTGCTAGTGTAAATAATAGGGCTTCGTGTTAATACATTGAACAAAGCGTGTAGAATTCAAACTCGGTGCACTTTAATGTCAAATACCATGTTACTGTGAATTACTTCAACCGGTTATAAAAGACAACGGACTGTCCAATCATAGTAGACACGTTCTCACACACCGTGCATTGATCAATCGCGGCATTACTGTAATTTGAATAATATATTCTAAAAATGGAGGGCATTAAAATGCGTTTTTTTCTGTGCGGTGTGGATTAACGTGAGTCGGACCTTCCGCATAAGGACGGAAGAACAAAGGTGCAATGTATCCATGAATGCAGCACGTTTAAATAACATAATCGCGTTGATAAGCCACAATGGTCAACCAAATAAGCAACACAGCGTGTGACTGTGGCTGGGGTTATGGGAAGTGCATGAAGCCATTCATAACGTTACACTCTGGCTAAACACAACGCAGTTTTGTTCAGACATCTCCCAGGCGGTTGCTTAGGGCGATTGTCTAACGTTACCACCATTCCGGAAAAAAAATATTTAATTAGCTAACATAGCTAGCTACTTTATCTACATGTCCAATGCGGAACCACATTCAGAAAGCTATTTCTTAAGTTAGTTAACGTTGCAATATTAGAAGTATTCTGCTAAGAAAACTAGCAAGCTATAAAATAACGAAACTGATAGATAGATTTTTAAGAACACTTCATCAACTGTAATCTCCTGTCTAGACTCATTACACTGATATCTATGACGAGCTGTAGCTCGCCAGCTTGCTAGCCAGTCAAATAAAAGCTAATGTCATTTCAATTCGAAATAGAATCTGGCGTTTCGTGGCACAAATATTACCTAGATAAATTGTCCTTAATAATACCCTAAAAAAACTAGTAAGGTTTTCAGTGAATAACTAGTTGCCTAACAGCCCACTGTGAAACAAGAAGGCTTCCAAGCCAACGGTACATGTCCAGGTCAGGTTAGTTATCAATTGTTATCAGAGGAGGCTTGTTATTAAAATGTACATTCTCAACAAATGACATAGAGCTAGCGATAACGTTAGCTTGCGTTAGTTTCTCGTTAGATGAGCTTAATTCTTAGCTAATTCGTTACACTTAATGTTGCTGTTGTATGATACTGTTAATCATAAGGAAGAAAATCTTCTTTTTAAAAAACGTGGTAGCTAGCAAGCTATCCATCAACACCATGCAAGAACCAACAAAACCAAGTAGTAGTCTAGCCAATTAACGTTAACAGTTACCTTGTTAAATTAACTAGACTACGTTATAGCTATGTAGATGACTAACGGTAATTAATTAACTAGCTCGCAACCCACCTATAGCGGCCGAAATTGGACACGAAGGGACATGCTATTGCATTTTTATTCCAAGATTTTATTAAGCCAACGTTAAATAATAAAGGTAACATACCTGGCTAACTAGCTAACGTTAGCTGATAAACCATCTATAATAGTTTCTCAATGGTCCATGGTGAACTGACGTTAACTGTACTAACCTTAGCAGGCGAAATAAGTTGACCACTCGTAAGCACCACTATAGCTAGTTGAAAGCTAGCTAGCTAGATAACTATCGCCAGCTAGCGAGCTATATGGCTGTCTTATTTGATGTATAGCTAGCTAATTAGCTTGCTAATATTAACCAACGTTAGCTAGATGGCTAGCCAACATAGTATTTAACTGAAGGCCCTTGTCTTGACATTCGCGATTGACTGCCACATTAAAACAACCAATACTTTACAATAACAGTGTTCCCAAACATCAATTGTGCGCACAGTGACTCTTCATGGTGCCATTTCAACTTACCTTTTTATCTTGTTCTACAACATCAATGTTTTTGTTTGAGATCTGGCTGCAACAACAAAACAGGAGGCAGTGGTATCTTTAGTGTTGGGAAAGTGGGAAGCTACCACTTCTGTGTTTTCTATAAACGTAAGCGGTCGGTCTTGATCATTCTTGTCCCTGTCATAAATATTTATGGTTCAGAATAAAGTGTGAGTAAATATCAATGTTGGGAATTTTCGCTCCCTCTTCAGTCAGAGAAAGACACTTCCAGCTTGAGACCTCCTTCCTGCGAAGGGAATGGTGTAAAAGAAAAAGGTTCATCCCTCCTTCCAGTGTTAGACACTGTGATAGGCTACTTTGATGTTTTTGGCACAATACCAACCAATAAGAATTAACAATTAGTGATTTAAAAGCGAGAGTGGCTAGACAGAGCGTGTCCGTAATGACTTGAACAGACAGGTAGTGAATGTTAACGCCAGCGATATTGATTGTAGCAAGTCGTATTGCTCCTGACATAAATCATTCGAATGTTTAGAGAACTTTACCTCACAACGCAAGACGATTTTACAGTACTGCTAGCGAGAACATATCTGCTAAGTTAAAATGATTTTTTTGTTAATTGTCCATTATATCTAGTCTTTGTACGGAACTAAATATGTGAGACGCGTTTGGAAGAGGAACATGAGCTACTTTGCGGTTTCATTACAAGCTTATGTTTGGGTTTAGCATGAACAACCTTATGAATCATTTTTAAAAGTTTTACAATTAGCCCATGTCCTACATTATTTAAGACGTATAAAACCCAATTGGAAGCAAAACTGTTCTTTTATAACTTCTTGACTTTTTTTATCTTTATTTGAACTGTTCTCAAGTGATATGCTTCTATTTGGTTATGTTCATTATTATTCAATGCTTCTGCAAATTATTCTGTAAACAAACATTCCATCTGCTTAGCACAGTTGACCTGCTTTGGTAGTGCCATTAGGGGAGAGCCATCACTTGTCCATGCATAAATACATTTTTGATTAACCTTTTACTGTTGTACATGTTTACCTTTAGCTCAAGACCTGTTCCCCCCCTCGATAAAAAGTGACACAAAAATAGCACAATTTGTAACACTTTAACATACAATTCATCAATTACAATGTCTCAATAACAGATTAATCAGAATGTTATCGTGCTGACTGCTTATGGCACTGTAGGTATATTTGGATTATATGGATCTCTGATGCCACTGACAGAATATAGACATGTAAGCCTACTTATGCAAACACACTCTGCATGTCATTGGCAAGAATGTGAGCTACAGTTGACAGCTGGTGATCCCGCGTGATGTTTTGCGATTGAAAAGTGTCTTGTCTGCTCATTATGTGCAGAGAGGTCTGAGCAGTGCTGAAAAATGAGCTGTAAAATCCCAGCTACAGCCTGTTCAAGTTTCTGTTTTTACTTCCAAATTTCAGCATTTTTACTGTGCATGTACCACGTGTGTCGTACATTAGGCACTTACCGGCGTGTATCACTTCAGAGTGAACGCTGGTCTAAATGTACAATGACCGTTTGTCCTGTAGTTACATGACCAGAGCGCCACATATTTCAATGAAAGCTATGTAGAGGGATGAGTGTTTCTCATGCAAATTATCTACATTTGATTTTAACAGACAAAATATTTTTTAATGGTAGGTTCAACTTGGGGGTTGCATTTGTGAGCTTGCGTTGGCTACTTGGCACAATATTGTAGTGTATGTTCTGTAAATATGGGGACTATTTTGTTCTGTGGTGTAGAGAGATTGAGGAAATGATAAACTGAAAGGCTGCAGCAGCGTTTCTGGAAAGGGTGGAAACGTAGCTGAAAAATGGTTTGTTGATGAGGTGTCATGATCAGAGGTGGCTGTTTTTTTCCCCTCCCACTATGATTAAGGTGTCTGGAGACCTGCTCAAAGGATATTGTTTTGGTAAAGGATGACTTGTTATTTCATTGCAGGATGACAGGATGGATGAATAGTGAAAATAAAAAGAGATTCTCGGGTGTTCTCGCTGAGGGTAAAGAAACGCCGCAGAAACAAATGAAAAGGAGAAAGGAAATCCACAAAGGTTTTGTAATTTGAGTGAAAACAATGGGAACAGGTAGATCGTTAATAAAGGGTTTTCTGCACCCAAAGGACTCAATGCACTACCTTCTCCGTGGCTTAAAACAATAGACGTTTAATAGGTATTCTGCAAACATAATGCCTTCATCACTCTTGCCAACACCAAGCAGATGGCCCCAGTCTCATTTCCATTGCAAAGGTACCTTGTCTTGGCAGCTGTTCCAAAACTACATTTGTAGTCTCCTTTACCCAGTGAATGCAATAACAAGTGGTACTAAGCCAATTACAATAAATATGCTATTATGATATTCATTATTTTTTGTTATTATCATACATTAAAGTGCTATAGAGCCCTCTGGAATTATATGAAAGCTAATTGTGTATCAGGGTTAGGTCTGCAAAGCAGAATGTTTTTTTTTCTCCTCCTTGTGTCACTGTTATATCACTGTAATTCCCCATCTAGGGGTCTATGTTATTGCACAGACACATACAGATTACAGAATCATCTCTGTGTGTATTGATTCAAATTTCATTTTAAATGTACTTCAACTGCTGGTACTCCAAAAGCAAGCAAGGTAAATGGTTGGCATTTATATAGCACCTTTATCCAAAGCACTGTACAATTTATGCTTCTCATTCACCCATTCATACACACACTCACACACCAACGGCGATTGGCTGCCATGCAAGGCGCCGACCAGCTCATCAGGAGCATTTAGGGGTTAGGTGTCTTGCTCAGGGACACTTCGACACAGCCCAGGCAGGGGATCACACCGGCAACCCTCCGACTGCCAGACAACTGCTCTTACTGCCTGAGCCATGTTGCCCCTACAGATACTTGTGTAGGTGGAGTACCAGGATTCTTTTAACCGTCTCACAAAATGGATAAGTCACACAATATTAAGAATTAAAGTATCCAATAAAAGTATCCACTTTCTTCAACAGAAGATCAACTATTGTGAAAATATTACAGTACAGTGCATTTTGGGGTTTTTGTAATCTCAACGCATCTTAATTCAGGGCTTCTTTTTATTTTTATACAATGTATAATTTAGTGCCTATTTCTCATAAAAAATATTTTCTTGTATTTTTCACTCTTAAACACCTACACATGGGGACATTTACAGACAAAAACATGCAGTGGCTATTTGACATACTAGTACCTGGATGCAGGTCTAAATTATTATGTGAATATATCGATATTGATCTTTGTTACACACGTGTATATTAAGTATGTTATGAATATTTAATCTTACAGTGGTGATAGTGATATTGTTAGGATATGTAAACCAGAAACCAGATTTGCAAACCACCTGAAGATAAAAAATAAGTACTTCACACATTTTGGAAATATAAACTCAACATTTTTGGCTTCATTGATCCACTCTCGTCCATAAGCACTCTAGTCCACTCTGGGAACCCCTGCTGTAAAACAATATATTGGTAATTTCTAAATAGATTGGCTGATGTGGATATCAAAATAAATAGAGATACATTAATTAATCAATGCTTTGAAGATGAAAATACACAAAGTAGGCCTACCTTAAAGTGGGTTTTGGGATATTTAGGGGTACATTTTGTATAGAAGGTGTCTTAAAGAATAATACTTGCAGAACATATAATAAACACCAGAGGGCAGTAAGAGTGATTAGAACTAGATTTATTTTTCCAGAGAAATAAGGCAGAAAAGGTTACATCAACTTGAATATTTAATAAAGCTGACTGGGGGTGGTAATTAGATGTATTTTATTTTCATACATAATTTGCTAATTATGTACTGCCGTTGATATCTTGATAATGTAACCCGAGGAGTGTAATTAGTGTCATGAACCTAGTGTTCTAGTTTCTAGTCCTGCAACCTTCCTACATTTACAGGAAAATGTGTTCAATTGCCACGCTTTGGGACCGCTTCTATCAGTCATTCAAAAAATCTTAAACATTACCAAAAAAAAAAGTCAATTAAGAGAGGGAATTTCAAATGTAAAGTCAAAGCACACACAATCTCTGAAGCTAACCAAGCTCTGAGTTGGGGACATGGTGGGTGGGTTTTCCCAGCATATTGATTCCATCAGGTCTCCACAGACAGCGCCTCTGCTATTTCCAGCACAAAACCACGTTCTGCTTTTAATTATATAACTTAATCCAGTGTTCAGGTCGGAACAAAGCTCAGCACAATATGCCTGTTGAATGGTCACTCTCCATGAAGTTACGAGTGGTGTTTCTGGCTTGGCAAATTAATTTAGCCACACATCCAGCTTTCCTGTCAGAAACTGAATTGGAGAAATCTACACTCAGGGAGCACTTTATTAGGTATTTATGAGACTTATTTTTTCGACGAAAGTCTTCTGCTGCTGTAGATTTGACGCGTTGTGTGTTCAGAGATGCTCTTCTGCATACCACTGTTGTAATGAGTGGTTATTTGCGTTACTGTCACCTTCATGTCAGCTTTGACCAGTCAGGCCAGTCTATCTCCTCTCTCTAATGAACAGAACAACACATTTTGGCCCGCAGAACTGCTGCTCACTGGATGTTTTTCTTTTTTCCACACAATTCTTAGCAAACTCCTAGAAGACCAGCAGTTTCTGAGATACTCAAACCACCCTGTCTAGCATCAACAATCATACCACAGTCAAAGATCACATTTCTTCCCCATTCTGTCATTTAGTCTGAAGAACAGCTGAACCTTTTCACAATCGGCATTCTTTTATACATTTAGGTGCTGCCACATGATTGGCTGATTAAATATTGGTGTACAGGTCTACCTAATAAAGTAATAAAGTGGTCAATTCTAACCCTTGTATGTGCAATACATCATATCTATCACACTAAATGTAAGCATATGGATTACATAGAAAAATAATACATAGAAAAAGGTTAAGGCACACAAGTATTATAGATTACTCTAATCAATTCTAAAACACAAAAACAGCAGCACTGCATTCTGGACTAAAATCAAGGGATGTAGTGTGAGGCTATAACCACAAGATGGCGCCAGGGGATCTTGAAAGAATGTACTGAAGGGAGAGGGTGAACAGAGTGCATGAGTATAGATAAATATTTGCATCACCGATGTTGCAAGGGGTGCTAACTTGTAATCTAAGCCTTGCAGCATTCATATTAACCCAAGTTCATCCTTGGACAAAGGTTAATGGACACTAGCATTCATATAAATACGTCACCCAAAATAGTCTGATAAAAGCCGATAGATTACCTAATGTGACACTATTATGTTAAGACAGCGAACATAGATTACTTTCATTCTCTGTGAAATATAAATGAATGCGGATGAAACAGAGATTAAAATATATATATATATATATATATATATTTATATTTAAGTTGGTCTGTACTCAGTTTGGGAGTACAGGTCACAGAGTCCTCTGGCAGGTATAGGGTAAGGATGCAGTAATGTCTGTCTGCTCCTATTACACCAACACCCACAGCAGGTCATGCTACAGCTGCCTGACCGTTATTGAAGCAGCTCCTGACACAGGTAACATGAAGCGCCAGAATGGCTACCATTCCACTCTTATTTTCTCCTCATAGGATTTGTGGATGACTAGAAACTGCCCGGTCGATATTAATTCCCCTGCATTATTGCTTTTCAACGGGGAGAATTTAATTGCAAATAACACACTTGTAATGAGTAGAATTAAAAGGGATGCTCGCTAACAGAGAAAATGCATTCACAGTTAATCTAATAGATGTTTAATGTCTTCTCATCAGGCGCCAGGTGCGATTGTAATGACCAGTTTATAACTAACAGTTTAGACATTTTACATTCACAAATAGAAATGGGCTCATAATGGTAACTGAAAGAACAGTAATAGACAACATGAGGTGACCACTGTGCTGCCTAGGGCAGTGGCTCCAGACTCCCAGGGGTGATCTTTATAAAGGCGGAGCAGACTCCCCCATTTCCTTTGAAAACCTTCACATTGTAAAATGAATGCTGCAGTTCTTCAGCGTATAGATCCACAGAAACAAAGAGAGGTTTTGTTGTACAAACACAAATGTGTTTGTGAAATATAGAATGATACCAGCTACTCGCAAATTTTGACCTCTGTATGGGAAGATTAAAGAACACAGAATTCACGGTGCAACACGGATTACGACACAATTCATTCGATTTTATGGACGACTGTTTATTTCATGGTTATGCCACACATACAAGCAATGGTGTGACTTCAGAAAGGCGACACATTGCGTATATTCTCAGTGCTATAGCTGACTTAAGTCTCGACTAAAAACTGACTGACACAAAACACAAATCACTACGTCTCAAGTACGACAAGGATCAAACAAACTAGGACCTTGCACACAATACAAAAACACAGTTTAAAGGACTAGTGTTATTGACAAGCCAAAGCCTCGGGGGGGGGGCAGAAGGTTACACAAAGGTGGAATATTCTTAGCAATAGCCTAGATTTGGGTACGTTCAATGCCATTCCAACTGCCTTCTGTCTAGAACAAGCGACTGAGTGCGGCTTGTGTGGGGGGCTTTAGCGCCCGGGGGGAGAGGGCAACTTCACTTCATAGGGTTCCGGAAGTTTCTGCCAGCGAAGCGAGCCTTGTCTCCCAGCTCCTCTTCAATCCTGCGCGGTTAATTAAAAAGATAGATTAGAAACGTTTCAGGCCAATGCAGTACAAGTACATAATGTCAAAGTCGCTGAATAGAAAAAGCAGTCTAGGCATTCAAAAATCATGCTCATTCAAATACGCATACAGTATATTAACCACCGTACACTTCCGGCTCAACCTGGGATCTTTCACACTTTTCACACCTACCATAGGGTACCATAAGATACAGACAGAGGGTTTCCCTATGGATACAAAGAACCCTTTTTTCAGAGAGTGTAGCTGGTTCTCTGTCATTATACTTAAAAGCATATGGCCTCACCTGAGAAGTTGATTATACTTGGCCAGACGCTCTGATCGACAAGGTGCTCCAGTCTTAATCTAAAAGGAAGATTCACGTGAAGTTAAGAGGTGAACCTGCATCACGGATTATGGACAGATAATTCAATTCAATTCCGTTTTATTTGTACGGTGCTTTTCACAGAAGACTGTCACAAAGTAACTTTACAGAGTAGCAGAAGGGCAAACCCGAACACCCGAAATAGCAAGCACGTGAGGTAAAAGACTCCCTAGTGAGGAGAAAAAACTTCTCAAGGGGAAGAAATCTCAGGAGGAACCCAGCTATAGAGGCAGGAGCCCATCCTCCACTGGCTGGAAAGGTGTCATTGCAAGTTAGTAATTGCTTCAAAAATGATGTCAATGTTTTTCTTAACTGAGGAAACAATGGAAAGTAAAGCCCTACAGACCAGGGGGAAGGGGGTAAATGTGCCTACCTGGCCAGTGCAGAGCCCCACCACCAGGTCAGCGATGAAGGTGTCCTCAGTCTCCCCTGAGCGGTGACTGACCATCACTCCCCAGCCGCTGGACTGCGCCATCTTACAGCTGCGGGGGGAGGGAGGGAGGGAGATACCAGGTCAGGTTTGAGCGCGGGGGTGCTCCGGTGTGTGATTAATGTGGGAGCGCAGGAGGGCCGGGGGAACACCTACGCCTGCAGGGACTCCGTGACCGAGCCGATCTGGTTGACCTTCAGCAGCAGGCAGTTGCAGGCCTTGTCCGACACCGCCTTGGCGATGCGCTTGGGGTTGGTCACCGTCAGGTCATCTCCCACCACCTGGATGCTGGTGCTGGCGGTGAACTTTGACCAGGCGGGCCAGTCGTCCTGGTCGAATGGGTCCTCGATGGAGACCACTGCAGACAAACAGAGAGGAAAGCTGCTCACCTATCTGAGTTCAGGTAACACAGTAACATGTTCAGTGTTCATTTGACTCTGTACACCTCAGGCCTGTGTATACTTTTAAGCTGAGTTAAAATGTAACATTTTACTCAGCAATGGAGAGCTTCAAACAACTTTAATGTGCAGATTTATCCAAACTTCATCATCTACAAGAAAAGTGTTCTAAAAGTAACTATTATTATTACAATTATAATCATTATATACGCTGCTCTTCAGTGCCAGTTTGGCTTGGGGCATCACAGAAAGACCCGGAAGGTCAGAGACAGGGAAGCACACCTGGGTAGTCCTTGACAAAGCTCTTGTAGAGGTCGGCCAGCTGATCAGGGCTGATGTAGCGGCTGGGGTTGTCGGGGGATTTGAAGTCCAGGTCGTATTTCCCGTCCTTGTAGAACTCGGAGGCAGCCACGTCCATGCCAATGACGATCTTATCTGAGTAGCCGGCCTTGGCGATGGCGTTCTTCAACAGCTCCAGAGCTGAGGGGCGGGGGGGACAACAATGATCAGTAACTAAACTGAACATTCAATAACTCAACTTAACGTTCAATAACTAAACTTAACATTCAATAACTAAACATAACATTCAATAACTAAACTCAACAATCAGCAACTAAACTTAATAATCAATAACTAAACTTAACAATCAGCAACTAAACTTAATGATCAATAACTAAACTTAACGATGAGTACCTAAACTTAACATTCAATAACTAAACTTAACGATCAGTAACTAAACCTAATGATCAATAACTAAACTTAACATTCAATAACTAAACTTAATAATTAGTAACTAAACTTATCAATCAGCAACTAAACTGAACGATCAGCAACTAAACTGAACATTCAATAACTAAACTTAACGATCAGTAACTAAACCTAATGATCAATAATTAAACATAACTAAATACTTCTGCACAACATCTGCGTGACTACTGAACAGTAATCAGAAGACTAG
The DNA here is from genome assembly GCF_963514075.1 of Conger conger. NCBI lineage: Eukaryota > Metazoa > Chordata > Actinopteri > Anguilliformes > Congridae > Conger > Conger conger. The sequence goes on from NC_083769.1 coordinate 40,424,925, forward strand.
AAGAACGGAAGGGCTTGCTATGAGCTTGCTGTGGGAGACAATAGATATAAAGTGAACTGTCCTTCAGGTACAATATTGCTGTAAAAGCAAATGGTTTCAGTAAATGGACAATGGTCTTAAATCAGTCAACTCCAATCAAAACATTTTGTGGGGACAGATATGTTATTACAGTATATTAAAATGTAATCGTGTTTAACTATCCTGAAGTGGTCGAAGAGAAGCAGCCACTAACATGCACCGCTTTCAGGCCCTCTCTGGGCCAGGGTTCAACAGATCTAGTTACCGAATGTGTTCGCCTTACAGTATTAGTCTGAGAAATTAATCTGTAAGCCATCTGTGATAAAGTATTTTAAGAGCAGAGTGGTGTGAGCACAAATCTCATCACATTTTTTACAATGTTGTGTTTTTTGTTTTTTTCAGTGTTCAAGATTAATTTCAATCATCATTATTGATTTCCATTATTGTTACATCAGCATTAGACTATTCATTCACATGTTAAAGGTTAAGTATTTAGCAGGAACTTGTCTGCAGAGTGACTAACACGGCTTATATTTCACATATGACCCATTTATATTTACTGAAGTAACTTAGGTGAAGTATCTTGCATGCGGAGTTCAACTGTCAGTGCCCCACCTCCACCTCCGAATCAAACTTGTGACTTCGGAGGTACAACTCATTCGGTTATTTCATGCAACCTGTCGGAAACTGGCCGATGCCCCCCTCCCTCCCCCATTAAGTCTGGTCCTTACAAGGTTTCTCCCTACATGTCTTCCAGGGAGTTTCTCCTGGTCACTGTTGCTTGCTGTCGGGGTTGAGGCCAGGGTAAACTGTGAAGTGTACTGTGAGTAACCCTTTGAGAAATGCGCTACATAAACAGAATTTGATGGATTGCTTCCCTAACCATTGTACTACACCGAAGCCCCGTTGCACGCTACTCTTATGTAGTGAAAGAAAGAATCAAGTAAAATCAGTAATAAAAATGTGTAACGAGAAATAACAATCATATTTATGAATGGCTAAGACCCCAGTTCAGGGCCTGTGTGGTGGACCCCCCCCCGTCCCCTCCTCACCCTCCTTGTTCTCCAGGATGTTGGGGGCGAAGCCGCCCTCATCGCCCACGTTGGTGGCGTCCTTGCCGTACTTCTCCTTGATGACGTTCTTCAGGTTGTGGTAGACCTCGGCGCCGATGCGCATGGCGTCCTTGAAGCTGCTGGCTCCCACGGGGAGGATCATGAACTCCTGCATGGCCAGCTTGTTCCCGGCATGGGAGCCTCCGTTTATCACGTTGAAGGCCTGGACAGCAGCAGGCAAACGGTCAACACACAATACCTGCATTAGCACGCAAGCAGAATGCTAAAATCCACATCTCCAGGACTGAAGAATACACATTTTATTTGGTACTTTTTTCCCCCCTGGTATTCTTGTTTTATGTATTCTGTTGTATCTTTCTGCTTTCATGCTTTACTCTGTAAAGTGTCCTTGGGTTTGAGAAAGGCACTAGGATAAATAAATTATTATTATTATTATTACTGTTTAGCAACATAATAGCACAGCTTATAAAAATGCTCAATAATGTCTGACAGGAATGATCAGTCGATAAGGCAGCGTAACACAAACAGGTTCGATCACAGGGGGATGGGGTATGACGCTCGGGCGTGGACGTACAGGCACTGGGAGGATGACTTCGGCGTTCCCGGCCAGGTCAGCGATGTGGCGGTACAGGGGGACGCCTTTCTCTGCTGCGCCGGCCTTGCACACCGCCAGGGACACGCCCAGGATGGCGTTAGCACCGAATTTGGCTGAAAATGTGAAAAAGATGATATAAATACTGATGCACTTTATCAGGTACAGTGCAGTTAATGCTGTTACAGATTTAAAACCAGCACCAGATACACTATTTATTGGGCTTCTGTCCAGAGTTAGTTAGACTTTGAACATCATAACAAAAACAGATGAAATGACACAAGTAAAAAAAGATAGGAGGAATATTTAATAATAATATACCTGTGAGTCAATAATTTACAATGTAGTTCTGATTCTATTTAAGCCAGTGTTTCAACATTGTGCTCTGTTTGAGATTTTCATAGCTCAACACTGTGTAGCAGCCACCCATTCTATGGTGCTGGCTAGTAGTGCCTTTCGTTTTTCGCTTATTTCTTGCGAAAAACGAGAAATCTCCCTCGATTTCGATTTTGGTTTGCAGCAGAGCCAACTTCCACTGGGCTGATTGGAGGGTGATCAGATTCACCTGCAGCTCAGGGAGAGAGGGCTGGCTTTTAATTGGTAATTGAGAGCAGCCTGGTGCTTTTCTCTCTTGGCCAATCAGGCTGTGATGAAGCCCCTTCTTTTGGGCTTAAAAGAGGCAGTAACCCACACGCCCGGTTGATTTGTCTGATGAGTCTTGTAGTTACACTGCATGTCAGAACATGCATGAGAAATTGGAAAAAACTTTCTTTAGTGTGTCTCAAGAAATCTTTGCTCCAATTTGATTGTATTTTGTCACCATTTTGCCTGCATCTGGGTTTAGGGCCTATTATTGCAAAGCCTACTGGCCCCATTGATGGCCTTGCCCTGCAGGTTTTGGTTGAGTTCCTTAGCCAGAACCAGAACCCCATGTCCATATTTACTTTTTGGGGTGAGAAAGGGGGAATATTTCAATGTCCTTTATTATTGAAGAGGCATTCATTAATTATTCTTTGATAAGTCATGTATTACGTGGTTGGGACCTGGTTCTCAGGTTTCTTCCTGATCAGCTGAAGTTTGGTAATCCGTACCGCCACAACTGAACTTCATATAATGCACCTGTGCAGGGGTGTGGCACAAATCTTTGGGCCCTGGGGAAAAGCAGTCTCTGTTTTTAGCATGGGGCCGGGGGTTTGGTTGCACTAACACGTTCCCTTCCCCTGCTGTCCTCCCTCAAGGGAGGTATTTCCTGACTAAATTTGTGAGGTGCAACAAGCAAGCTTAACAGGTGTTCTGCAAGGGACGATAGATGATGAACCGAAATGTAACTGAATCGCCCTCGTAACCTATAGGAAGTGACCTTGGCTCTGTGCGCGAGCATTTTCCTTTTCCATTGGATGACTTTGGAATGTTCATTAATAATTCATAACCACCCTAGCTTATTTTTAGTGATTAAAAACCCACCAGTAGGTCTTATAAAGTACTTTGGTGAGGATTTCATAAACCTCACTCAAAAACAAAGAACATGTAAAGTGTCTGACAAAGTTAAATTCTCAGTTCTTAATCCCCCTCGCTTACCACAACATGCGCTCATGAATTCTTCTCAAACCTCCTAAACTCCTAAAAAAAAATACCCTCTCTTCACTTGAAAGCAGCGATTCACTCGTCTCTTCACGTATGGAACACTGCATTATGGGATTTCCCTTCCTACTGGAAGTTTGCATTTTATAACCTTGGTGGGAGGGAGGGAAAAAACGAAGGGAGAAATTGAGAAGATGATTGCTCCCTCCCCTTTCATAATTTGGAACCCAACTCCACTTGGCGTGGCCTCCATATTTCATCGTGGCATTTTCGGGGATTCCCCCAAAGGGAGCGTTGAACCCAGCCCAGGCCTTTTGAGAGCCGCCCCAGCCCCCCTGCCTGCATGTGTGGCGGGTAAGGCTGCTTACACTTGTTCTCTGTGCCGTCCATGTCCAGCATCAGCTTGTCCACCTTCTCCTGCTCCAAGACGGACACGTTCTGAGGGGCGAGAGACCGTGAGCTCATCAGCGGGGTGTGGGGAGAACACTAAACCCAGCCCAGAGCCTAGCTATATCTCCCACAAGCAAAAAGCCATCCACATTAAATTCAGCTTATGGTTTTCACTTAGAATTAATGTATACTAAAATTAAGTTCATTTTCTGCACCAAAGTAGACCAACCCAGGTCCTGGAGAACAGGGTCTGCTGTTTTTATTTCCTGCGTTTTGCTTTTCTCGGCGCAAGCTGTTGATTCTCACCCGGTTTCTTGGGTCTAAAGTGGTTGTCGTGTTAAAGGTGAAAACAAAAACCAGAGTCCCCAGGACCAGTGCTGGTCACTCCTGATCAACACTATAGGCCATACAGTATTCTACAGGAGAGCTACACCAATCAGGAGAGACCTATCTCCCTGGGGTTCCCCAATAAATGGAGCTTATGCAGTGGTATCTAACGGCACCTAAATACCCCCGTCCTTTCAACGGCTAACTGTGGACCTGTAGCCTAGCCGGATCTTACTTTAAAGTACAGAGTACAGGACATACCCCATCACATAGAATCTCCTTCAACATGTGTTTGAGGTAATGCTGTTAGCTGCAGATGAAGATACTTACTGGAATGTGTTCTGAATTTAGTTCATGCAGAACGTCATACAAGAAAGCATGAACAGTCAATGCACTCTAAGGTTGCAGCACATGTAGCAGGTTTTCGGCCCCAGAACAGCAGAATATGGTGTTAGTAAAAATACGTAAATGTTCCTACCTGGCGAACCAGGCCAGGTGCAATAGTTTTATTGATATGCTCAACAGCTTTTGAGACACCTGCAAGGAACAAGCAAATACATCACTAAACCAGGGAACGAGCCAACGTGCTGAGTAGGCACATTAGTCGATCAGAACAGCACCTTTTCACGAGTTTCCCAGACACAAAAAACAGGATAGCTGACTGCATAGTGCAACCGTTTCTTTGTTTTGAGGAAGGTGTTAATGGCAATTTGTGTCTGTCGTCGTCTAGAAATGCCTACTTCGAGTTAGTTGCCACACAACTCAATTCCCATGCCTTTGAGTCATTAAATGTTATTTTTTTTAAAACATCAGTCCTTCAAACTGGTTATGGCACACACTTTTGATTACCTGTTTAGACAAAGCTGGTGCCAAGAACTCATTAATATATTTAACGGCTGTTTTCACGCCTGACAGAGAGGAGAAGAAAGAGGGGGGGTGGTAAGGATGGAGGGAAGAGGAGGAAAAAAGTATCACAGGAACCTCTGCCTCTTTTCCACAAACTCAACCAGACTCTCAAACCAATGTGTTAAAGACAACACAAAATATGACATTTAACACACCTCCATGTCTAGTTAAGGACAGAACATTTTGTGTTACTTAGCATGTGTTAAAAAGTTGCACTTTAGCACAAATATTACATTTTGTAACACAAATTTGACACAAAATGTATTGAACTTAAACAGCCAGAACTACAATCTGACAGTTCTGCATGGCTGCAATAAGCGGAAAAGGTAGAACACGAAGAAACCACTTAAACAATGCCTGAACAATGTTGTGAATTTCTAATTTACTTCTTTCATTTCACCCATTCTCTTAATTCCTGGGAAAAAGCTTATTGTAATCAAATAAGAAATAAAAAAAACTAAAATCGATGAACCACCATCAACGGAGGATTTAATGCAAAATCACTCTGTTTACATAGTTTACAGATAACTCCTTTGGCTGTCCTTGAGAAAAATGGTGAATGATTGATCAGCTGTTGCCCGTGAGACGGTGCAGTTTAATGTCTGGCTGCCAGGTGCGGGAGCAGTGTCATACGCACCTTTTCCCATGTAGCGGGTCTTGTCGTTATCACGGAGCTCCAGGGCCTCATAGATGCCAGTGGAGGCGCCGCTGGGCACGGCCGCTCTGAACAGACCTGAGGTGAGGGACAAAGAAAAGGGGTTACGCCTTCTTAACCCTTCCATGCAAGAAACGGAAAATCTAAATCAACCGAACAAAGTACAGACAGGTCTTGCTATGGAGAGGGACTATGGAGAATCTTCTTAATGAAAATACTGCTTTGAGGTTTGAAGGTTTTAAGCTACCTTTCAATTAACAACAAATTGACGTTGACATTTTTTTTTTTTTTTTTCAAAAAGTAAAGTGTGGTATTTGAAAGTATTTGAATTCATGACATTACATGTCATTTCTTTTTCAAAACAATTTTGTAAAAGGCCAGAGGTCTGGAATATGAGAGTAGCCCTGGAAGATTAGAAAGTGGCAGGTCTGGTAAACATAAGAACAGGGAGATCTTGTAGTGCATTTGCCCATTAGACAAGCTGGTTGTGGCTAAAACAAAGGGGGGTTCATGAAAGTACCATGATGAATTTGAAAAATAACTCCTCACTGCACAAGCAGAATCCACAGTACACATCCACACAAATCGGCCATTTTGGCTCAGCCAAGTGTGAGAAATGTGGGGCCCGGCGTTCATTCACTGTGCTTACATTACTGTAAACCTGGGTCCGTGGCATGTCAGGGTTTGGAGATCAAGAGGGCCTAAAGAGTTTAGCCAGAGGCGCATTAAAATATCTGAGCCATGAGCCAGGGATTAGCAAATCATCTGCACCAAGAACGCCATTGTTGTGCCACCTGTTCCGCTTCAAGCCAAGCCAAAGAATTGCTGCTAAGTGTCAAACCCGATTTGTGATACTACTTCAAGTGGTATTTACACATTTGTAAATCACGGCTTTTGATTCTTGAAGTCCTTTTTCCAATAAATATTAGGTACCTGCCTAATATTTTTCCAGCTCTGCCATAATAATTATTTGCAAAATAGGCAAAGATGTCGGTGTCTCTAATCACACTTTTACAGTTCGCCCACATAAGGGATGTTTACAGCAATCAAATCTATGCAGAGCTTGCCCTGAGCTAAAAACAGTTTAGTGTGTAAACTTAGCCATACATTCAAAATATCCTTCAAAGGATCTGCCTGTCTACACTAATAAAATCCCGTAAAAACATCAGTAATGTTGTCAGTGAAAACAAATCTAATGATGAGAAACTGCCATTATTCTCCACGGCTTTGACAGTGTTTTGAAAAACCGTAAAATCCTGTAAACTTTTACAGTGTACAGGGGAGGGCTCAGAACAAGGACAAAGAAAGCTAGCAGACAGAGAAGGGCATTGGTAACCATAGGAATTAATCCACATTTCATCACCATCCAATTACAGGTTGTAAATAACTTTTTTAATATAGCATTTAAAATAATATCTTTGCTTAAATATATTCGGTGAAATCAGTTACAAGTAAAAAATAATTGTAAACTACACAGATATTTGTTTAAGTATGAAACGTTAGATTCGGAAAACACGGATGAGCCACGTGTTTAATGGCTTCCTCTATAAAAGGCATTGCTGAATCTGGAACATGCATTTGGCTCTCTTTCAGATTCTCCATAGCTGTCCGTCTCCACAGTGCACAGCCAGCGTCTGCCAGCTTGTTACTGCCTAATCTCCTGGTGTGAGCGCAAAAGCACCCTCAAAGCTTTGGAAGATAGTTCTTTTGTGAAGACAGACAAGCATGCTGTGTTGAAATACACATCTTCAGCCACTGGGGAAGAGTATAGAATTGAACCGAATATAAATGGTCGCGCCAAGCTTTAGCCAGCTAGCTACATAATAATGCAGCATGAAGCCAGACAAAGAACCCACCATTTTGGAACCTTCGGGAAAATTACACAGAATTTTAATCTGTCTGGGGTCTGAAAATGGCATATTGCAATTACACAAATAGGAGACAATGCTCTGGAGCAGTCCGTCCTTTACCACTGAATACACATTAATAAACAATATTAGTTAGAAACACATTAAATCTGGGATACTGCCCCCCCCCCCCCCCCCCCCTTCCAAAAAGCCAAAGCAAGCCTGACAGGCAGTGAAACAGAGAGGGGCTTCTGATGGCTCTCCTTTTTATAAAACATATGGCCTGTGCAGTATACAAGCTGCCTTAGTGACTATATACAGCACAAATGCACCACATATACTCTATTAAATTATACTGAATTACTACATTAGGGCATTTTAGAATACCACTTTCCCTGAACTCCCTTCCTCCATTGTGTAATTTAGGAGTCCTATCTAATTAAGTCTTTTCATTGGTCCAGCTCTCAATTGGAGCCTTGTTTTAGCCAATAAGAGCATAAAGAAATTAACGGAATTTTGCATTTAAAAAGACATGCATTCATCAGACAGCTTCTGCTTTAATATACACTCTCAGAACGAGGACAGTTTGTACTTTACTGTACAAATCCACGAAAACCCACAGTAAACACTATCAAAGAGTTTCAACCCTTCCTTGTGTAGCCATATAGAATGTGCACTTAGTGGGCGTGACCAGATGAGACCCTCATCAATTAGTGACTCTGTGTATTTAATTTTTACATTTACATTTTTGTCATTTGGCAGACGCTTTTAATCCAAAGCGACTTATAAGTGCATAGGTTCTACCACAAGTCAAAGCATCACATCCATAACTAGGAAAATACACATGGAATGCTGTTCTAAACATATAGTCGTCATCATAATTTATTTTACTATCCATTTAAAAACAGCTTTATTTCAGCTAAGGGCTTATACTGGCAGCCCCACAGTGAGAGGTGTCTGGGTGTCGGATGAGAAATCATTACAGAAATGTGTTGCGGTCCAGCCGGTGTTGCATTACATTGGCTATTTTTAATTAATTATGACTTGATCTCACGTTTCCAGGCTACTGTACCGTACAGTCCCCTGGGGGGATTTGACTGGTGGAGAAGGAACCAGGACGTGACCCGCACATATTGTGAAGGCACATCGATTGTTCTCGTGCTGTGACGCCGCAATTCTCCCGGGTCTCCTTTGTACAGGCCAAAAATATTAATGTGTTCCTGCCTCTACTGATTCCAAGTTACCCTGGCCTCTCAGTTCTTCTGCCTTTGTACATAAAGTTCAGAATTATGTTCCAATTGTGCTTCCTTTCAAGTGAACTGTTGACTCTAAATGGAAGATTCATTCTTACTTAATATAACGCCCACCCCCCCCCCCCCCTCTCAAAGCCATTAAGCTGTTTCCTCAAACTGACCACACCTTTTTTGGTGTAGAGGTCGACCTCCACGGTGGGGTTCCCACGGGAGTCGAAAATCTCACGAGCGTGGATCTTCAGGATGGACATGGTGATGGATCTGCAGAGGAAAGTGTCAGGGTTAGTTTTTGGAGACAATGACATCACACCGGCACACTCCCATTGGAGTATATCCACCCCCACCCCCCGCCCACATTGGCCTTGGAGTAAACAAACAAAATCAACGATTCAACTGTAAGGCCTTCTCTCTATCTCTGAACCAGAAACCCAGATTCACACTCATAATAGTCTTAGTCTTCATCTCAGCACCCATTCCCAGGCAAGTAGATGGGGCGTGAACCCTGCAATTACCTGCAACACCACTGGCCGGCATTTAAAACGATGGCTGAGGTAGAACCAACTCAGCACAATGAACCTCTGTGCTCATGCACCTGGTGCAAAATGTCATGAAGCTGTACGTCAGGCACGAGTCAGGCACCAGCATCGCATGTTTCGCTCCTGGACCCTCAAAGCGGTGATGCAGCACATACTCTAAACATGTTTTAGTGTGGCGCTGGATTTCTTCCAGGAGAAAAGGCTGAAGTAAGCTCAAAGCCAACGGCCCGCAGGAGAGCTGTACACCTGACACTGGCAGCATGATGGCAGTAAACATGATTCAGGAACGCTGACTTCATGGCTGTTGTGTAAGTTGGTACCCAGTGGGCGTGGCTGCTGCAGTAATGCGGCCACACCCACATTGCCATGGAGATGCTAAGATTTCACTGGACTTAGTTTTAAGTAGTAGAACCCCTCCCCCTCTGGGGGAAAAAAAATAAAAATAAATTGCAGCAAAACTAGAAATATTTAGCTGCACTCAAATACAGTTTGAATATTAAACAAAGTCCATAAAAAAACAGCAGTTAGTAAAATAACGAAATGTTCAATGTCACGGTTTAATAAGTCAGCATGATCCTGAGACATAGGCTAAATCTCAAATGGAAGCATTGGTCAGCCACTAAGAAACAGAGCATTGCAGCAAAATGAGATGCACACATGTGTACAGTAGAAGCCATACGACTTCTGTGTAATGTTGACATTAATTTATACTTCGTTTTCACTGAGGACTGCTGTTATGGCAACAAACAGAAATAAATAGAGGAGGAATGTTATACAACAAGGGAATTATGTTCTATTTACAGTACCTACTAACAGATCTGACATTTACTGTAAGCCAATGGGGAATGGTAATTCTGGCACTTAGCCAAAGGAAGAACTGACAAAATTCAGAAGTGAAGAAGAGAGCAGGAATAATGTGGACACACATTTTACGTGGCTTTCACAACTTGGGTGTCCACACTTACCTGTGCCACCAGTTCAAAAACCTTTAAAACATCCACTATCTTAAACTCAGGCTCAAATAGAAATGGAACCCTAGGCTGGATCACAAAGCATTTAAAAGATGACTCTAAAAGTATCTTGATGGAAGATCCATAAAAGACCTGTTGAACTGTTGTTCGGTTAAAGTTTTTTGAGATACTTTGCTTTTCATTTTTCAAAGATTTGTTAAATCTTAAAGGATTTTCAAACTGTGAGAGAACCCGGTAAACGTGATCTAAATGAGTGGGATCTAACCTACTTGGCAGTTTTTGCTGTGTCATCATAGAAAAAAAAAGGCATGGATTCGCAGGAATCTGCAGTCATAAAAAGTTCATCCAAAGTACAAGGCTATCTAGGATAAATCACTGTGCTGCTCTTTCATATCTAAAGGAATTCTGCATAGTTCTACTGTCTATTTTTTGGTCAATTGAAGGAACGTTTTGGGACAGGCTTTTGGTACTGACGCACACAGTACAGTTTTCACATTTAAAGGATGTTGAATGAATAGCCTTTTCGTGCTTTTTTGACACGTCTGGGTGTCTAGTCCGTACTTCATGGATTGCAGAGATCAATTTTCCATCCATTCCCGAGAGAAGTGGACAGACTGAATGTTCCCTTCGGAAACTTGCCTCAAGCCACAGCGAAGGGACAAATTGACAATTGGCAGTGACACGTGACCCGTATCTGCACTGCGCAGAATCGAGTGTTCGTGCCACTAACTGGCAGAAATTATGCTCCGCTACAATTAAACAGTTTTACTCTGAAACGGCAAGCCAGTCATTACAGGAATGCTATGAGTAAATAACATACATTCACAGAAACGGCCATTTCACCCCTATCCTACTTAAAGCACAATGACTAGCTGCGGAACAATACGTGTATTTTTGCACGTTCCTTGGATTTACGAATGCACCATGTAATTTATGTTCAATCGGGTGTAGTTGGAACATAGGCTACTACTAGTTGTTAGCTGAAACCCGTGCTTAAAAAAAAAAATCACGACCTTTCACAGTTGATTGTCAAGGTAATATCATGGCATTATTGTTCCTGGCAAATTCGGTAGGCTATGGTAGACCATTCATCCAACTTGTCTACCATGGAAAACGATTACAATGTATATCGCATAGGTTAAAAGTAACGGATGTGACCTGTGTACAAAGGCTTACTTGTTCGAAAAAAGCGAATCGGAAAACGTGACGCTAGCTGAAAAACCACTGTCGCAGACAGGTTGCCAGGTAGTGGATAAACGGCGAGCCTGCACGAGCCTGCACGAACCTGTTGTAGCATATATCACTTATCCGAATAACTTAACCATTGAAAACCGTGGCTCTACTATACATATTCCTCAATGTTCGATTGTTATGCAAGCTGTGTTCAGCGTTTAGTCTTCCTAGACCTGGCGAACAATGCACATTGGGAAGTTGCTCGCCATCGAACACACCCCCTTATCTGGCCCAGTCAAATCCGACAGTAAATCCGAAGATACCTCCATCATTCATGTACACTAATTGCCAAAGTAACTATGTCTTTAAAGTTTTAGCTAACGACATTAGATACAATTAGGTTAATGAGAATTTTCTCCGTTATTTACCTACGTTTAATATCAACCTTTTCACACAAAAAGCGAATCAAAATCTGCTGCTCGGCTAGCGTTTGCAAGCTTATCAAAGGTCCCCCATTTAGAAATATAGCTACGATGGCCAGCAAAATGAATGAAAATAGCTCTTAGCTGGCTAGACTGTTTCATAATCAGACCACGTTAAATATAAGCATGTAAAGTAAAACCGAATCGGCAGCAAAACGTTGAATGGCTATCAAAATTCAGGAGGTACATTTTATTCTTCATGAAGATTTTGCCACTAATAATCAGATTAGTTTTCCAAAGAAATAGCGAAATTCAGCTTACCTCGTTAAAGTCTGCTTTGTGAAAGAGTGGAGATGAGCGTCTTTATGCGGGCAGGAGGCTAGGCACAGAGAAGGATGGAGTTCAAGTTCAGATCCTTTAGAAGTGATTCACATCCGAAATGGAGCATGGGCAAGGCTTACTCGCCATCTGATTGGCTCGATCTGCCTTACACGACACGCCTTCAAATGTTGCGAGGCGAGGGAGTTGAGCACGTTGCCGTTGAATTGTCCGTACATACAGTACTATTTGTGAATGCATTGATCCGCATGTGCGGAATGACTATTGCATGCATCGATCGTAAACTACTAATTCAATATCAATTTATACTCCATACATGATTCAAATTACTGCAGTAAAACACCAGGGATAACCAATGCTTGCCAGGACATAACGTTATAACCGAAAATTGGGGCTTGGCAAAAATGAGTGAATCTCTTTGTTCTAGGCTAATAGGGAAAGGTACTGTTATGCTAACGTTACATGTTGTGTGTCCATCGACACACATTTACGGCTTTCAGAAATTATCTGGTAATCTCAAGAAAATTTGGAGGTGGGTTGTCGTATGGTACAATAGAATAACTAACCGTTCGCCGGAGCAATTTCTGTCGACACACCCACTGTTCCAATCGGATTTTTCTACAGGTTGCTGCAGTGCCAGACAAGCGCAGTAGCGCAGTCGAGTACGTGCTCGGAGGCAGCAAGCCGCTGCGTCAGAATCGTCTGGGTCCATTCGTGACCATGGGACCAGGCATAACGCATTCCGTCTCCACGGTTGCGGTCGCTTAATCTGTTAAAATATAGGAAAGTGCTGTTTGAACATGTCAAGAAATGAAATCTGCCATGATGGCATCCACCATGTAATCTATCTGTGGGGTGCCTCCGATAGATTATACCTTTCATGCGCGGGGATAATTATAGATTACTAGCGGGTTTATTTAATCGTGAAAATGGCACTAGATGGCAATTAGTTTGGGGTGCAATAATACCGTTTGTTATTATTTGAGTCGGTTAACTCTATAACAACGTGTTTATAAATTATATTTTCTACACAAAAATGTAGAACCGAGCGCACATTTGCTGGCTGGCCAAAGATAATCGTGTTATCATCATTACATAAATCCCGCCCAAATGCCATGTGCGTCGACGTTTTTCACGCTTAACTTGCAGTGAATTAAACATTTCATGTTGCAGGGCGAGCGGTTATAATGCACTGTGTAATATGTATATGAGCATTTTGTCTGAATAAATCATAGTTTGTCGAAGTCAATTTACCAAACCAACAAAGCGTGGCATTTATCGCTTGTACATGAATCTTCTGGGTACATGAATCTTCAGGACAATGTGGAAGGAAAAAAGAGGGTGATTAACAAAAAACGTAAGTTCCCTATTCAAACCTAAAACCGATTCAATATTTGGGACTCCCCCCGTGACTCACTCTGCGGTTCGACTCTAAATTATTCACTCAGGGCTATGGTTGCCAAGACGGGAGGTGTGCAATCACAAATCTGTATCTGTGGGTCCAATACAGAGCATCAGATAGGGAAGCTAGTCGCAGTGACCTTGAAAACATATACAGAAGTGCGCCATCTTGTGGTTTCCGCGAATATGGGACTCTTTGGGAGGCTATGCATGTACATTTCAAACCTGCGTTGTAAGACATGATCAACACGGGAATTGCCAAATAGGAACCAGGGCTCCCTTGAAGTGGATTAGAAAAAAATGGAAAACTCATGCAAGTATAAATACAATTTAAAAAATACAAAGACATGTAGATTTGGGGGAGGGGGGCATTAACAGTGTTGCTGCAAAAGAGCATGCATGCTCAGTTAACCTACCCTGTATAAATACAGGTTAATAAATAAAATAAATAAACAAATAATGTGAAATAATGTTTAGCTAATTGCAATATGAACACAATGTTTCACATACAAAATAATGTAGAAAAAACAGGTTGTGTATTTCATGTACCAATGTGTGCATTTAGTTTTTTGAGTACTTGTCCATCTGTTCAGTAAAAAAGTCAACTGTCTAAAGTTTATCTGCATCTTTGTTATTGCTTTGCTGGTCAATAGCACAAAATGCTGAAAGAAATCAATAAAGAATTGAACTGTTATGGTTATTTTGTAGAAAGAAATTTTGTTTTGGGAAAACGAGGACTAAATATCAATTTTGTATCTAAAAACTATTTTTGGAGGATCTCAATATTAGGTAGATGCAGATAGCAATTCAGATATACAAATATATGTTCTGCAAATTCTGGGGTTATTTATTATTTTAGAATTATACATGCTCTTTGGGCACAACACAATTCAGTGATACATAAAATACATTTTGCAATCATAACCTGCAGTCAATTCAGGTGTTCCCCATCAATGTAAGTGAAACATTTAGAAATGATCAAAACCACTGTTGACAAATCTGTGGTTGCAGGCAGACTATTTTAAAGTCACGCGTTATTAACCACATGCAATCAAGACTAAAGGCATATCCTGCATTTTAATCCACATCGCTGCACACATTCCCTTCCCACATTCGTTACTGAAGCATTTGGTACACATGTGGTGCACGTATATCTGGAATGTACTAGCAGAAATATACAATAGCTGTTTTCATTCAGTAGCAGTGCGTGACACCAAGTACATCCACAAGCAGACATGGGAATCCATAAATCTCTACATGTTTCCTTCATCAGTTTTCCTTCTTGCCCTTTAAAAGACAATTTGTTCTTTAAAGCATCACGTGTGATCAATTTGTGAAGGTATGTCTAGCTATTTGCAACATGAATGCAATGTTTCCTGAACCCAACCCAACTATTACTGCTCTGTTTTGTGTGTAACAAGTTGCACAGTGTGGGGCCAGCAAAATTGACATTGAAAGCAATCTGCAGACTTGTGTTGATTCAGTATCAGCTTTTGGATGTGTTCCCGCATTACACACTCTTGAATAAAATAAGTAAGTCTCTGTTCTGTTAGTAAGTGTACATTCCAGAACTCAACAATGTTGCGTGCAAAAGGCTTTGGGTATCTGCAGACTAAGGCAATGCTGGCAGATAACAAGATCAAGAAGGTGTTACACCTTTAGTTGTGTTTACATGTGGTTAGGCATGCTCAACTTTAAAAATAAGCCATTCCAAATGGAAATTGCCCAACAGCGGTTTTTATTTGTATGAAATGTATACCAGGACTACAATGCTCCTAAAATGTGATGTGTGCTAACTAGAAAAAGTATTTAAGAACATAATGGTACATTTGTGTGCTCCTAAAAATGTCAACTTGGGAAAAATGGGGAAAATGTAATATATGTTGGGTACAGCAGGCTATAATGGGCATGTCCATGGACCAAATGTCGATGGGTTAAATGGTGCTCTTGATTCACAGCGTTTTTTAAATATAGTGCCTTCAAAGATTAATCTCTCACTTTATAGCAGATGAGCAAACAAACCTGTATCAAATAAATACAGATAATGAACTACATTGTCTGCGCAAGAACACTTATATTACTTTCTACTAATACAATTGGTTAGAAAAGTATTTCAGCTCATTAAAAAATGTATATATTTATACATTCATAATGTATACATTAAATGCGGTGATAGCGTCATCGAGTGGATGCTAACTGAATTGCACGTTCCAAAAGTAGGCTGGACAAAAGCCGGCATATCTGCGAATGTTAATTGGCTAATACGTGTATGAACAGATGAATATCATATATGGCTAATTAATAACTGGGGAGACTGGTGGATGTGATCATATAATCTGAAGGCAAATTAAGAATGGAAAAAAGAAACTATGATGAGTTGTATCAGTTGTATCTGATTTCTGTATGTCCACCCGAGGTCAGAAACTACAAAAGTCAATGTCTGTCAGGACTGACAGCCAAGGGTCCATGCTAATGACAACACTTGTTGGAAACTATACAAATGAATCGCATGTCACATAAAATAGCACTCATTTACTCATTATTCTTCCCTTAGATACCAAATTCGTCTTTTCCTTTTTTGTTTGTTTTGGACAAACACTTCCAGACAAGAAAATTATGTCGATTAAAAAAAGTGAAAACGGAAAAAATGGGAAACGATGGGAAACGGCTGGACTCACCCGAGATCTAGAACGCTGTCCTTAGGCCTATGCAAACCCTGTCTTGTGTTTGAGATTAACAGCCTTTTATTTGAGTTGACATTTATGGGAACAATACCGACATTTTTACAAAAAAATTTTTTTGTTGTGTACATCGTTCATCTATTCCAAAAAGCTTCCTCCAATAGCCCATAAATAAAGAAATCGACTGTTTGACGTATGTTTAGCAATGTTCAAGGTTTTGAAATGATAAATCACACGTGAAATCCAAGGCAAATAGGCCTAAAGATTTGTCTAGACGAAGGCAAATGAATACAGTCACTTTTAGTCGTAGGAATGTCCGCGTAGCCGTTCATTGCTTTCAACATAACGCAAATGCGTGACAGAATCCTTGTGATGTTCTGGGGATGTTGCGAATTTGCTTACAAATAATACTTTGCAACACGTGTGCCTCCACTTTTCATAAACAATAACCGCGGCCCGAGGCGGTTTGTATGTAATCCATTTGCTAAAAGCACAGGAAATCAATAGCAGATTCCCGTTCCTTTTAAAGTACGTTGAGTAAGAGTGCAGACTCACAGATGTCTCTCACAAGAATTCACACAGCTTCATATCAACTCCTTTCTCATTGCGAAGTACTGCCTCCATTAAGACGCAATGGAAACCATCGCAGTTTTTATATATTTCATTTGCGTAAACTCAGTCTTCGCAGGCGATAACGGAATACATTGGTCATATAAAGGTAGGCCTACACGCATTCTTCTGCTATTATCATGCACGACTATATTAGCCTTTCAGACGTTATCCTAATAGTATATTGTAGACTAAAGCTCTTGACTATTTTTTAAATATTAAACAATCCATATCTTGAATTACCCTGTATAATGGGAAATATCAAAAATACATCTGCATCGCCGTCTTTAACTGAACATTATCCATCTGGTCGAATTTCGACTATAACTGCCAACCAGATTTCCGAGGTTGCATACCATATTAATCACGCTACTTAATAGGCTATCCTTTACATTACATTTACAGTCATGGACATGACTGACAATACTAGAAAGTAGCCCACTTGCGTTTCGCAAAATAAAATATAGGCTCGGCCAATTAACCTCCTTGATACCGAAAACAATGAAACGTCCAAAAAAAAAGAAGCAGCACAATAGAGGAAAGAGTGCCAATAAAATTATTATTATTATTATTTTATTTTATTTTCGTCACCGAGGTGGTGCCCTATAGGCAGATTAACCTGTGCCCTAGACACTTTTTTTTTAAAATATATTTTTTGCTTGTAATCCAAGTTAGTGGACTTTCAGGGTACATTAGGCAAATGTGTTCCGCAAAGAACAACAATGTTGTTCGTTTATTTCTGAACGTGAGACACAGTTGGCACTAATAGGGCCCACTTTTACCGTAATAGACTATTATATATCTTCCATGGGAATGTAAAATGACTTGCGCTGTTCGTACTTTCCTTTCATTGCTGGCGTTTCCCTACCCTTGGTTGATGGGTTGTTCAGAGGGAGATCTGGACCAGATGCACTGGGCGGAGGAATACCCCGCTTGCGGCGGAAAAAAGCAATCCCCAATTGACATCCAGCGGAGAAGTGTGCGGCACAACCCCCGCATGTTGCACCTGTTGCTTTCGGGCTACGAGGAGCAAAGTGGCAACTTCCTTATGACCAACAACGGGCATTCAGGTACAAGCGTCTGGGCAATTGCTAGGGTCCACAATAAACCTTCTCTGCGTTCTGACAGGAGACTACACGAATAAATAATTTCACTGATATCGTGCCCTATGGCTACTTTCTGCTTCGTGGATTCGTTTTTTGAGAATTAATTAATAAAAGTTTCTATTTTATCATAACTTTTTTTTGCTACTGTTGGCGGTGAGCCAATGCTCTGGCTTTATGCAAATTCATCATGCCAAGCCGTAGACGTGCTGCCCTCTGGTGGGGACAGCGTGGAAGTGCAAACAATACGAGGGACTTCTCTTGTTATCACTTAAAGTCTTGCCAACTGACGAACCACAATTCAATGTTTTAGCGTCTTTAAAAGCAACATTCACTGTATTTACGTCCAAAAGGGAAAATAAATTTGTCCAAACAAGTGTCTAGCTTGTTCTTATAATTGATATTACTGTATCATGCAAAGATAAATGATGGCACACATTCAAGGAGCCGGACTTCAAATTGAACTATAACGATACTATTTGTCACCTGATTTTATTAACCTCACCGTAATCGTTAGTAAAAATGACCCAAATGTCCCTGAGCAAGAATCTTCATCTTTCCTCCTTCGTACCAGGATTGAGGAGCTCATATGCAAACTACCCTCTATATGTGGATTTGTGATTCATTAATGGTATTTAGTATAATTTCTGATCCAAATGCAATGGTTTGTCAAGTATAATTAGTGCTTGAACGCACTGTAACGGTTCTGAAATCATCTAAACTGAAATTAAATATAATAAATATATTGCTAAATTAGTTTTGAACAGTTTAGTCATTCTAATCTATTCTACAGACTGCTGTAGCTGACACATATAGCCTTCCCAGAAAGTTAAACTTTTATTTCCAGGAACGGTTACATGTCTCACATCTTAGGTTACAGCTGTTTGGATTCTTTGATTAATCCGTACAGTGACAAAAAAAAACGGAAATCAATAATGTTCACATTGTGTACATGGAAAGATGTAAGTGACCCCATGGAAGGAAATACTGTAATGCCCGTTTAACCTTCCTTTGGCTATCTTCGATGAGAGACGAATATATGAACTCAATGTTGCGCGGATGACCGCACATCGCTCACGAGCTCCGAAGTTCTGTGTGGCTTTGTGCCGTGTGTGGACAGTAACGGCGGAACCGTGTTCCTCTCGTCTTTCTGGCCCCTCCTCTGGACAGTCCAAATTGACCTGCCCCCCACCATGTTCATCAGGAAGGGGCTCGTGGGGCGCTACACGGCCGTCCAGATGCACCTGCACTGGGGGGGCTGGGACCTGGAGGCCAGCGGGGCGGAGCACACCCTGGACGGCATCCGCTACATGGCTGAGGTGAAATATATCCTCCTATCTGGAAGTAGTATTGGGACGCACCTGCAGTATTACATCCGTCAGTCACATAATGATGCTGATTGCCTTTAGGGTTAGCATGACCTACTAAAAAAACAAATGTCAAATGCAGTAAATATTACAAATGCCACAGACTTCTATATAACTGCCTTGCATGCAGAACTGTTTGTTTTTAATGAAAAAAAAATAAAAAATTCATAACTTAGTTTCCACCATGCATGCACCGTGTATATACGATACTGCACAAAAACAATGTACAAAAAAATAATGAAGTCAACAGCCGATGCTCAGCACTGACTGTATCTTCTTGGCTTCTGTTATCACAGCTGCATGTCGTCCATTACAATTCTGACAAGTACAGCAGCTTCGCTGAGGCCAAGGCTAAGCCTGACGGACTGGCAGTGCTGGCGTTCTTCTACGAGGTGAGGGATGAAGAGCTGCGCCGGGCGTGTGCTCCTCCCGCTCGTGTGTCCACAGGAGAGCCTTATCTGCAGAATGTGGAATAAAAAAACCCTCTGTATAATCGGATAACTCATCATTTTATTGTCCTCTTCACAAACAGTTTATTCAGAAGGAGCACTTGAATGTGTATAGCGAAGGTTATAACACAGACTCAAACATGAGAACGCTCCTACCCAACGTGGCTATAAGGCCAGAGGGCCAGTACTTTAAAAATTCATCCTCCATTCCTCCACTTGCCTTCTCCCCTCGTTACCTCTGAATAGGGGGAGGAGACGAGTGAGGGGAAAGGAGGATACATTTTTTTAGAGTACTGAGGCGCACCCCTAGAGAGTCAGTAAGATCATTTTCATGTCATTTTATTGTCTTTTCTGAGTTTGTGAGTTGCGTGTCAACACAGTTTGAAGGCAGTTAATGCACTGCTGGAATCCAGCCCGTTTCTCTTGACGCAGTGCAGTAATGTGTGAAGAGAATGCGTTGTGGATCACTAAAAGCTTTGCCTTAGGACTCAATCTGTGCCCTCTGGTAAATGTGTCCAACCGTATGCTGCATTGATTGGCTGAGTGGGAGTTGGCAGTTTTTTGCCAGTTGGATTGCATGGAGATAAGGTCCGGGTCGTTAAAAACACCCAGCAATCCGGGTCATTGAAAGCACCCAGCAGGGCCGGGTCATTAAAATGCTGGGAATTTCATTTCTATTACTTGCAAACTAAGGCGGAAATATTGCCTATGAGTTGGGACCATTTTATTCATTTCAAGATTAGCCAATGGGGTAAGAATTTGACTTATCAAGCAAACGGTAATTAAAAAGAAGCTAATATTTTCTACTTGTGAGAAAAATACGATTTAATTATCTTGCCTAAAACACAGGCATTCTTTTGCAGTGTGGACAGAAGGCTCAGTCCTTGTAGACACTTTTTAAATAATTGTAATTGCCTCATGTGCAGGTAAAAAGAGATGTACAGCAATCCAAACGCTGTTGTTCCTAGCATGCATGCATACTATTATTGCACAGTTGGTATCATAATAAATGATTGTGCAGAGATTCATTATAATGGTGGTTTCGTGTTCAGCAGGCGAAGGGAGTGTGTATTACATAGACTCATACAGGCAGCAATTTAAATCCATTATTGCTATATTATTTTACACATGATGTATTTGTCCTGTATATTACTGTGTGATCCGGCGCAGTGTACAGTAAATGATTAATACCCATTTGTTGCCGGGGCCGTGTTGGATGAATATTTAATGCAGAAATGTGTGTGTTTGTTTCCAGGATGGGCATTTTGAGAACACTTACTACAGCGATTTCATCTCCAACCTGGCCAATGTCAAGTACGCAGGTGATGCATTATTCATGATGTGCGTGATCTTGTCGACGCGGACATGTGAATAAAATACCTGCAGTGACACAGCTCTTTTTCTGGATTTTTTGCACTTCCTGTCTAGGGCAGTCCATGACCCTCACCACTCTAAATGTGCGCTCCATGCTTCCTGAGAACCTGTCCCAATTCTTCAGGTATCAGGGCTCGCTGACCACGCCCCCGTGCTATGAGAGCATCATATGGACCGTGTTCGACACCCCGATCACGCTCTCCCACAACCAGGTATGCACCGTGTAAATGCCATTTACAGCTCCATAAGTCTTGGGACAAAGATATGTTGTTTCTCTTGATTTGACTCAGATTGGTCTTCAAAATTCACATGCGGTCAAAGTGCAGATTTTCAGCTTCTATTGAAAAGTATTTTTACAGCACATTTTGAACATTAAAAAAATATTTGGTGTCAGGTGAGTTTCTTTATGCAGCTCATTGTATATCATTCTCTCAGTACAGTATATGTAGACTATCCTCTGATGAGTATTGAAAACAGAAAACATATCAAAAAGCATCTACTGAAGCCACAGCATGATATAGACCTGTGTCTTTCAGTGACAACAGCACATAGCGTGCTGTTAGAGCTTACTAGGTGTACCATGGACATTTTTCAACTTCCTCTACAGTTGAACATGTATGTCACTGTAAAACCCCACTCTAACCCAATGACGGAATTTAGCGAGGGCCGAAGGGGGTTTTGCGTGCTTGTCCTTCTGGCGTTGCTGGGAGAACATTAGTAGGGTTAATTATTATCCTCCATCCAAGAACAGAGCACAATTACGTTTAAGAATATACTGGGTCCGCTGCCACGGGTCGGATATGGATTGAACTGCCCCATATCCTGCTTACGGCTGGCCTGAAACGGATCAGTACAATTCTTAATATTCTCCGTTCTCAAACGGGGCCGTATTGTAAGTTTAGTGGTTACTATAGTTTTACTCGTTTATCTGACTCCATTTAAGATATAATTTAGAAATTTGGGTTTGAAACTTACGCGAACCTCGGGAGTGATTACACTCGACTCGTACCTGTGCCACCATTACTCAATATATGCTCCCGGGATTAGCATTATTGCTGAAATCTCAGTTCGGTGGAGAACTCAGAGGCTGAGGGTCCAGTCAACACAATACATGCAAACCTGCCATGATAGTTGCGAGCCCAGGTCGGCGTAGCATTAACTGGGCTCCTTAGAGCTAATTTGACAGGAACCAGCGCTGTAACGCCCAGGGGGTCCCTTCGCATCAAATTACAAGAGCCGTGCGTCACCGATCCTTTAATGGGCAGAAAATTGCTGGCCTCACAGCTTAGAACTACCACAAATGTACCAAGCCGCCGATCGCTCGGTCTTTAGCCACCATTTCCCCCTGAGTATTCAGTTGTAATTTAGGCTGAAAAAGGCTGAAAAAAGTACAAGATGAATTAGAGTCATGGAGATCACGCAAGCTACAAACAAAATAGTTTATTCGCAGACAGGTAGGTTATTATCTTTAGAATGCCAATAGTCAATTACAGATACACAAATTAAGAACAGAGATAGAGTAAATCATCATACCTAGCCTGCGTTGGCTACACATAAACAAAGAGTATAGAATATGCCGTGTATGGGAAGCCGATTACTTCCGTTGCTACACATGCATAGAACGTGCTGTGCGGGAAGCCGTTTACGGTCTTCCTGATACTTACATATACATACAATATGTTGTGTGGGAAGTCAAATACGATCTTCCCCTGCTACACATACATACATACATACCTACATACCCAAGACATGTTGTGTGGGAAGTCGAATACGATTTTCCCAGATTGGTCTGTCTCCCTTGCTTTTATGCCAAATCATACGTTTGAAACCAGGCGGCAGTGCCATAAATCAACCTGGAGGGGTGGTCAAATCTGGAATTTAGACCCCCACCCTTGGGGGTTGTTAAGTAGGGAAAATGAGATCATTACCAGGAGAGGACGTGTAGGTTTTCCCTTGAGTTACTGAAACTATGGTTTATTAAACTCCAAATGTATCTCATCCGATTCCTTGATTTTATTATGTTGCAGTTATCATGAAACTTCCCTCCTGATTATCCATTTTACATGCAATTCCTGTTACCATAAGTATAGTACTTAATGCAATAATACATGGATCACATGGACAATGTTTTCAAGGTTTTACTGGGTCTATTTACTATCTTAATAGCAGTTTTGAATATTGAATCTAGGAGAGCAGTCACCGGTGTAATGACAGCAGTGCCCAAATGAGGGCATTTGCTGTAAATATGTATTTGTGACTCATGGTAATATACCTTTTGGATAAACCTGATTTGGGTGAATGAAAGGAAAAGAGACAAACCCAACCTGTCAGGAATGTGAGAAAAGGGGGGCTCCTGGAATCCTTGCATGCACAATGCATGCTCCGGGAGGGGGAAGTCAGCAAGCTGACCAGCGCATGAGTCCAAATGTTACTTATGACTGGCTTACATCACATTTTGTAACGTTTTAGTGGATGATGACAATGTGGTGCACCAGGGATTTCTTTCATCTTAAAGTGTGCCATCACAAAAAAAAGGTTGCAAAACAGCATAACAAGTCTGAATGGCTTGTTTTCCAGTTAAAATTAGTTTTGTCTTTCGAGCTGGCCCTGCTATGTAACATCAACGTGTGCTCAGGTTTTTGGCAACCGAGACCATTTGAGCTGGGGAAACGCTGAGCCTTTGGACACAGTGAGGCATTTCCTGTGTTCTCTCAGATCAGAAAGCTGGAGAGCACCCTGATGGACCACGAGAACAAGACCCTGTGGAACGACTACCGTATTGCTCAGCCGCTGAACGACCGCGTGGTCGAGTCCTCCTTCCTGCCACGACTCGGCAAAGGCAGTACGTAGCATCGGACGCAGAATCCCGCTCGTATCGACAGCCCCGGCCGTGACCCCTCTCTCACTCGCCATCTCTGCTTTCATCCAGCTTTCTGTAGGCAGGAAGAAATCGAGTCCAAGTTGTCGAAGATTGAGGGTCTGGTCACAAACCTGGGCAAACGCATCCCTTCAGGTACCTCAGATAGGATTTTTCTTCTTTTAGCTGTGAAAAGGACTGGTTTAACTGTGGCTATATTTCACACGGTAATGACGTGCACATTTTTGCTTCTAGGTGAGGGCGGGGATGGCAGGTCACCTAGAAAAGGTGAATATCTGTGGTTTAGGTTTTTTAAAGACCCGGTGTATTTTCGTATCCTGTCTGGTTTGTGCTGACCCCCCCTTCCTCCTCACCCCAGGCCCTCGCGTCATCTCCCCGCTGGTGCTGCACTTCACCGAGAGGACCATGGAGAGCTACGTAAAAGTGCACCAGGGACCCTCCATGGCCCTCCGCTCTTTCACCGTCTGCATGCACATCCGCACCCAGCCCGGGGCGGTCCACACCGTGCTGTCCTACTCCACCGCCGGCCACGACAACGAGCTGACCGTCACCGTGGGCTACGAGGTGGGCCTGTGGATCGGCAACGAGTTCGTCAACTTCCCCCACAGCCTCCGCTCCCGCGACTGGGGCAACTACTGCCTGACCTGGGCGTCCCACTCCGGAGGGGCGGAGCTCTGGATCAACGGCATGGTGGGGGAGGAGCAGTACCTGCGCAGCCACTACGAGCTGCAGCCGGGCGGGACCCTGATCCTGGGGAAGGACCAGGACGGCTTCCTGGGCATCTCCGACTCGGACGCCTTCGTGGGCCAGATGACGGACGTGAACCTGTGGGACTACGTGCTCGGTTCCTCCGAGATCCGGGACCAGATGTCCTGCGGGAACAACATCCTGAGGGGCAACGTGCTCACCTGGGGGGTGACCCACCTCAGCGTCTACGGAGGGGTGCGGCTCGAGGCCGAACACAGGTGCCCCTGAGGACAGCCCCCCCGGACCTACCCACACCCCGAACCCCAATGCTCGCAAATCACTGCTGTCATCATACCTGCAATGTAACACAGTGCTTCACAGCTCGCCAAGAGGCCACAATATTGAACTCCATCAGAAAAAGGCTCAAAGATGTTATAAATCCAATCAATCCAGTGAAAATATTAAAAATATCAAGTACATACACCCAAAATAAACAATGAAGCTTGTAATTACATATGATGATTTACCAAGAAAACAAACGTACATCTATTATTAAGCATGTCATCTTAGCACATGTCATTTACATAAGTGGCAATATGATTCATGTTATCACAAGGCAGGCAATCATAAGATAAACTATGGGCTCCATACTGAAGAACTAACCATGATCCACAGCTTTGTCTTATTCATATCTGTTTATCAAATATTACACAGCTAGGCATATGTCCTCAATTGATGTTTACATATTTATGCTATACTGTACGGCTCAACTTTAAAGACAAACCGTGGAAAGCAGGGATGACAGTAAGCCAGATATAGGCCTACTTTCTGTCAACACATGAAGGGCTGTACTCATTTGTTTCTTTCAATAAAATCAAACTGAGACTATGCTTTGAAAATGAATCTTTATTTTGAATCTGTTTAGAGAGTTATACACACCACATCACCACCATAACAATGGTACAATCGATAAATTAATCTCAAGGTTAATTTATCGTTTGTACCAACAAATGAATATGAAGAATAATTTCAGTAATGTGATAGATGTGATATTTGTAATAGAAATGCTAATACTTCAACTCCGATACATACAAGAAATTGTTGTGATTCTGACAGCAATTAAATATGTCCATTGCTGTACAAGTACAAGTACAAGTTAAATGTAAAAAAGGAACTTAAGTACAAGTTAAATGTGCATTACATTTAACGTATTTACAAGTAATAACATCAACAATAATCTCATGTTGTCTTTGTAAGAAATCCCCCCCCCCATACACTACATAAAATGAACCCAGATCTCATCCAGACCCCCTACAAGGTTCATGGGAGATCATTACCAGAAAACTGGATAAGGTAATCAATTGGCCCCCCCTCCCTCCACCCCTTGACAATCCTTCTGATGTCCAAACCCCAAGTCACATGAAAAAGATAAATGCATAATATGAGATGCCTACACTCCATGACAATACAAAGGAGGAACCTACTAGGTCATCATTTCTCTGCTGTGCCCCAAGTGAACATATACACATGCCAAAGAAGCACCAGCTGGTCTTCTTCTATGGTTCTCCTTGTGTAGTTCTCCTATGGTCCTCCTCATATGGATACCTCCCTCAGAAGGCAGTGACCTTCTCCTCCTCCTGCCCGCTGCTGCCAGGCTTTGCCTCTTTAATGTCCAGGTCTTCCGTGCCCACCAGGATCTTCGTCCCGTTCCGCTCCGCAAACATCTGGCTGATCTCCAGGAAGGTCTTATTTTTGGTCTCCGGGATCATCCACCAGATGTACACCAGAGTGGCCAGGCAGATGAAGGCGAAGAGGATGAAGCTGTAGGAGCCCAGCCCGTTCTGCAGACCCACAGAGAGAACATCAAGGAGAACATCCCTACATTACCTTATGCAGGCATGCAGAGATAAATGGTAAATGTCTGCATTTAGATAGCACCTTTATCCAAAGCGGTATACAATTGATACTTCTCATTCACCCATTCACACACATACTCACACACCAATGCCGATTGGCTGTCATGCAAGGCACCAACCAGCTCGTCAGGAGCAATTGGGGGTTAGGTCGAACCGGCAACCCTGTGACTGCTAAAACGACTGCTCTTACCTCCTGAGCTAATGTTGCCCCAACCTTAAATAAGCTATAAGCTATAAACCAAGATAAACCATAGAGAACATTCCTGCACTAATATCACGCACACTTTCTGATACTCCACTTGTCTTACTTACTTACTTGCAGATATACGATTCACGCTTTACTCGTTGAGAACACTGACCTCGAGGAAGGGGAAGACCAGGCCCACTGTGAAGTTGGACAGCCAGTGCACCGACCCAGCCACCATGAAGGCCGCTGGCCGCGATGACTGGCGGAACATCTCCGTGGTAACCACATAAGGAATCGGGCCTGTAGGCAGACGACAGACGGAACTGTTCAACTTCAAAGCAAGGAAAAAGTTCAGATACACTCAGTACGGAGTAGAGGTAAAATGCTTTGTCTCAGATGAAGTACCAAGGCCTTTTGCAACTCTACACTTGTCTGAGGTACACCACACAAATGCCACACTTTAACAGTCTTTACCGTTTTGCTTTATACATATATCATGGCCCAAGATTTTTCCAGTCACTTTCTTCTTTTTAATTGTTACCAAAACCTTTATAGGTATTTGATGAAACATGCAAGTCATGGAAGGGTAGATGTCTCAACCAGGACCAGTTTTACCGCTGACTGAAATCCACACATGCTTGAAGATTGAATAAATGCAGGCTTGTTGGACTTACTGGGACCGATGGCATGTCCGCTGACATAAATGATCACACAGGTGATGCTGAGGTAGGGCATCCACTCCACACTTCCCTGTAAATGGGGGTGAGTTTATCAATGAGGGGCAGTGGCAATACTGATTAACCTCTTCCTCTCAATAGTACAGACTACTGGTCATGCATCAAACGCCACTATTAAAGGCAGTCAGGTTGTAAGCTCACATTCAAAGTGCCCATCCCATTTTAGAATGCAGCCTGGTGTACAATCCAGCTATGACCAGCTTGATTTTACCAGAAACCAGCCAGTCAAACCATGCTTAGTATGGAGCTGGTCTGTTTCACAACTTAGCTTGCCCTGTTTCTTTCAGCAGGGGAAGAGTGTTCGTGTACAGCCACAAGCACTTCGACAATATCAGTCTCATTCTTTTCAATTGTTACAGTACAAGATAAGCATTGTATTATTGTACCAATGAGAACAAATACAGATAAAAGATTTATCCATTAAAGCATCCATGAAGGTGGTAACACAGGTGGTAATTGTATATGTGATGAATTGATGTTGCTGTACCTGGAAGGTGAGGGCGATGGTGAGCAGCACACAGGCCCCACAGCAGATCCCAAACCCGCTGAGGAGCAGCAGTCTGCGTCCAGAGGCCTCCACAATGAACACCTGAGAGTAGAAACACTCATCATCACCAAAACATTCATCATCACCAAAACAATCATCATCACCAAAACATTCATCATCCTCAAAACATTCATCATCACCAAAACATTCATCATCACCAAAATGTTCATTATCACAAAAACATTAATCATTCCAAAAATATTCACTTTCACCAAAACATTCATCATGCCCAAAATATTCATTATCACCAAAACATTAATCACCCCCAAAATATTAATTATCCACAAAACATCCATTATCACAAAAACATTCATCATGCCCAAAATATTCATTATCATCAAAACATTCATCACCAAAAGATTCCTAATCCCCCCAAAATTATTATTGCTTGAACTTGCATTTCCATGCTATGAAGACAAACAATTTCAGCATCACACCAAACACACAGCCTCCCTGTTAAAATTATCCATATTACTAAACTAAAACTGTGTCGTCACTCATCAAATGGAGCAGAGCTCTCCCTGCAGGCCGAAGGCCGTACCGCAGCTATGGTCATGAAGACGTTCACTGCCCCCGTTCCAACGGTGACGTACTGGATGTCATTCGTCCGGACACCAGCGGACGCGTAGATGCTGTCTGCGTAGTAGTAGATCTGCAGATAGACGTACACACATGCAATTCACAAACCAAACGCCCTCCCCATTGCCATCGCAACGTGGTGGAATGGCTTATGACACGTCCGCAGTACCATTGGAAAATTGCTCATTTTTTACATTACATTTTACATTTTAGTAATTTGGCAGACGCTTTTAATCCAAAGCGACTTGCAAGTGCATAGGTTCTACCATAAGTCAAAGCATCACATCCAGAAACTAGCAAAATACACATGAAATGCTGTTCTAAACATAGTTGTCATCATAAGTGCATTTATTTTTTTATTTTTTTATTTTTTGGGGGTGGGGGGGTTAGACAAGGATAGGGATATCAGAAAGGAGGGGCAGGGGAAATCAGGAGGGAGGACTAAGGTAGAGTTTGAAAAGCGTGTATTTGCGTGTATGTAGCGTGTATTTCACAAATACACGCTAAACAGTAGGCAGTATGTTTAGTAGACGGTACATATTTTGAGAACACAGTAGTTAGGAGGCTGCCTCAGACACAGCCACAGCGGGGTTCAGCGGTGGCCAGATTCAGCGGTGGCACGGCGGCCGCTGGCTCTCACCGCATTGACGCCGGACAGCTGCTGGCCCATGTTCATGACGATGATGGACACCAGCTGCCAGCGCAGGGAGGGGAAGGAGAAGAGGTTGAGCACGGAGAGACGGCCCTCCGCCCGCTCCGACTGCTCCTCCAGACGCATCTCCTGCAGCTCCTCCTCCACCTCCTCCCAGCCGCGGAGGCGCTGCAGGTCTGAGGAGACGGCAAATGGCTGGCATTTATATAGCGCCTTTATCCAAAGCGCTGTGCGATTGATGCTTCTCATTCACCCATTCATAGACACAAGCACACACTCACACACCAACGGCGATTGGCTGCCATGCAAGGCAGCAACCAGCTCGTCATGAGCATTTGGGGGTTAGGTGTCTTGCTCATGGACACTCTGACACACCCAGGGTGGGATCGAACTGACAACCCTCTGACTGCCAGACGACTGCTCTTAATGCCTGAGCCAGTCTCCACCATACCCCGGGTGTGCACTCCCAGAAAAAAGTTAATTTCCCTTGTTGTGATAGAGAGAACCCTTTTCCAATTTTTTTTTTTTTAAGTTCTGAACAGAACCCTCTATCATAGGCATGAAACCTCCCAGGACTAATTTGAGCAACAAAGAACCCTTGAAATAGTTCAGGTTCTTCTATGGGTTCCAGGCACAGGCGACACGGCTGGTTGTCGAGGACACCGTTCATTTGCCGGTTCCTTCTCTTCTTACATAAGCTCTCTTTCCAAGCTTTTGCTGTCCAGCATTCTAATTCTTTCATAAAGGTGTTTTTATTCAAGGTGAACACCGAGTCAGATTTCAAATTGGAAATGTGAGAGGAAACCAGTACCACCAGTTTGACAGGTGAAAGCTCTGACGGACAGCCACCCGATCCCCCTCCGCACGTCTGTACTTTAACATTTATGGTAAATGGACTGCATTTATATAGCACTTTTTATCCAAAGCGCTTTACAATATGTTTATGTACTACAGCGCTATTTGAGGAGTGCGTGGTGAGGGTCTTACCTCTCCGAGCCGTCTTCTCGTCCCCTCTCTGGATGAGCATGTACCTGGGGCTCTCGGGGAAGAAGGGCAGGAGGAACAGCTCGATGATGGCGGGCACGCCTGTCAGAGCCAGCATGAACGGCCAACCTGGGGGTACAGACACACGAGTACAGACACACAAAGCACAGACACACAGAGGTAAACCTCTTAAGGCCCATTCATAAAGATGTAAGCATCCGCACTAATGAATGACAACATTCTGTAAATAGTCTCTCGGCGATGCTATCTGCCATTTTGCCCGTGACACCCTGTAAATTCAGATGGATTTTGATTGGCTATCAGTATTTTATCATTCATGGATCTGGAACAAATTGCTCTAAATATGATCCCAAAGATATAATTTGTCACTGTCTTTGATGTTACAGCTGTAGTGTGCACCTTGCCATCCACTTGAGTTAGGAATGATTTTTAAAACTACATATTTATAGTTATCGCCATAGTCATTGTTCTTGGAGTCGATGAGCCTTTAGCCACAGAGACCTGGGACCAAGGGGATCCGATACTGTGTTTCATACCTGAGCTGTTACCCAGAATGCCCCTTATGCCAAACACCTGGGCGGTGAGGATGCCTATGGTGATGAAGAGCTGTGGAACAATGCCGATGGCACCCCGCATGTTTTTGGGGGAGAGCTCACCGAGGTACATGGGCACCACGTTGGAGGACAGTCCTACAAGAGTTCAACAATGGAGTGAATGTCCTCACTTATCAGGGACAAGTAGACAAATAAAGCCAGTCTGGTGCTTTTATTGCTGTGCTTTGTCGCAGACCTGCGCAGATGCCCACGAGGACCCGGGCGACGATGATCATCTCATACGATTTGGCCAACTCACTCGCCCCCATCATCAAAGCGGGGACAATGGAGAAGATGTTGTTGAAGAGAAGAGTGCCCCTCCTGCAGCACAGAGAGGTGTCGAAGAACTTTGAGACCAGCCGCAAATGCTGAATGTTGATCCAGTTTGTAGATAACAAAATACCGTGTTAGCAGTTCTAAGGGTTGTAGGTTTTTGTTCTAGCCCAGCATTATGAAAACTGATGTAACTAATAATCACGGTGTTCACTTACACATTGTGTTCATTTAAAAATAAATAAAGCTGAGATATTGCATTTGTTCTACTATAGGTTCGCAATACAGACCTGCGAGCCCAGAAAGCCCAGGTGGAGATTGAACCCATGCTCAAATAAATCAATATTCAGGCTTTCAGAACTCTTACCGTCCTATTTTGTTCACCAGCGGGGCCACCATCAGTGACCCGAAGAAACCGCCGAGGGGGTACATGGACACGGACAGGGACCACAAGAGTGTGAGGAGGTTACTGTCCATGGGTTTGCCGTACCGATCCACGTACGTCTGGTTGTAGAAGCTCTGAATGAACTGTCAACATAGACACGGCCAGCGTACATGAATGATTCACACTGCCAGACAGATATGACGGTGCATGTTCTCAAAACAAGTTCATATCGGCACATTTTTGTAGATATATTACAGAGCCCCGTGAGTATTACCGGCGAGGGAGAGTTGACGACTGCGACGTTGTACCCATACTGGAAAGATGAGCCGAAAGCAGAGATGAGCGTGGCCAAGGCCAAGACAGTGGTCAACCTCTGCAGGGCAAACACAAAATCAGGGGTGGGCAGTTCGTCTGCGTGCAGGTTTTTGTTTTCACCATTTAGCCTAGTTATCTGGCTGTATATACCAACACTGGTTCACAAAAAAAAAAAATTCATCTAGGGACACAAGAACCATTTTTGGCTGTTATTCGTGAGCTCATCAATAAATATAACTAAAAAACCAGATGGTGTGTGAACGTTTGGGATAATTACGTAATTCTGGCAGTAAGTTGGCATGAAAACCAGAAAAAGATATGGCCCATGTGCTGGAAATATTATACTTCAGTGACTGCCCATGTCAAAAAAGACACAGAACCGTGTTGGAAGGCATCACATAAAAATATTGTTTGTCAGGACACTACAGAGTTTAGGTCTAGGGTCTACTTCCCCTTTCATAATTATTTGTAGCAATATGGTCACACTTTGTCCTCTGTCCAGGCTTTCTTGGCATACAGCAGTATTGTTAGCTTAATAAAACTTAATACAATTTGTCTTATTATAGCCACTTGATTTTTTTAATTGTGATTTTACACTTATGTTCTTTTAACTTCTATTTATAAGCATTCAATTTGCAAATAAAACTTAACTTGATGAACACGTCGTATTCCCACACGCATTTCATTGCCATGCCAGTGAGTATTACCCATCAAAAATATTTACGTTTTTGCAACAGTATTTTATCACAGCGTAGGTTGACATTTTGGTTTGATTAACAAATTTAGCTTACCCCCTTCTTCTCTACATGCTTCTCATCGATCTCCTTGTACTCCATGTTAGCGGATTCAGTCATTTCCCTCTCAGTGAAGCTCACCAGATCCAAACAAATCCTGAAAACAGCGCCAGCCAAAAATAAAT
This sequence comes from Conger conger, assembly GCF_963514075.1. Taxonomy (NCBI): domain Eukaryota; kingdom Metazoa; phylum Chordata; class Actinopteri; order Anguilliformes; family Congridae; genus Conger; species Conger conger. The sequence goes on from NC_083769.1 coordinate 40,457,665, forward strand.
AAATAAGTACTTCAGCAGTTTCAAATGGACTTTGAACATTGGATCTAACCTGGGAACTAGAGTTTACTGCCTACCAAGCACAACACACTCAGGGGGCGCTGATTGAGGACATTAATTTCTGGAAATTATTTACCAATAAAATAATTCCCCATCATGTACATCAGACAGAAAGTGTATGCTCAGCGTATTGCTCTGGTAAAGTCTATCTGCCTAAAAGAACAGATAAGAGTTCTTATCGGTTTTTCCTGCTGTGTAGTCTACTTGATATTACATCATGTGTGGTGATGGACTGAACAGTCCCAAAAAGAGAGAACGTGTCTCTGTGTAAGATACGGTTTCTCGCTCTAAAGATGTCATAAACAGTTAGCTTTCCAACATTTTCAGCAGTTTCGAGTGTTGCAAACAATGGCATTAAAAAAAGAAGAAGCTCAGATCAAATTGTCTATAGGTTCTATTGTCCGCAGGCCTACAAGTAAACGGTCACATCGTAAGAGCCTCCTGAGTTAATTACCTACCAGATAATCCAATGCTAGCATTTAAATGTGAGTGTCCAATTGTCAATGTCCAGATTGACAGTCTGGCTAATTTTTACGCAAGTGCGGTAAATCGACTGGAGGCTTGTACTTGAGCTCCGGGTGCAAACAAGGACTCCTGGACCTCCCCCTCTGTACGCGACTGCCAATGCTGCCACAGTGCTCTGAAAACAAAAACAAAATGTGAACGAAATAGTTTGGCTGAATTCAAACTTGCAGATTGGTGTCAACTGCCACTGTCAAATACGAACATTTATTATTATTATTATTATTATTATTTTTATTATTATTATTATTCATTCAATATTATTCATAATAATGATACTCATAAAATCTAATAATTACATAATAATAAATTATCCTAGATAAATAATACATCATAATCATAATAACCAAATGTACTCAATTTTCATCTGGTACCATTGTGCAGTTGCGTCATTTCAGGAAGAACTTTGAACAAAAAAGTCTTGCCAAAATCTTTGAATGAATTTAACCTACGCTTGCAAGAAACTTGTCTATAACACAGCTTAAGTGGTAGTAGTTCCAAGTTAGTTCCAAATACGACATTGACAAGGGGTGATTTGCCTACAAGAAATAGTAACTGCAAACCCGGTATCTCTGAAGACACAACGCATCAAACCTCTTAGTGGATAGGCTACAGCAACGGACTTAACAAGTCTAAAAACTAAGTCTAATAAATACCTAAAAGTGCTTTTTTCAGGATGATAGATCGGGTCAATAGTTTTACCATTAGTGGTGTAATTTAAAATAAATGATTGGTTATTTGGGAAGAACAAATGCTGTTTGCAGACTAATTATATTTTTCACTATTGCCCAGCCCAGGAGGTCCCTCAGGTCTGGCTCCTCAGGGTAGGGTCATGGACATGGGGGATAGGCCTTATGAGTCTAAATGGCATCTTATTGCCAGAGCAGATATTTACTCATCTATTTATTAAAACCTTTATTTCACCACGTTATTTCCTTTGAGATTCAAAAATCTATTTTCCAAGGGAGACTGGGCCAAGCAGCACATAATAAATATTATATTAAATATAAATAGAAAACCATAACTGAAACATAAAATCATAAAACCAAAACATGTGTGAGAGAGCATGATGGAGAGGGGACGGGAGGGCAAAAGAAAAGATATGGTCAGAAGGAATAATTTGAGGAGTTACTCATGAACTGAAAAGTGAGTGGAAAAGTGTGATTATGGCATTTTATGAGAACAGTTAGTTGGTCTGAAGTGAACTTTGGGTTTTTCCCCTTTGCACCATAAAGTTGGACTCAGCAACACAGCCGAACAGATGTATGCATGTGCATGTGCATGTGCATGTGCATGTGCATGTGCATGTGCATGTGCATGTGACACAACACACACGTACATACATGCTGTGTTTATTAGGTAGCGTAGTGGTTAAGGTACATGACTGGGACCTGCAAGGTCAGCGGTTCGATCCCCGGTGTAGCCACCATAAGATACACACAGCTGTTGGACCCTTGAGCAAGGCCCCTAACCCTGCATTGCTCCAGCGGGGGATTGTCTCCTGCTTAGTTTAATCAACTGTATGTAGCTCTGGATAAGCGCGTCTGCCAAATGCCAATAATGTAATGTAATGTAATTTGATTATTATTTGAAAACCAATGTAGAACATTTTCTAATGCTTACTAACAATAATTTTCAAATGTGGCTACTTTTTCTTTCTGTATGCAGCTATATGCCAAAGACGTGTTTTAAAGGTGGAGAGAAAAGAACAATGCAACTTGCTACACCTTGCTACACCTTGCTACACCTGTTACACCTTGTCTCCAGGTGTTTTATCCGGGGTTCCCTGGTGTACTGAGGCTCAGCACACTAGAGTACCCGTGTGGCTCTGATTCAACAGGACAATATTGTCAGTGTCGTTTATACAGTCTGTCTCACTCCTCACAGCGTAGCTGGACTGAATTCATCTTTAAGCCACTTGCCCGTGACAGGGAAAGCACACACTAACGCATTTCAGCTTAGACACTTAATTACATCTGATGCTGTCCCTGTAAGGGAGGCCGCAGTTTATGGATAAATAAGACCATTTTCAATGCAGGAAAAGAATGAAAAAGTGCTTTGTTTATCCTGTTGTTAATCCAGCAGTGCTCCAGGGCGGGTTGTCCCCTGTCAATGAACTCTAATAAATTGAAAGTCACATCAGCTACATGGGCGGTCTGTAGTGGTTAAGGTGCATGACTGGGACCCGCACGGTCGGTGGTTCAATCCCCGGTGTAGCCACAATAAGATCCTCACAGCCATTGGGCCCTTGAGCAAGGCCCTTGAGCAAGGCCCAGGGGAGGATTGTCTCCTGCTTAGCCTAATCAACTGTATGTCACTCTGGAGCATCTGCTCAGGGTGTTGGGAATGTCGCTCACAAGAGCATCTGCCAGATGCCATTAATGTAATGTAATGTAATGTAATGTAATGTAATGTAATAAATAACCAACTGAAAACACTGGAATCTATCAAGTCATGTGGCTCACAAAATGTATCATCTATCCATTTTTGAGTGAAACATAGGTAAATCATGCACATTTCAACATAAACATTTTTAAAACAGGCATGGCCTCAAGAATAATCCATCCATCCATTATATGAACCCGCTTATCCTGAACAGGGTCGCAGGGGGGCTGGAGCCTATCCCAGCATACATTGGGCGAAAGGCAGGAATACACCCTGGACAGGTCGCCAGTCCATCGCAGGACACACTCATACCTACAGGCAATTTAGACTCGCCAATCAGCCTGACATGCATGTCTTTGGATTGTGGGAGGAAACCAGAATACCCGGAGGAAACCCATGCAGACACGGGGAGAACTCGCAAACTCCGCACAGAGAGGCCCCGGCCAACGGGGATTCGAACCCAGGACCTCCTTGCTGTGAGGCGGCAGTGCTACCCACTGCACCATCCGTGCCGCCTCCATCAAGAATAATGCAACACTAATCTGTATTTTAAGGTCCATTTCAGCAAAAAACCAGACAGAAAAAAGGCCTTCTAGGACGTGCTCGGCTGCTCATGTGTTTAAATTATAAAAATGCTGTGACATTGTGATGTCACTTGATTCAGCCTCATGCAGGTGACCCTTCTGCAGAGCAACGCTACAGCATGAAAACTGCATTATTAGACTCAGGGCGCCACCTACTGGGCTTGTATGTGTAGTAAAAGGGAACCTTTAGGGATTTAGCGCAAGCTGAAGACGCACCTCTTCAAGCAGCACCTCTCCCCATCCCTCCCTACCTCCCTGTGAACCTTAATTGTTGTCTCAGTGACTTGCTTTGTGTATTGGTATTTTTAGTTGGGTAGGTAAGCAGTGTTTGGATAGTTAACTTTGGTGACTTTTGCTCTGTTTGTTTGTTTGTTTGTTCAAAAAATAAAAAAAAAATAAAAAATAAAAGGCCCTTGTCCTTTCCTTTGTTGTACAGGTAGCAGTTGAAATTGTACCTACCTCTAGGGTCTTTCAGCGAACTTATCCCTGGTTATGGGTATGCACTTTGTTGTACGTCGCTCTGGATAAGAGCGTCTGCCAAATGCCAATAATGTAATGTAATGTAATTTAAATGAATGCCATATCATCTGTCAACAGCTGGCAAACGTTTTTTTTTCTGACTTTACAGGTGTAAACCACAGCTAAGAGAACAACACCCTATGACCAGTTCTCGCCCAGAAGAAAGCGACAACTGACAAACATCCAGTTGACCTATTACCGTGCTTCCCCGACCTCTCCTTAGTATTTGATGCGTTCCACCGCAGGCACACGTGATGGAAATAATCAAGAGCTCGATTAGCTGCTTCAGGTCTGCTTGAGGTGGCATACATAAAATATCTTGATCTGGCCGGAGGTAAGCTAGGAGAGGTAGCACTGGGTTAAACAAAACCGCACATTAAACATTACCCTGATGTCTAGAGTATGTTGCCTACAGAATATTTAAATGGAGCTCCTTTATTCAAAGAAAAAGCATGTTTCCATGTTATTGCCTAGAGCAGGAATAATAAAATCCTGGCCTCAAATCTAAATCCAGCCCTATTTTTCTTCTCCTATCCCCAACCACCACTGACTCAATGAGCTCATATCCCGAAACATCACTGACCCAATGAACTCATATCCTGAAACATCACTGACCCAATTAACTCATATCCCGAAACATCACTTACTCAATCAAGCACTTTTATCCTATGGCAGCACTTAATAAGCGCTGTGGATCCACTTTTCCAATCTCAGCAGTGATTGGAGCAAGTACAGTCATCACACCCAGGCCTGAGCAGTAGTCTGGAGTCATCAGGATGCCTGAACCCATACAATTAATTTAGAGTCCGTAATATCTGAACAGGCGGCACGGATGGTGCATTGGGTAGCACTGCTGCCTCACAGCAAGGAGGTCCTGGGTTCGAATCCCCATTGGCCGGGGCCTCTCTGTGTGGAGTTTGCATGTTCTCCCCGTGTTTGCGTGGGTTTCCTCCGGGTATTCCGGTTTCCTCCCACAGTCCAAAGACATGCAGGTTAGGCGGATTGGAGAGTCTAAATTGCCCATAGGTATGAGTGTGTGAGTGTGTGAGTGTGTGGTGTGTGTGCCTTGTGATGGACTGGCGACCTGTCCAGGGTGTATTCCTGCCTTTCGCCCAATGTATGCTGGGATAGGCTCCAGCCCCCCTCCGACCCCATGAATTAAACTTATGTAACGGTTCTTACATAAGTTATTTAACCATTTATTGGCTCTCTCTGTAGAAGACAATGCAAAGACAACACAACTGTAGTCTTCTGGTCACCGCATATCAGGTTTACCTCTCAGCAGAGAGACACAGAGCTCTCTTTAACGCAATAAAACATATAATATATATATATACATACACACATACTGTATATATATATACGCATACACGCATACATACCTACATTAACACAAAATAACAGTGCACCACTTGTCAACAAAAAGAACATATGCATAGCCTGTACATTACAACACAGCAGTCTACACAGACCAGGCATAGTTACCAGGCAAAATAAATGAACATTGAAAATAACATATTTACAATATGCACAGAGCCACATACCTGTAGAAGACAATGCAAAGACAACACAACTGTAGTCTTCTGGTCACCGCATATCAGGTTTACCTACATGTACAACATAAAATAATACCTTTAATCTTCTTTCTCAAAATAGCTAGCTTCACGAGAGCAACGCGACAACCAAAGAATGCATGAGTTCTTGCATAACAAACTTTTCATCTATCATAGTGAAATTTAACGTGCCCATAAAACTTATACTAGTCACCAAATTAACACAATTATTGTGAAACCATGTAATACAATGAACGTTAATCATTATCCATTACAAGATGCAACTTAAATTAGCCATATTTAACTGAGAAATGTAAAATAAAGGAGCGGTGTTTCAAAAGACCACCTACCTCTCAGCAGAGAGACACAGAGCTGCTGAGGGAGGTACGGCAACACCGGAGGTACAGAAACACTGGGGTTTCTCTGTTACACCCACCCCCACTGAATTTTGGCGACATTGAGCACCAACCACACACTACCTACCAAAGGCACAGTACAACACAGTTTCACATAATACACTGGGTCTTCAAAATAATAAAACCAACTTCAAAAGTATCCTATAAGGATGAAGTGGTATGAGAGCAATGCTAATCTCTCAATCCAGCTACTGGTGGCAGGGTGCCTTGTACACCCCACAAGACCCTCACACACTGTGCAGTATAAGCCCATGAAAATAAATAAAATAAATAAAAGCAAAAGTGGCACAAATGACCCAGACTTGGTCAAAGCCAAGAACATGGACTATGGTGGCAGTGCTACCCACTGCACCATCCATGCCACCGAAATAAATAATTATGAATTAAACTTATGTAACGGTTCTTACATAAGTTATTTAACCATTTATTGGCTCTCTCTGTAGAAGACAATGCAAAGACAACACAACTGTAGTCTTCTGGTCACCGCATATCAGGTTTACCTCTCAGCAGAGAGACACAGAGCTGCTCTTTAACGCAATAAAACATATAATATATATATATACATACACACATACTGTATATATATATATACGCATACATACATACACATGTATCCTACATTAACACAAAATAACAGTGCACCACTTGTCAACAAAAAGAACATATGCATAGCCTGTACATTACAACACAGCAGTCTACACAGACCAGGCATAGTTACCAGGCAAAATAAATGAACATTGAAAATAACATATTTACAATATGCACAGAGCCACATACCTGTAGAAGACAATGCAAAGACAACACAACTGTAGTCTTCTGGTCACCGCATATCAGGTTTACCTACATGTACAACATAAAATAATACTTTTAATCTTCTTTCTCAAAATAGCTAGCTTCACGAGAGCAACGCGACAACCAAAGAATGCATGAGTTCTTGCATAACGAACTTTTCATCTATCATAGCGAAATTTAACGTGCCCATAAAACTTATACTAGTCACCAAATTAACACAATTATTGTGAAACCATGTAATACAATGAACGTTAATCATTATCCATTACAAGATGCAACTTAAATTAGCCATATTTAACTGAGAAATGTAAAATAAAGGAGCGGTGTTTCAAAAGACCACCTACCTCTCAGCAGAGAGACACAGAGCTGCTGAGGGAGGTACGGCAACGCCGGAGGTACAGAAACACTGGGGTTTCTCACTTCGGGCAAAATTCACATTTACATGAATCCCATTTCTAACTCTGTTACACCCACCCCCACTGAATTTTGGCGACATTGAGCACCAACCACACACTACCTACCAAAGGCACAGTACAACACAGTTTCACATAATACACTGGGTCTTCAAAATAATAAAACCAACTTCAAAAGTATCCTATAAGGATGAAGTGGTATGAGAGCAATGCTAATCTCTCAATCCAGCTACTGGTGGCAGGGTGCCTTGTACACCCCACAAGACCCTCACACACTGTGCAGTATAAGCCCATGAAAATAAATAAAATAAATAAAAGCAAAAGTGGCACAAATGACCCGGACTTGGTCAAAGCCAAGAACATGGACTAGCAAACAGCCCGAACATTGAGCCTTGTGTTGCGAACAACATCCTGCCTCGACATGGTTTGTATCAACCTGCTAACTGGCCTGATAAGGCGGCCTAATCTAGACCTAGTCTGACCAGATGGCGTGGGCGAACCCTGTCTGTCACTGCACTGTGTGTTACTTGCCCCATCAGTCTGTTCCACAGTGACAAGCGAAGAACCTGCCCGCACTACATGTACAGAACTGTCAGCATCAACAACAGTGTCCTTCATCTGTTCATAGTCACAGCTCACAGACTGAACTTCCATCTGGTCCTCACGTCCCTCTGAGATGTTCTGAGGCATAGAGGCCATACTGCTCACGTCCGTAACACCGACCTGTGACAGACTAGGTGTGGACAACTGTGTAATCCATTCTCTAGTCCTTCCTTCAGAGTCCACGGATGCTGGACTAGTCACAAGATCTTCGCGCCCCCTCTCAGAGACGTTCTCCGCGCTCTCCTCCATACTATCAACACTTGGAGTGGAAGATTGGGTCACAGGCGTGGATGAGGCAAGGTCGGACACTTCACTTCACTGTTGTAGAGCTGAGCATGCCTGTTCTGTTCTTTTGTGGCATGTTCCTGGGCAATGACCATGGCCTCCCTCAGATCTTCAGTGAGAGACTCCACATACTTGTCATAACTCGTCACACATGAGTCATTCAAGACGGTCCGGAAGAGGACATCCACAGGGAGACGGGGAATGCGGCCGAACATAAGATAAAAGGGGGCGTATCCCGTCGTCTCATGGACCGTACAGTTGTACATGAATGTCAACGTCTGCAAACGCCGTGGCCAGTCAACCTTTGCTACAGGTGGCAGTGCACAGATCATCCCACCCAGGGTCCTGTTGAACCGTTCCACACTACCATTTCCCATTGGATGGTAGGGCGTTGTGTGTGATTTCCTGATGCCTGAGACTCTGAGAAGCTCACTGATCAACTGACTCTCAAAGTTCGCCCCTTGGTCGCTATGAATCCGCTCCGGGAATCCAAAGACACAGAAATACCTGTCCCAGAGAACTCTTGCCACTTGCTTGGCTGACTGATCTCTACAGGGGAACGCCTGGGCCATCCTCGTAAAGTGATCCGTCACCACTAAGACATCGACTGACTTGTTCTTGGAATCCTCAGCCGACCAAAAGTCGATACAGACGAGCTGCAGCGGCCTGGTTGATGTTACGCTCTCTAAGGGGGCTCTCCCTTCGGGCTCGACTGTTTTGCTGACAATGCATCGCTGACAGTGGCGCACATAATCCCTCACATCCCTGTCAAGGTTCAGCCAGAAGAACCTCTGTCTGGTCAAACTGAGGCTCCTGAACTGGCCCTGATGTCCTGCGTCGTCGTGAACTCCCTTCAGAACCTCAGCCTTGAGTGAATCAGGTACAATATACTGAGACCGCTTTGCCCTGGTGATCTGGTCTCTCGAAACTCTGTACAGCACACCATTGCTCACAGCAAGTTTCTCCCAGTGCTTCAAGTACCTCATGACGGTGACAGACTCTTTCGCTCTTTCTCTCCTGGAAGGTCTCCGACATCTCTCCACGTAATACAGGACACGGGAAAGGGTTCTATCTTCCAACTGCCTATCATGGAGGTCCCTCTCTGTGTGGGCAGGTAAGGAGTCTTGTCCAGGTGGAACCAACTGAGGTAAGTACTGCAGCGCCGCCACAGCACGGGCCCTTGAACCAGCCTCCCATTCCACATGCGACTGTACAACAGCAGACACATCATCCACCTCAATGGATTGAGTATGTACGTGAACGGGAATGAATGAAGCCGGAGCACTGACACTCATTGGAGTGTGTCTCCTGTGATCACTGGACGCCCGAAAGGCATCTTGGACGGAACCACTGGACATATCACGGACTTTGGATAGCAGACTCAAGTAGGGCTCTTCCAGCAGCCTATGGCCCACACTGTCCTTAACAAACGGCACACGGCTCAGGGCGTCGGCCACAACGTTCTGCCGACCTGGCACATACTTGATGTCAAAGTCGTAGCTCGCCAATTTGGCTACCCAGCGCTGCTCACAACAGTCCAGCTTCGGCTTTGTCATTATGTGGGTTGTTGTCCGTCCAAATTGTGAATTTGTGGCCCCTCAGCCAGTGACTGAACTTGTCGCAGACCGACCACTTCAAGGCCAGAAATTCCAAACGATGAGCTGGATAGTTCTTTTGAGACTGAGACAAGGATTTGCTGGCGAATGCAATAGGCCTGGCTCTGGTTTCACCTTCCTGGACTTGCGACAGGACGGCACCAATACCATCAAGGGACGCATCTGTTGATAGCATGAAGGGACGGTTGAAGTCAGGGTGAGCCAGGACCACTGTGTTAACAAGGGATGCCTTTAGCTTCTCAAAAGCCTGTTCCTGTTCTGAGGTCCAATCAGAGGCACTCAACTTCTTGTTCGACAGTCTGTACTTTCCCTGCTTCCCTTTTCTTTTCTCGCCCTTCAACAGAGAGAAGAGAGGCTTGGCGATAGCGGAGTATCTGGGAATGAAGTGCTGGTAGTAATTGATCATCCCCAAAAACGATCTTATCCGCTTCTGCGACGGGGCCACACCATTGGGCTCCATAAGGTCAGCACTCGTCATCTTTGCAATGCCCTCGACCTTGCTGGGGTCCGTCGACACGCCATTCTCATCGATTATGTGACCGAGAAATTTCACAGACCTTCGTAGGAAGAAGCATTTCTTCGGGGCCAACTTCAGGTCATGGCCACGCAGTCTGTCAAACACCATCTCAAGGCGCACCAAGGCAGTCTCCTCATCTGGCGCAAAAACCAACAAGTCATCCAGGTAGCACAGTAGACTCAAGTAGTTCTGGTCCCCGAAGATACTGGTCATCATGCGCATAAAGCTCCCGGGGCTATTGCAGAGGCCCTGTGGGAGGCGGTTGTACTCATACAAGCCCATAGGCGTGGTGAAGGCTGAGTACTTCTTGTCATCCTCGTGTAGTGGCATGTTATAAAACCCGGAGGTCAAGTCCATCGTACTGAAGAGACAGTTGCCACCAAGCGCAGCCAGGCAATCCGCCTGGTGAGGTAGAGGATGGGCATCCTTCAGAGTCCTCTTGTTCAACCAACGGAAGTCGGTACACACACGAAGATCACCATTCTTCTTCCACACAAGCACCAGAGGAGACGCATATTCACTGGAGAACTTCCGGATGATTTCCTTTTCCTCCATCTCACTCAGCACCTGGCGTAACTTCAGATACTGGCCAGGGGGCACTCGTCTAAACGGGAGCCGGAATGGTCTGTGATCAGAGAGGTGAATGCGATGCACAAAGTCCTTTGCTTCTCCACAGTCAAGATGGTGGCGTGAGAAGATGTCTTCATACCGCGCAACCAGGTCAGCCATCTTCTGTCTCCAGCTCTCTGACACATCACAAGACTGGAGGTCAAGACTACTCAGCCCAACTGACTCAAGTTTGCCATCAGCGGAACATACCTCAGCAGAGGCAGGCATCTGCACTTGAGTGGAACTGACCAGGGGGACCTTTGATGGTTCAGCAACATCCATGTCCTCAAGCGCCATGCAGGGGAAGACATCAGCTAGTTTTGCATTACGCCTCACCAACACAGGCCTGTCAGAAGTATTGATGAGCTTCAGTGGGACCCACCTGTCTCCCCACAATGGAGTAACAATCCTTGCTACCAAAACCCCCCTTGGGGCTGAACGGGCCGATGTGGGCTCTGTCATCACAGTGCTGCCTGGAGATACAGCAGTGTCTTTAGGCAGTTTCCCCCATATGAGATACTCACGGCCAGGTTCAAGGCAGATAGCTGAGTTACACCTCACAGTGCCAACTTTGTCAGGCACGTCCTGACCTCTCCACGGATTCAGACCAGAGAGCATAGATAGAAACTGTTCAGTTTCTCGGTCTTTGGCAGCGCAGGGACTGGATACGGTTGTCCAGTAGGAGTCACACAGCTTAGACTGACGAAGGACATGTTTAATAACATTAGTCCCCAGTATCAACTCATCATGCTGTCCCTGAACAACGAGTGTGGGAACCGACAGCTTACAGCCATACACTTCCATCTCCACAGTGAAGGCAGATTTGGGCTTGACACGACGTCCACCACATCCAACAAGGACTACGTTCACGTTGATCTGGTTATGCTCAGTTATCACTCCAGCCTCTCTCAGCTTCATCTCCGCTACCTCGCTGATGCTACATGCCATGGACCCGCTGTCTAGCATACCACCCAGTGTTGTTGTACCACCCACACCCACAGTTGTGTAGAAAAGACTGTCACTGCTGCTAACTCTGTGTAAGTTCTGATACACAACAACCTCAGAGTCATCACATGAATCTCTCACAGACTTATAAACCGTCTCAGCATCAGATATATCATCAGTCTGGGAGTCTATGTCAGGACCTGTACTGCCTCCCTCAACATACAGGTCAGTTAGTTTCCCGCAGACTGAGGTCGGGGGGACTTATTGGCCTGACAGTCCCTCTTGGTATGGCCAGGGGCCAGACAGACAAAACACAGCCTCTCAGACATGCAGTGTGAAATGGTGCTATGACTAGGATTATCACAGACCCGGCAAGCTTGCTCTTTGGGACGTCCCCCCCCATGGGCACGTGGGAACCTCCCACCTCGCATCGGAGTAGTAACATCACGCTGCTGCATTTTCTCCATCATCCCCTGAAACATGTTCACCATACGGCTAAGAAGCCTCTCCTCTGACTGCTGGAGATTTTGAGCAACAACTGCTGTAGAGGAGGGGTATGGAACATGGCAGACCCCACCCTGAACTGGGACAGAAACAGGTGAGGAATAAGGAGTATGACACACCTGGTGTTGTGTCTGAAGAGAGAATGGGACAGAACTTGGGGTGTGGCATTGTTCAGGCACTGACAAACTGGCTGGTGATGAGCTAGACTGCTCATGGAGGACAGCCGCGGTGTGGCTCTTTAACTGCGCAGCCCCACTGCCACTAGCCCTCAACTCCCTCTGATAATCATCAATCCTCACTTGCACATCTCGCGAGGTCCATTCATGGATTGGCTTACACTTCAGAGTGTAGGATAACTCTGGGTCGGGGCAATGTTTCACAAACATGAGCGCCACTTCATCACTCATGTTCCCTGCCTGCTTGCCCTGCCTGCAAAGGCCTTCAACAGCTAGGTCTGCTGCCTTGTTCAATCTAACCCAGTAGTCGACTGGGTTTTCTCTGAGTTTGGGCAGGGTGGCATAGAAGTCTGAAAGAGGAAGACATGAGGATGCATCACTGAAGTATTGAAGGAGGATATTGTAAATCAGTCCAGGGTTTCGATCAGTATCAAGCGATGGATCACTACGAAAGCCGATCTTCACAATGTCTCTAGCTTTGCCCCTTAAACGACTCAGAATCTCCTCAGCCTGTTCATGCACAGGTACCGCCTGTTTCCTGAGATGAGACTTAGTCATGTCAATCCACTCCTGAACTGAACATTTATCAGAACCGTCACCTCTGAATGTCTGGGGCTCTTTGTCTGACGTAACATGAATTGTCACATGCGGAACCTCATGTGTGGTGACTTCACTCTGTGCATTCTGACTACCTGAAGTATTCTGAGGACCAACACTCATGTTAATTACACCAGATGACATCAACTTGGCAACTATAGACTCACCAATCTGGACACCTAACTGCCCTACCATATCTGTGAGGTGGCGGATAGCATCAGTATCACCGCTCGGTGTAGAAGTGTGAGGACTCTCCCCCATGAACTGCCCGACAGGAGTAAAACCTGGGCTCTGACTTAACCCCGTACCCCTACCGCTGTCAGCCATGGACTGGGAATACCCTGCCCCTCTACCAATGAGCGTTCTACCGATACCGCTGCCATTAGTGTAACTCTGTTACACTTAATGTGACTAGAATTAATGCAGTAATACTTTCCCCATCCGGGTCACTGAGAAGGTCTGTGATTGGACAGCTTGTTCGGCCGTGTGGCTGATTTTTGCAGTTAAATTTGAGCAGGCATTACCCAGGGAGCACTGCTTCCCGCTCCCTTGCCAGGACCCCAATGCGGCATGAAGAAATCACATTAATCACAGAGCGAGAAGAAAGGTACATGTTTTTAATTAAGACCTCCACTTATTGCTCCAGCTCATCCAGGGCAGCCTACCCTTCAAGATAACCAAGGTTACCCACCTCTCATCGTCGAGAGAATAGCTCAGTAACTCAGTTCTGCTTCCTAATGCGCTGCTTCAGGGAAGAGCATGAAACAGGGTTATAACACAATTACTCAAATCAGCAATCACAACAAGAACATTCTCTGGCAATAAAAAACGGTTATAATGTTTTTTTTTTGTTTTTTTTTCTTAAGGGACACTATAATTGTGATCATTGTGATCATTTTCAGTAGTCTGTTGTTTGCTGCACTGCTGCTCCACTCCACTGAAACCCATTTAAAGTATGGGCTCTGAAACATGTATCACTTTACACCTCCAGCTCATGTTCCATTCTGGCATCGGTTCAAAGAGCCAATAATCATCACTCTACCTGTATAATAAGAACTACCTCTGTAGTTGACAAAAAAAAGCCCCGCATCTCAGCTTTGGTTGAATGGATAGCATTCACTCCTTTGCTTGTAATACACAAATGAATTGAGTGGGCTTAGTGCCAGGATAGAGGAGAAAAGGACAGGTCATTGTTTTTGGTGGGGTAAGGCAATTTCAGGCTCGTCCACATGCAAACACAGAGGCAGAGGAACAGCTCCTTATATGGCAGTGGATGCAGTTGAGTCATTCTGCTGGGCTCAGAATCCGTACACTTGCCTACTATTGAGTACACTGTATAGATGTTGAGTACACTGAATGAGAAGGTTGTTAAGTGAATTTTAAGTGTATACTTAAAAATACATACTTATTTATATACATAGTATGCAGTATGCTTAGTACATAAGTTGAGGACACAGTGGGTAGGAGTCTGTTTCGGACATGGCCATGGTGTATGGGTCTGTTTACTGACCACCCTCTTCCTCTTCCTCTTCATCAGTGTATTGAGCCTTTTTACCCTTCAGCTCAACAAGCTGCATTCATCCATCTCTACTGCACGGGCGGCTTTTCATCTCTGTTTAATCCCGCCACATACAGCAGGGAAGCCATTTTACCCTCCATCTCACAGTGTTAGTGTGGCGGGAGTGTTTGGCTTTGCTGTGGGTAAATACAGAACTGCTGCAGCCCTCTTATTAATCAGCCATCACACGCACAACACAATGCATCAGTGCTGACACGTTATTTCATTACAAGGGCAAGAAATGAATCACAAACACATCAACGCTCAAAACGCTGCAGACTGCTTTTATCTGTAGCTGCTTGGAGCTGTGGGAAATTACCAGGCTTTCTTGTTTGTCCCACAGTTGTAAATCAAGACTGTTTTGATGAAGGAGACAAGATAACATTGCTACAAAACCTGGGCAGCAACTTCAGTTTAATTTTACGTTATGGAGTACCCTTGGCTGTTGAACCAAAGACAATCTGGAGCTCTTTGTTGATGGAGAATACATGCTGGCAGCCTCAGATTTGAAAGTAATTGCCTTTGGAGTCCAACGATTTTGAAACATACTGTATAGACTGCTGTGATTGTGATTATGGTGACATAATGTCAAGAAAGATGTATCTGTGGATCAAATATACTGTACTGACAGACAGATGTAGTGGCCCAATCTAATTACATTGTATTACAGATAAGGTTAGTTTTTCAAATAAATAAATACCAACTAACTGCATCAGGAAATAACTGAATCAGCAACAACAGTAAACAAAGTAGGGCTGCCCAGTTGAAGGAAGAGTATAAAGAAAAGAAATTAACTCAACATGCACAGCCTTTTTCTTTTTCATTGCCCTTGAACAGACATGAAAGGAGACAATTGGAGGGCTACTGTGATGTCACTGCCGCCCCCCGTTCTGTGCCAGTTCTCCTCCACCAGAGGGCGCCAGAGGGCGCACCGCCTGTCAGCCGTGAGTGTCCTCTGGGACAGGATGAATGAGCACCTGTGATTGGCCAGTGAGCAAAAGCAGAGGAGGGTGACCAGGCATCAGCTCACAAACCCAGCGGACAGCACAAACGTGAAGCATTTTGCCCTTGGAATGCATTCCCAACACCCCGAGCAACTACGGGGCAGAAAGGATGTGTTACCAACCCTTTAAGGACACCCGGACAAATGACTGCACCAAAATAAATCTCCACACTTATCTCCACTATTATGAGAACACTGAATTATCTGAGCCTTTTTAAATTTATTTTTAATTTAAGATTTTTATTCTTTGATATTCTTATTTTATCTCGTCTCATTTCATGTGTTCTTTTGTATTTAGGCTAGTCTCTAACATTCTTGTGCATTAGTCTATATTGTTGCAATATTTCGGTCTACAGACTTCTTTTTCCTTTCAGTCCTTTATCTCCTGCATTGGATAGCACTTTGAATTGCGCTTCATAGTATGTACAGTATATAAAAATATGACGAAAGGCATGCGAGGCAGTGTTAAATCATGGGTGACACGCGTGTGCAGAGTGCAGGCTTCTGTCTGACTGCAGAGGAATCATACAGCACACACGCACATAGAGTGGTGAAGACGATGGTGAGGAAGGTGCGCTTCCTGTCCGCTACGTTAATCCTTCCTGATGATGTCATCCAGGTGAAGCATTGCCCGAATGGTTTCGCACTCCCAATTTCAGGAGTGAATTATTTCCTGCCTCTCTTTGGCGCTATCCAGCGGTACAGTGAAATACATTTGCCTTGAGTGGGCTATATTCTATTCCCCGCTAATGGTGGTGGAAAGGTAACAACTGCTCAATGTGAGGTTAACCGGAATTGAAAGAAAGTGGAGCTTTTCATGCATGCGAGGTCAGCCGTAGATTATATCTTTTAATCAAAGGGCTGTGCCGGCTCTGCCCTGCGGCCGTCACTGAGGTGAGGATGTATTTACTCCATTACCCACTGTGCTCAGAGAAACACGCCTATAAAAACGCATCAGTCCGCACTGAGCGGAGCTGAAAGGCCGATTGCTCACAGCACCATTATCAACATAAAAGCACTCGCATTTGATTTAATTTGGTCCAATTAGCCTATTGTGACTATTATACTCAAGGCTGAAATGACATATTTAAAAGGCACATTAAGAACTAAAAGTGACAGCAAACGAATGAATCAGTTTTATTAGTTTATGCTTAAATGTGCCCTTGTCAAACCTCCACATTTAATTGACTCAAACTAGCATACACAATAATTAAATCGAATCGGATAGAACGCATTTTATTATGGCCTAATATGTTTATATCCCTTGTGAACTTATATAAACACTGCTGGTGTGTTAACCGGTAATAATCTATGCTAAATGTACCATATTGTGAATAGTAACACACAATTTATTCTGTGTTATTTATTATGAGCTGATATTTGTATTTATTAAGGCACCTGTTTTTAAATCTAACTTGAATGTATGGTGGTGCAGAATGAAAAATCTGTCTTGGTTTATTTGCCTTGACTATACAATGTTAACATAAATAATTAGACAAATTTGGTTTTTATATATTCATTAATAAAATGAAAAAAAGATGTGTTGCTAACTCTACTTTGGTAAGCTGATGGTCAACTGGTGGACTAGCCGACTATATAGACTGGTCTTCTGGTGAACAGCTAGTTGACCAGCTATAAGCTTAAAAAACACAACTTAAACCAGTTTGACCAGTTTATGCTTATTTGAAAACCTTTTTTTTTTTTTTATATTTTAATGTAATATTAACTAAAATTTTTAATAAAAACAGAGCACAACACATTTCTATAGATAAATGTCTTGGTTGTTAGATTCTGTGTTTGTATTTTACCCTTGAAATGTATAGGTTAAATGCAATAAATAAGGTCCAGAAGGAAGAGCGTATATTGGAAAATGCTCATAGCTCCCCATGTAGAATGTAAAGTGCCAGGAATATGACTCAAAGATTCTACGATAAGAAATTGGTCTCTGAGAGGTATTCGTCAGATGCTTTGTTTAGCAGTTTTCAGGGTTTGGTTGTCAGAGTATTTATGAATGTATTTGGGAGGGTCCATATTCACCATCTTTCAAAGTCATGTGACAACTAGAATACATTTTTTTTTGTGGGTTTTAGTAAACAACGCTTTAGACGAATGTTGCTGCCAGGATGCACATTTTAATGCACTCTCATGCCTGGGATTACAACCTACAAGCGCAAACCCTGGGAATTCTGGATCCTTGGCTAAAATGTTCAGGTCAGGAATATGTAGTCACTCAAACACGCCACTAGATGGTGGAATTTGCTAAAGAAAGAACATGAGACCCCTCTTACATTTGAATTGTTAGGGACAAAATGCCTTGGATGAGTAAGTGCCCTATTGTTTTCCTGTGGATATTTATTAGGGGCCAAGTCACAGTTTGGCACCCTATTACTTTTAATGTGCCTAGATGGCCATAAAACCCAGATAGTTTATGGAAACCTCAGGAATAACTGGCAGGTCTTATGCCAATAAATTTGCCCTTTTGCTTATATGTAAAATTAGGTCAAAAGGTAATAATCATCTGTGGCCAATGGCTCTATGAGGTGATGGACAATTGGAGATTGCTTTTCCCAGAGTATGGGTGGGTTCAGACGTGCCACCTGCTGGTCGATTGGGCACACACGAATAGCATATCAAAGCTGCCTAGGAAAGGTCTTCCTCAGACTCCACCCTGTGCAAGCTTAGCTGTAGTCTGTAGTCTGAAAAAGGAGCAGGTTGGCAACACCATGCATTTCAGAGAACCAGAGTTATCTACACTCCCCAAAATCAGCTGTGGGGGATAGCTCATGTATGTGGCGGCAATTGCAGATAATTTCACATTCCAAACTAGGAGGGGAAATGGATGTGGTCAGTGCCATGTTGGTCACCAAATTAGCAATTTGTTTTGCATGAATAAAAAGTCATAATAATAGGCAGTATAGACAAAAACTTGTGTGTAAAGTACGTGTGAAATCTGCAGCACCAGCAGCAATGTCTCAAAGGTCCATGGTGATACTTCAATATCCTGGAAAATGCACAGCGTGTCCACTTTATATCAAAAGACATCCGGTGTATATCTGATACACATGGATAATTAATTATCGCATGGCAGTAAAGTTTAGAACGATCGATGTGGACCAGAGGTGTTACACTTCACTCCTGGAGGCCTGCAGGTATTTGTGGTTTCCTTTCAATCAGCAGCCAATTACGGCTTTGAGAATGAGGTATGTGGATTCCTTAGCCAATCAAAGACTGAAACACAGTGAAAGCCAGCAGATACATTACTCCTGATGTACACCCTGAGTACAGACACTTGCATTAACAGCAGGAAGGAGGTGTGATGGATTGTGTTGGACTGAACACCTACCTTTTGTGGCTGTGTGAAACATGAGTATTAACTTCTACAGCAGTGAGTTCCTCTCATGAGGATGATTTTATATTCCTAATGTAACTCCAGAACAAATGGGTATAGGAGGAACACATAAAGCATTTTATATCTGCTATCTGTTTCAAATAGTACCTCTTCCTCCCTGGGATGATTATTTCTTTATTTTGGAAGAGTTAATCTTAGCTAAATTACTTATCTTAGCTATATTTGTATCTTATTATCTGTTTGTGCACAGTGTATGCCAAATACAGTTTAATAATAATTAAAAAAAAGATGACATTTCAGTCAGCGGAGGATTTCAAATGTTGAATTGCTGTGCAAAAATCAGACAGAAACCAAGTAAGGCAAAATGATTCATTACACGACAAAAGGAGAATCATTATTAATCATAAAAATTTTGATGCGGGAGAAAGAGTGAACTCATTTCCCACAGCTAAAAACCTCCAGCTGCAGAAGGCTGATTAGTGGCAGCTTCATTAGAAAGGTTGAATAGATCCAGCGGATGCGTGCCGCAGTGTTAATGCGAAACGCGCTCTCCCATTGTGGGAGCAGACAGAGGTTAGAGAGACGGCCTGCTGGATGCTGAATTTTAATTCCTGCCAGCAGCCATAGAACTGCTTTCCTAGCCTCTTCAGCAAGAGCACTGCAGCGTGGGTATTTAGCCACGGGTATGAGGACAAAGCTAACAGAGATGGTATGAGGCCCGGGTGAACAGAACAGGTAAGACCACAGAGTGCAGCAGAGTGGTGAAGTACATTGGGTGTAAGAGTGTAGTTGTGTGTGTAAGTAGAGTGGGCATTTGAACAGAGTGCAGCAGAGTGGTTCAGTAGAGTGGGTATTTGGACAGAGTGTAGCAGAGTGGTTCAGTAGAGTGGGTATTTGGACAGAGTGTAGCAGAGTGGTTCAGTAGAGTGGGTATTTGGACAGAGTGTAGCAGAGTGGTTCAGTAGAGTGGATATTTGAACAGAGTGCAGCAGAGTGGTTCAGTAGAGTGGGTATTTGGACAGAGTGTAGCAGAGTGGTTCAGTAGAGTGGGTATTTGGACAGAGTGTAGCAGAGTGGTTCAGTAGAGTGGGTATTTGGACAGAGTGCAGCAGAGTGGTTCAGTAGAGTGGGTATTTAGACAGAGTGTAGCAGAGTGGTTCAGTAGAGTGGATATTTGAACAGAGTGCAGCAGAGTGGTTCAGTAGAGTGGGTATTTGGACAGAGTGTAGCAGAGTGGTTCAGTAGAGTGGGTATTTGGACAGAGTGTAGCAGAGTGGTTCAGTAGAGTGGGTATTTAGACAGAGTGTAGCAGAGTGGTTCAGTAGAGTGGATATTTGGACAGAGTGCAGCAGAGTGGTTCAGTAGAGTGGGTATTTGGACAGAGTGCAGCAGAGTGGTTCAGTAGAGTGGGTATTTGGACAGAGTGTAGCAGAGTGGTTCAGTAGAGTGGATGTTTGAACAGAGTGTAGCAGAGTGGTTCAGTAGAGTGGATATTTGGACAGAGTATAGCAGAGGGTTAAGTAAAGTGTAAAAAAAAAAAGAAAAAGGGACTGAAAGTAGCAGAGTGGTTAAGTAGAGTGGGTATTTGGACAGCTTCACCTCTGCTACCACAAACAAGAGAAAATTAATAAACTTCCTCTTCAGCTATTTCAGCCAGACAAGCATCTCAGAGCTCTTGCTTTGCTGACGTCATCTATATGCTCTTGGCAACAGAGCAATGATCGGGTTTGGCTGGACTGGACTGAGTAACTATATAACAGACTGACACTTCTGGCACTTCAAGTGACTGGAGTTGGTGAATAGTGTGGATGAAGAGGCTAGCAGAATACCCACTGAACAGTAAATAAGTAGTGTGCTAGTTGGTGAACGGGCTAGTACAGTACCCACTGAATAGTAAGCTCAGTAGAGTGCTAGACTGCTAACAGGACGAAGAGGATGAGGAGGCGAAGAGGATGAAGAGGCTAACAGGGTACCCGTTGAACAGTAAGCTCAATACTGTACTGTGCTAGAGGGCCGCACTGTAACTCCTCAGCTCCCGCGTTGAAAGACGCAGTGTTTTTTTTACGTACTCGCACTGCAGTAATTGCATCATCTGCAGCCTAAAAGAACAAAAAAATCGATATCTCCCTCACCCTCCATCGACCAGCCTCTCTCCAGTGCGGTGCAGTGCCCGCGGACTGCGGGGGGAAAGGAGGAAGCGGGGCCCGGGATTCATGTCCTCTCCCCTCGCAGTGCGCGGCGTACGCAGTTTATTTACTGTGCGCCCGAGCGGCAGACTGTGTCTGCCCCCTCTGATTCACCGCGAGAGAGGAAGAGCTACAACTCACCCACTTAATCTATCTCCGCGCGCGCAGCGCCATGCTCCTTCCTTTCTGCACGGGGGCCGGGGCCGTACTGCTGAGGGTGTTTTTCTCTTTTATCGGGGATATTACTCATCTTTATTCGGTTCCACCGCTCGCCTGCAGCAGTGCTGGACTGAGGAGGCCCGTGCCTTTTCAGAGCGAGCCCCGGTAGCAGCCAGATTAAAGCGTACAGGAGATGCAGTGTGCGCAGAGCGGCTCTGAAGGACGGGAACGCCGGTGAATTCCCGCTCTTTGTCCGTGACGCCTCAGCTCTGTATTCGTCCAAATAATCAGGGAAATGCTTTGTGCATTGTGTACCTGACCCCCCGCCAGAAACGTCTCCCAGGCGACTGTGTAATCAATAGCAGGCAGCAGGCCTTCTTGTGTAAGATCAACATTTCTGTGATTTTAATGTAACTGAACATTCTAGCGATGTAATCATCACTGCTGAAAGCGATGGAGTTCGAGAACACGGACTTCAAATTTTGAAACAATAAAGGGTTAATAAGCATTCAGCGGAACGGCGGAAGAAGCATGTCCAATTTCTGCGGTTTCGTTTTTATTTAAGGTTGTAATTCTCAGCGGTGGCTCTCAGTGGACCTGTGTGCAGCAGATGAATTTGACGGGATCTGTGCGAGAAGTGTCTGACGCTCAGATGAAATGGACTCTTATGTCGGCCACTTGCCCGCAGGGTTCCGCAGAAGCGCTGGAGAGGCCACACAAGGGTAGCAGTCTTTCGGAAGCAGTATGTGACAGTCATGTGACGCTCGGTGCGGGGGAACGGGTGTGTCTGATGCTCCAGGGCCCTGCCCTGCCCATGCAAGAGAAGACCAGGGGTCTGTTCCACAAAGAAGGATTACTGCGATAGCTGACCCCCCCCCCCCCCCCAAAAAAAGAAAAAAAATCTGGAACATGAACTGAAGTAAAATGAGCTGTTCTGAGTTACCGGGTGCAGTTATCTGGCTTAACTCAGGAATCGCGCTTTGTTGAACAGGCCCCAGATGATAGTAAAGGATTTCTGCAAACGCCTCGGCATCAGCATCCATAAATTCCCACGTAACTGACCTTGGGTATGGATTTCCAATCTTTCTCCCTTTTCTCCCTCAAACGGAACAAGACCCACGTCTCCGAACAAGCCTGTTTCTGGCAGGAGTGACATGTTTTATTCATGAGTAACCTATTTAGAGTTTTTGCCCCAGAAATAACTTAACGGCTTTTGGTCTCATGAACGGCAATCAGGGATTGTTTCCTTTAACACACACACACATACACGCAAACACCCCCTCCCCCCACGCACACACACACACGCAACCCCCCCATCCCCACACACACACACACACACACACACACACACCGGTGCACACAATCCTTGTGGGACAATCCACAGTCCTGTAATGAGTGCAGGTGTGTGTGATGCTGTTCGGCTGATTACCCTTCCGTGGCAGGCCTGTATGTAATGTAATGCACTCCTGCGATTTACTGTAAAGGGACACTTCTATCCCTCTACTGCACCTGGATCCCTGGGGACTGCTGCATCAGAGAATTGGGGTGCAGAGAGAGACTCTCCAGTGTGTGCTGAGCAGGGTCGCCTCATAAACGAAGCGCCGTGGACGAGCAGAGCCGTGCTGCTGTAAGCCCTTGCAGGGCAAAACTCTGCTAGTCATCATCTGAATACCAGCTCTGCAAACTGAGCTTCTGCTCCTGATACCGATCGACCCAGACATACAGTATAATACCCTGCACTGATCCTCACAACTATCCTACGGAGCAGAATGCCTATAGACCGCTATCTAGTCCTCAACCGGGCTTCTGTGAGACTACAGCCACCAGACTACAGTATATTGTACTCATAGTATCTTAGGCTTACTGCCTGTTATTTTGTTCCTTGCGCTTTTTTTTCCCCCTCAAGCTTCCATAGACTTCCAGTCTATTTTCGCAAGCTGAATTTTTTTTTTTTTAAAGATATTTTTTAGGCCTTTTTCAGCTTTATTGGACAGTATATAGAGACAGGAAGAATGGGGGTGAGAGAGAGGAAAAGACATGCAACAAATTGTCAGACGGTCGGATTCGAACCGTTGACGTCGCGGCTCACAATGAGCATGCGGTCAGTTTTCTGCAGGCTGCGCCACCGAGACACCCCGGCAAGCTGAATTTAATTAAATATCAAATTAACTTATAGTTTGGCGTACAATTCATATACAGGGCGGCCTGCAGTGTAGTGGTTAAGGTACATGACTGTGCAAGGTTGGTGGTTCGATACCCGGTGTAGCCACAATAAGATCCGCACAGCCGTTGGGCCCTTGAGCAAGGCCTTTAACCCTGCATTGCTCCAGGAGAGGATTATCTCCTGCTTAGTCTAATCAACAGTACTTCGCTCTGGATAAGAGCGTCTGCCTAATGCCATTAATGTAATATCTCTGTATGTGTGAAATTAACTTGGTGAATGTTTTCCGAAACAGGGCTGACTTTGGTCCGATCCTCCTTGTTTCCAGCTTCCCAATGGCTGTTTAACTGGACCCACGGTGGTGCTGAGGCTGCTGTGAGACTTTTTTGGGGTGGGATATTTTTTCTACATTGGTCACGGGCTATCGAGAAAACAATGACCATAGACCCCCCCCCCCAACCACAGGAGTTCCTCCGAAACATGTCTGCTTCCTCTCTGTGACGTACAATAACATAGCAGCCTGAGTTCCACTTCCAGTCCGGCTACAGTACACACTGTATGTCACAATAACTAAACGCTCTGAAAATATTTCATATCATAATCAGCTGTGATTGCCCTGAGTGTAAAATTCCAGTAAAACCTTTATAGAAATTACCAGCAGCAAAATATTATCATATTTCGTAATTTCCTTATTTTGTCAGCATTTCATTAGAATTGCATTGGCTGGCTAAATAAATGCAAAGTAGAATTGCCTTTTATTTCTCAGTGAAAGACTTGTAAACAGCAAAGTCAAAATTCTGTCTTTCAGATGTAAAATGAGCGCATTCATATGTGTTTACAAATATTTTTTTGTAGCAGGTTATGAAAACTGACAAATTATGCTACAGAAACTGATCCTTCTGAACCAGATACAGATCAATCAACCAATCAAATTGAAAGAAGACAATGGCATGTAACTTATTTAACATGAATTCTTTAATGTTTTAAAATAATCTAACGTAGATGCAGTGTGATTACATCAAAAGAACAGTTTTAATTTAGGGACCATGAAGTCCCTTTCAGTGCTGTAGTCCAAAACACTGGAGCTCAAGTCTGGACCCTGTGTCAGAATATTTCAGTGTGTAGAGATTAAAGAGATGAACACAGCTCACACTGAGGACAAGCACAGGGAATGGGCAGATTATCCCAGACTCACAGTGTGTGGATATTTGTAGGCAGCACTTCCACAATGGCCTTATGCACCAGCACTTTTTTGCACCACATTCATATTTTCAATTTTCCTGATGAATAAATGAATGAACAAACAAATACTATGCATCACTACAAATGCTTACTTTTTGGATCATGCAAATATGAATAAGTTTAGCTGTACATTTACTGTTGATAAAAATTTTTATGAAAATTTGCTCATGCTCAAATTTTAAGCATGAACATGAAATCAGTGTTGACACTGTGAAAAAGTGTGCTTTAACCGAAAGTGTGTCAAATTTTTTTTGTGATAATCTAATACAGAGCAATGTTTTCCTGAAAGTAAAAGCATTGATATTATTTGTTTGCAGCATTATTTCAGAGTTAGTTCCATTGGAGTGCTCTCACCTGCATACTGCGACCGTGATGAACAGTGAACCTACCTGCCCGTCCTGGCCCGTTCCCCGGCGGGGGTGTCGACACAAGGCCTCACAGGGTGGAGAGTTTCTGCGGCAGTATACTTGCTGATTGCTTTATTCTCACTCCTCACAACAACCAGCTAAGACACTGCCACAGAAACACCCACAGTGGCTTTGTTCTTTAGGTTCCAGCTAAGATCCGGTCTCAGAAACACCCACAGTGGCTTGGTTCTTTAGGTGCCAGCTAAGACGCTGTCTCAGAAACACTCACAGATTCTTGGTTCCTTAGGTCCCAGCTAAGACATTGTCTCGGATGCAACTACCGTTTCTTTGTTCTTCAGCTCCCAGGTAAGACATTGTCTCAGATACAACAACAGTTCTTTTTGTTCTTTAGGTCCCAGCAAACACAAAGTTTCAAACACAGAGGCTTGGTTCTTTGGGTCCCAGCTAAGACACTGCTATAGAAACACCCACTGCGACTTGGTGCTTTAGGTCCCAGCTAAGACACTGTCTCCAAAACACTCACAGTTTCTTGGTTCTTTAAATCCAAGTTAAGGCTCTGCCCCTGACACAACTACAGTTTCTTTGTTCTTTAGCTCCCAGCTAAGACACTGTCTCAGACACAACCACAGTGGCTTGGTTCTTTAGGTCCCAGCTAAGACACTGTCTCAGATACAACCACAGTGGTTTGGTTCTTTGGGTCCCAGCTAAGACATTACCTTAGCAGCCAAGCATCTTCTCCATGATTCTCATATTTTTCCCTGTATGCTCTATTTCTGAGCTGGGGGGGTCGCTCTCCCGTCAGGCCCATGTACGGCAGCCTCACAGTGAGTCACCAAGCCCGTGGGCCCGGCTCAGGAATTCGGCGTACCCTCAGTGGAATGCCCATTGTTCTTTCAGGGCTGTGTGTGACACGCGGCCCGGGAACGGCCGTGGAGGGGTCTGCTCCCATCCGGGCCTCCGCTTCCTCAGAGGGGAAATCAAGGTCCGCATTTCTGTGAGGGAAAACAGGACAAACACGTACTCTATAAACGCCATTCAGGAATGTGTACGGTATAAGAAAGAGAATCGCAGAAATGTAAAGAAAAAAAGAAAAAAGAAAAAGAAAAAGAAAAGGCTATTGTGAATTATTTTGAAACAATCAAACCTCAAATAATTTAGCAACAGTGTTCCTCAACATTACAGACAGTACATACACCTCCTGGCAATGACTACGCAAATAGTTGGGAAATTATTATAAATAATCATCATAATATTTTCTCGCAAATCGCTAGCTTTCAAAATGAAACAGCCCACGGAAACTTGTACTCAGAGAGGGAGGTCAGAGTGTAACTCACCATTACGTGGCTCTTGTAGGGGAGTGGGAAGAGAGACCGCTTGTCATCTAACACTGGCCGTGTCACAGATCTGTGACCGTTGGGCCCCGCCAGGTTAACGAGCGAGCTGGCGAGCCGCTCTCCTGAGATCTCCCCCGCAGGAGTGACGAGTCCCCGGGGCTGCTGCGTCAATATCGTACAGGAAGCCAAAACGGACGACGAAGAGGAACAGAGCCGGAACCTTCCACCAGTAAACAACAACACCGCAAGAAACAAAACAAAGAACCAAACAAAATGAAGTGCAAAACAATCCCTCCAATTGAAATGTTGGCTCAGTGTTTCCACCGAGAAGGGCAGCTGCTTCTCAGGTGGGACTTTAGGGCTTGCTCGTTCTCCTCCCTGTGTCTCTCTCTCTCTCTCTCTCTCTCACAGGACATGACACACGCAATTTAATCCTCCGCCGGCCGGCCCGAGGAGAGGCTGCCGCACCTTTGGCCGCAGCGAAGTCACACCTTCTGTCATCACACGCTAAACACCACCAATAACACAGACGCCTCCGGACTGAGGACGCTTGCGCAAATTAAGTGTCTTCTGCTCCAGCTGAACTCAGAGCTACACCGGCCGACATGGAGCACAAACTGGGTAGGAGTGTGTGTGTGTGTGTGTGTGTGTGTGTGTGTGTGTTTTTGGGGATGTGGCCAGATCTGTGACACAGCGATGGAGGTTGGATTCCAGCACTATCAGCTGGTATTCCCCACAGAAGTTATTCTAAGAAGGCAGCCCCATTCTTTGCACTCCTACGATGACCCGCCTATTGACAAAGCCTCTCAGATATGAGGAAACACTGAGATAAGTGTGAGAGGGAGAGAGAGAAAGAGAGAGAGAGAGAAAGAAAGAGGGAGAGAGGGAAAGAAAGAAAGAAAGAGGCAGAGAAAGAGAAATAGAGACATGGGGTTGGGATAAAGAAAAAGATTAGTAGCCCTCGAGTCTCTCAAACTCACTTCTGTTCATGTATTCCGGAACAGCCCAGGCTGTGAGCTGCGACTGACTCAGATCCGCAGGCGGCGGGAGCACATGACCTCTCAGCTTTACAAAATGGACGCCTTTGTGACCCAAGGTTCAGCCTCGCAGTCAGGTGCCACAAACAGAGCCGTACGTCTCGCCCGTGTGGGTACAAATGGCCGCCTGTTGGCGGATCGCATACATACACACTACTGGAGGCTGACACAACTCACAAGCATCACACGGCAAAAAAACCTGTCATGACAAGTGTTGTAATGAGACTTAAAATCTTACTTTTCTCCCAATTACACCGCCCATCCCCCTCCCGTACAGCAGACAAGCAGTTAGTCGAGCTGTCAAGCTTATTCCATTTAACCCCATAAAGGCATACAGGTGATAAAAAAAAAAAAAATGGTCATAACACACAAATAGCAAACAACATATGAGGGTGACATCTCCAAAAAAGTTATTATATACTATTCATTGCCTGTTTTGTGTTATTTATTTAGCTTAATAATAAATAATGACTTATTTCTTGATGTTTTGTGATTAAAGCTTTAAGTAGTTTTCCATCATTGCAAGGCCCCCCAGCTAATCCCCCCTTTTCGGCCTTGTTGAAGCACTGGGTTAGGGGGCGATAAGCACAAAACCTATAAAACACTCCAAAGACCTGAAGCACAGCCTGCTTTCAGCTTTCAGACAGTCAGCTCTTTTTGGCTTCCACCCTGCGATTCACCGCATACTGTGTCCAAAGTTCAGCGTAACGCGCTCTCATATTTTACTGAATCACATTTATGCGTATCCTCATATTGCGAAATATTGCAGCGTTCAGATATTTTGATTGCCAATTCTCCGCCATGTATTCATATCTCTGGACTCGCTCCACATCCAGAATGATAGCCGTGAGTTTTTATCTCAGCCGAGACTCTGCGCTTGAAGACATTCCACTGTATTTTATGCACTATAAAGAACAATAATGAAAAGGTTTAAAAAAGTTACTCTGGCAACTCGTATAATTAAAGTGAAAGTGAATTACACACTTTCACAGTACTTTCAACAGCGCTGTGCTTCTGAACTGATTGGGAACATTAGCAATACATAAAACTGGGGGAAAGGGATAATCTCTTACCAGAGATTTGCCGGAGAACAGAACCATTTGTTGAATTAAAGGTCTATTCATTCAGATTAACTACCCCAAATCTTCTCCTTGTTCATTTTAAAGTAGCACCCACGAACATCAGAATTTTTGAAATATTATGATATATCTTAGGTAAGAGTGAGTGACAAATAATTACAGCCTGCAATATTTCGAGTGCAGGTATAAGAGGCCTGCTTTAACCCCGCTCCACCCGTTCTGTCCCACAGGTGCGTTAGCAGGAACAGGCTACACAGTCAAAGTCGTCCGGCCTTCTTGCCTCTGCCACCCTGGACCTGTCTGAAAGCCCTCACTACCAGTGCCTTTTAGTAGGTAGGCCTGCTCAGGTCTCTGCTCGATTACATCACCGTACTCGCTGTTCAGAAGGGAATATGCCTTCCCATTGGCCCTTATTTGATCAGTTTTAACACGGCAGCAGTGTAATGTAATGGTTAGGGAACTGGGTCCCTAATCTAAAGGTTGCAGGTTTGATTTCCGGGTAAGATAAGAGAATCTACTCAATGTAATGTAATGCGCTGTTTCTCCTGTGTAAAGATTTGGCTGTTTTAACTAACTTCTAGCTTCTCTGCTTCAAAGGAAATAACAAAATAATTTTACTTTCCTTTTCTTTGAATCTGGCAATCTTTTAAATGGTTTCTTAGAGGCACAAAATATAAAGGTGCTTATCATGAGTGCAGGTTGGACCTAAATAAATAATACATACTGGCTACGACCTAGAGTCCACAATACTCTCACACTACAGGTCAGGGTATAGTACATTTAACCAGCCAGCACACTTTACTTCCTCCCAACTGTGTGCCAAGAGCCCACAAGCTGTTGTCAAGGAGATATTTACTTCTCCAATCACTGCTGGTTCTCATGTAGTCAGTGGCTCACTGCTGCTTCATTGTGGTGACTTCTGAGGAAATTACATTGACAAAACAACCACAAACAAATATAATTAAGAACAGAGTTAAACCCGCCATCTTGGAAATTGCAATATTCTGGGTAGACTACAGCGCAGGTACCCCAGTGAACAAAAGGCAGAAAATAGACATCCAGAGGGCTGGAAATCTAGGTTGAGGGACGTGTTGACATAAACAGGCTAGGTTAACCCCAATATAGCTCAGGTTTTGAGCCCAAATTTAGCATGGCTGCATCCTAGTTGGCTAGAACAATTTCACATTTCAACCAGCTGGAGTCAGGATTACACCCGAATGCCTAGATGATGTCCAAATTTCCCCTGGCTTTTCACACTGGGAGACTGTCTCATTTGTCATGTACAAAACCCTACCCTGTCTACACTGTTTCTGGAAGGTCATGGAGGCCAAATATTAAGGGTATGAGTCACTGTCTCAGTCACCGCAGATCTGCTAACTTCTGCCTTTACAGGAACTGACACATCTTCGTCTTTCCATCCGGACTCTCACCCTGCAAATAAAGTGAGAACCCGGGTGTAATCACATCCACATTCGTAAAAAGTGTTTCGAAATAAATGGGAAAAACAACGAACATCTGAGCCATCTAATTGCAATGCCATTTTTGTGTTGACACAAAATGAAAAACATTTGGCACTAATTTTCTTACAATAAGGATTGAGTGCATAATTAGTAGATTGAAACCATTGCAATGCTCATCATGTTAAAACATTACATAATGGGCCTGTAGACTATCTGGCACAGAACTGGCCTCGGAAGTTAAGAGGCTTTGGAGTACAAGGGGATATTACCATTGCACCCTTCTGCCAGGGTTAATAATGATACAAAAACTATTAAATGATACTCTAAGTCAACTTACAGGAGCATACAATTGTAGCGTACAATACAGTTATAAAGGTAATGTAGGTGAAGCCACACTGGGTGTTATTATTAGCTTGAATAATTAATTCTAAATGACATACTTTGAAATACGCTTCGGTAGATGACACGCAGTTGACACTGTAAAATATGCATGCAACGCACACAAACAGTGACCCATTTCCACACGCAGCACTGTTTTGCAGTACATGCAAAAAGCTATTTCTTTTTATCTCAATGTACCGTATAGGATGCCAGAATCACATCAAAGTGCACACCTGACAACTGATATACCAAGCGAAACTAAAAAAGACGAAAATCTCCTTCAGGAAACAGTGAGCACCTTGTTCGCAGGGTCAGGTGTCTGTGTGGGTTTTGGTGGACTCGAGACTCAAGTGTTTTCCCAGGGGAACGGGACACAGGGCATATTTTTTCTTTAGTTAAAAACCTTTCCCATTAAAAAGGCACCCATTGGCCATAATTAGACATTAGAGACGTGTAGCCCTCTGGAACCTAAAGCAACAGGGTTCATTGTTTGAGATGTAAATTCTGTTTCCCTATATATCGCCCCTACGCCCCCGTGACTCAGCGTCCCTACGGTGGTTGAATTAGCATCTGTGCGTGTGTGCATCTCGTGAGCTCAGCGGCTGTGGCCACATGACGGGCAAAATTCCACTCCTTCGCAGCTCTGATGCAATCCTGTGCTGCACCAGGGGTCATCAGGAAGCCAGTGCGAGATGGACTGGCAGACAAACACACACTCACTCACTCACTCACACACTCACGCACACATGCACACATACACACACTCACTCACTCACACACTCACGCATGCACACACACACAAACACACACTCACTCACTCACTCACACACACACACACACACACTCACTCACTCACACACTGCTGGTGTAAGGTACTGGGCAATCACTGCTGGTGTAGCATACCAGACCAGGCATGGCTCATTCTGTCTCAGATCTCGTCCACTGTGGACAGCACCGATTATAAAATGCAAACATATCATACAAAATATACTGAATACAAACAAACTATCTACATACTTTTTTGTTAAATAAGACTAAGTATTGCTAATGAGGTTTGAGATTTGCCAATGGGGTAAGACAATTCCAGTTGTCAAACAAATAGTAAAGTAAGACAAGGAATGATTTTGCACTTTAGAGAATAAAATAAGATTTTAAGTCTCATTACAAGACTACAACTCGTATTAAGGCATACTTTTTTGTATTTCTGTATTAAGTGTATTCTATTATGCAGCATGACGTCTCCTGAATCAACCCAGGCTAAATAACATGCTCATAAGCACCATTTCCACTTCTGGAATCTGCAACCATCTGGTGACATGTTCTTGTCTGCGGGGAATAAAAGGCTTGTTTATTCTTTGATTTTTGTTTCACTTTCGTGGCCACAACCGGCTAGTTGTATTTTTCATAAAAAAGAAACTGAACATAGATCATTATGACAAAGTGGATGCAGACACAGAGGGCATCATAGTCTACTGCATTGCTTACTAAAGGTTACCTGGTTTATCCATGGTATTTGACGCAGAACACATTCACTCGCATCATAAAAAGTGCTATCAAAACCTGGGTCAAATCCAGAAAAAGATATAAAAAAATATATGAATCATGCATTTCCCAGGGCCTGGTTTTGTCACTCATTTTAACAACACACTACAAAAGCAAAACAAAACATGTCAATATCAAAAAGTATTTTAACCTTATATTTATACATAAGGTCTTATTTATGTTTCTTTCTTACTAATACAGTTCAACCCATTTAATAGATTTGCCAATGGGGTAAGAAATGTTCACTAACAGAACGCAAACAGAACATTAGTAACAAGCTAATATTTCCTACTTGCTAGAAAAATAGCATTTTAAAATAGATTTTAAGTATCATTACAAGACTAGAACACTTGCAGTGCAGGTACGTCGTATTGCTCTTTTTGATGTAAACAGGCCTGCTCCACTCCTGCTTCCTTTGCCAAAGACACTCAGAGTGAGCTTTTCCTCCTCAACAACACCTCACTCCGGAGCCCCTCGATCAATGTGTAGCCTCGTTACACGAGTGTGTGTGCATTAATAATGAAACACAACCTCTTCAGCTCTGACAACACAAAGATCAGTTTAAGAGGAAGGGCTGTTACCTTGATATATAACTGTCGAAACCGCTTCTCAAACAATGAATTAAAGAACGTGTGGAAGTCTAATAATGAAAACTGGTCAGTCAGGCATCCTGTCATTTTGCCTGCAGATTACAGTGTGTCTATCACTGTGCCAAATCTGATTTTAGACAGCCCAAAGGTCTCTATGTTCCCTCTGAGACCAGATAAGCTGGTCCATGCAGTAATATGTGTCACATTAAAATAAATACTTCCATGTGTCAAAGTAATTTGGCTTACCAAAAATAATTTCCTCTACTTATTATCTGGAAAATTACTTGAAAATTGTAAAAAATAAAAAAAAATAAAAAAAAGATAGCTAGATAGCTAGGCTGATCTTAATTGGCTGGTGTGCATAACAAAAATTGACTTCAAAACTTTTGAGCCTCTCTGATGGAGAGAATATGAGACCAATCTTGTTGCCCATCTCTTCACTTTAAGCCCCCTGGATTTGTTGTAAACATATACAATAGTTCAGCACTGAATATATATCATTTAGAGCTGGCAAATTTAGTGACACATAAATATTTGAAACTGTCCTTGACAGTTGACTCATACCAAGACATACCACCTTATTTAAGACAAATTAAGAGCTGAATGGCTTGTTCTCCTGTAATGTTGGAGTGTAATTCATGTTCAATGACAGTGGTTCATGCACACTACTGTACTTCTCTCTGCTGCACACATTTATTGCCCTCAGTGTTAAATAAAATTGTGAAAAATATAATAGCTTTAATTTTAGTATAAGCATTTAATACATTTCCCAGATTTTGCACTAATACACAATATGGATAATGGATGAACATAATTAAATGTTTTTAAAATAAACAATATACTAAGGGATAAATCAATACAGATGCATGTAGACAGATTTCAATCCTTTACTGTACGTATCCTTTAACCTGACACACAATTATAGCAGCATTATATTCAGACAATAACTCATTTACTCAGAGGTCAATATTGGGTATAAATGAGCAAACAACTGTGTAATCAATCACCTACTCTATGCAGTCCCGCTGAAAGGTACTTTTTACACTTTACAGTTTATAGACCTGTTCTAGTTTGCAGTTGAATGCAGAAGGTATAGATCTCCTTCAGAAACATACCATTTTGTCATTGAATTAAACAAATCCATGACATGAAAATGATATGTTTCATTGCACAAAATCAGATGGAAATGGACTTACAACATCTTACCCACAATGCACCGCTCCTACCCGAGGCCTGACTGGATGGCCTCTCACGTGTTTCTCTGGACGTAAACCGGTTGAGCCAGCCAGCCCATCGCTGTGGCAGACGAGGCAGATTTTCTTCTGCAAAACCGGGAGTGTCCGCATGCTCTGGAGAACGAGACACAACACACCTCTGACTGACAGCAGTGTTACACTGTGAAAGAAACAAGTGTTTTAGTCTTAACGAGTGTTTCGGTCTAGACTTAAAATCATATTTATTATCAAGTGGAAACTATCAGCTTGTTTTAAGTTACTGTTTGCTTAACATTTTCTAACTCCATTGGCAAATCTGGAAATTTCATATATATATATATATATATATATATATATATATATATATATAATTATATAATTATGTTTTTATTTTTCATTTTTTGTTGTTGTTGCAAAAAAGGAATAGAAATAAAATTAAGTCTAAATATAAGACTAAAATATTTGTTGAGATGGACTTACGTCTTGCACTTTAATTTCCCCCGTGCTCTGGGCGAGTCACAGAGAGGGAGAGGGAGCGAATGGGATCATAAGGTTTATTGTTCTGCTGTTGTTCTTCTCTTAAGTCACGCAGCCTAATAAAGACCTCATGTCAGAAATGCCTGAAAATCTGCTCTGCGGAGAACAAGTCTGTCAGCTGAATACAAGTCGACGCACACCTTCTCAGCCATGACATATACTACATACTGTATGTGACAAAGGAAACTAAGGGTACAACAAGAACATAAAATGTTATGACAACAAAAATGCCTTTCTTTTCTTTTTTTATAATCAAAGGGGCAAATTGATTAAAAGGGCCAGGTGTTCTATTTTCTACAGCCATTGGAATTTTGAATACCCTACTACATTTAAAGCTCCATCCCTTTGCTCTGTTAATTCGGTTTCAATTCAATTCTGTTAAATTTTTCTTGCATCACACCTTTTGACAGACACTGAAATTTTTTTTCCAGAGTAAACAAAAAAGAAAATTTGATCAAGTCAAATAAATCAATTACTTTTAAATAAAACCAGGACTGAAGCCCCAAAAAGTGCGGTAAACAGAAATGCAGCGAAAAGAAAAACACTACATTTGTATTGAGGTGAAGCTCCCCATTGGGGAGAAATCTCAGCTGTGCAGAGCAGCACCCCTGATCCTCTCTCACTGCAGTGCACCAGCTCAGAACAGCACACACGCAGCTGGCTGATCCTCACACACCGCAGTGCTTCAGCTCAGAACAGCACACACCCAGCTGGCTGATCCTCACACACCGCAGTGCTTCAGCTCAGAACAGCACACACCCAGCTGGCTGATCCTCTCACTGCAGTGCACCAGCTCAGAACAGCACACACGCAGCTGGCTGATCCTCACACACCGCAGTGCTTCAGCTCAGAACAGCACACACCCAGCTGGCTGATCCTCTCACACTGCAGTGCTTCAGCTCAGAACAGCACACAGGCAGCTGGCTGATCCTCTCTCACTGCAGTGCTCCAGCTCAGAACAGCACACAGGCAGCTGGCTGATCCTCACACACCGCAGTGCTTCAGCTCAGAACAGCACACAGGCAGCTGGCTGATCCTCTCACACTGCGGTGCTCCTGATCAGAACAGCACACAGGCAGCTGGCTGATCCTCTCTCACTGCAGTGCTCCAGCTCAGAACAGCACACAGGCAGCTGGCTGATCCTCACACACCGCAGTGCTTCAGCTCAGAACAGCCCACAGGCAGCTGGCTGATCCTCTCACACTGCGGTGCTCCTGATCAGAACAGCACACAGGTAGCTGGCTGATCCTCTCACTGCAGTGCTCCTGCTGCTGTGCTCCAGCTCAGAGCTGCATTGGTCTAGAGGAGTAACGCTTGCATGAAGAGGTGAGAAATCCTGCCAACTGAAAGCCTCCCTCCCAGGCCATGCAAAATCTAACCTGGGCGATGCTATTGCCATCTCCACTTAAAAAGTGTATTAGTCTTGTAATTTCACTTCTAATTTTATTTTATTGTCTCAGGTATAAAACAGTAGCTTGTTTTAGATTACTTTTTTTTTTTAGATCACCAAATGACTAAATGCCAAATTACGTTTTGCTTCAAATTTTCTTTCCCCATTGCAAATCTTGGCAAATGAATGAAGCTCTCATCTGACTGGCAGTCTTTTTGTTTAAAAAAAAAAAGAATGAAAAAAAAACCATAAATAAGATTTTAAGTCTAAATACAAGACTGAAATACTTGTTTAGATTGACAGCATTTGGCTACAGCTCCAGTGACACTGGAATAGCTTGAATACAATTATGGAAGGTGGAGGGCATCACCAAAGTCTTTAGCTCAGGTATTGCCAAACTGTCCTGGAGGGCTATTGGTTGTTGATATGTTTATCCACTTAAATGCTTAATTTAAGTCATTGATTTGCTGGAGTCCACTCACCTATGCTTTCTAAACTTTATATTGTATATTGGCTGCAGATTGAACCTGCAAACACTGCACTGCAAAAAAAACAAAACAAAAAAAATTCTTCTTTTTTTAACAAATAATTTAGTTTTATATTGAGACTTAAAATCTCTTTTTTTATTACTAATGGGGAAAGAAAATTACAATTGTCAAGCAAACATTAACATAAAAGAAGCTGATGTTTTTTTGTTTTTTTTTCATGTCTAATTACAAGACTTCAACTCTCAAGATCTCTGCTTTAGCAAGAATAAACCTCCCAGGATTCCAGATTCCACTGCTTCCTATTTTGTCATTATCCTGGCTGGTCACCAGTACTCCTGGTTTACCGTAATATGATGAATCGCCCCGGAGAGCGAACGACAGCCCACTGACAGGCACCCGTCTATTTTCCCAATTCCTCAAAAAAAGCTGGAACTGAAAGTCTCGTCACGCAGAGTAATTCATCTCATTAAACGTTCCCATGGACATTGTACGCGCTGCACTGCTTAATTGAAATCCCCTCTCCACCAATTAATCTAAAGCTGAAACAATGAGAAACAAGTGTCAGTTATCTCATCACTTCATGCAATCATAAAATGAACTATTGAAGGCATTAATCAGTGACCAGACAGATATTTCTCAGTGGTCTGTTCTGCAAACGCCCTGCTGGGTGACCTGCCCTGAAATTAGTTGGATCTGCGCAAGATTTAAATATTACTGCAGCAAAACAATCAGTCTTTTATAGACGCTCTGAGCTTTGAATTTGGGAATTATACTCAATATAATAATCGTAAATGTTTAGTTTGGTGTAGTGTGTTACTGTTCTTTACTTATTTTTATGAACTTATTCGTATTTTTATTAAGCAATTTTATGAACATAAGTGAAATATCAATTAAAAAATAAACGGCAAGAGAATTGGAACAAAGAGATCCCAAATGATACTTCTGACAAGATTATTCATCTGACTGAACAGATGTTGGACCTCTTGTTCTGACCACTCAGACATTTAGCATCAGTACAGCAGGAGGAAAGATGATTCACTGCAGAGGTCCGGACAGTTTATGCTCCAAATGTAAATGGATGCAGCAAAATTAATAAAGCGTTTACTAATGCAGAATGTTTTCAGAAGGGTTTTTGCTGTATCCCCCAGTTATAATAGTTGACTGTAATACAGTAAATATGTATATCATTTCATTTTGCATTTGTGATATTTAGTTATATACATTACATATAATTCATTTTATATTACAGTATATACTTCTACAATTTTTCAAGAAAAGTACTTACAAAATCAATGCACCAAGAACACCCCTTTCGTTTTTAAGGTGAAGAGCTCCCCCCGTTTTAACATAACGTACCTCCACAATGTCAACCTGAATGACAACGATGTAAAACGGTATTTAGAATTGCGCTTGTGTTTCTACTAATCATCATTTGAATGTAGGCCTGCACAAGGGTGCTGAGTTATGATAATAAGCAGTCCAATAAAACAGAGTTATAATGTTCCGGGAGCCCAAAGTGGCGCATTGCAGGGTCCGACCGCACAGCCATACACATAAGCGCACATGTTCAAATACTGGACCCATGCTTGACCAGACCTCCCATGCTGTGCATCAGTATTGTAAAAAGGCATTGACAAAGGTGTCCAGGTTATTGAACACAACGATTTGCAGTGAGATGCAGTTTGGGGCATGCCACAGTAATATACGTTACTTCTCATGGGGAACAGCGGCCACATGCACCTTGCATCAGCTTTTTATTCTCTCTTTTCTCATATTTCAGCCTGTGAGGCCATGATGGCCATGTGTCCTTACAGAAACTTTTACTGACACTTACCCATGCATTTAGATTCACGGTACAGGATGTAATGGAGCCAATGAATCATTCTAATGATTCTTTCCACATTTATATGGAACAACACGCAACAACATGCAGATGTATTGAGTGTGTGCGTGTGTGTGTGTGTGTAAGTGTGAGTGGGCATTACACCAGTATGTGTAATTTAAAAAAATATATGAATAATTACACACACTATTGTTTGTCCCTAAAAAACATGCAGAAATAAATGCACAGCCAAATCGTGTTACTTTGCAATATTGTATAATATCCACAAGGCACAGTTGATGTAATTGACAAGCTTGGCAGCAGTGTGTCATAAAAATAAATTAAAATGTGAAAAACAATTAAATATCAATATGGATGAGAACTTGAAGAAAGCAATCTGTCACATTCGACTAAGGAGTGAGAATGTATGCACACAATACTCTTTTCTAGGACACGGTGCACATGCACGCGCCCGTTCGGACGGAATCCGCATTCGGGGCGCTTGACTAAAACTGCGATATTTAGGAAAGCCCTCCATACCCATCTGCAGAGCGTAAATCTGCTGCTTTATTACGGCCGTCAGACCTCCAGTCTTATTTTATTAGCCATCAATCCTGCGCTGAATTATAAGAGAGGGCCCGGAGGCTGACGCCGGTGCAAGGCGGGCCGTTTCTGCTGAAGCAGAGCTTCGTCTGGAGGTGAGATTTACAGCGACGCTCCGCTCGGCTCCAGGGCTCCTCGCCTGGCGGGTTCAGACGGCTACTGTACTCTACTGTATTCCACTGTAT
Source organism: Conger conger (assembly GCF_963514075.1). Lineage (NCBI taxonomy): Eukaryota > Metazoa > Chordata > Actinopteri > Anguilliformes > Congridae > Conger > Conger conger. The sequence continues at coordinate 40,496,446 of NC_083769.1, forward strand.
TCTACTGTATTCTACTGTACTCTACTGTACTGTACTGTATTGTACTGCATTGTGCTGCTGTAGTGCGCGCGGCGATGACCTTATCGGCGGAATATGAAAGTCACGTCTGCGCCGAGTTACAGCGCGGGGCGGTGTGTGGTGCGCAGAGTCTGTGAATGAAGCGGAGGAGGGGGCGAGGAAGGATGCGGAAATGAGTGTCCTGTTGCAGGTACAGTAGACTGAGTGTGGCAGGTATAGTAGGCTGAGTGTGGCAGGTACAGTAGACTGAGTGTGGCAGGTACAGTAGGCTGAGTGTGGCAGGTACAGTAGACTGAGTGTGGCAGGTACAGTAGACTGAGTGTGGCAGGTACAGTAGGCTGAGTGTGGCAGGTACAGTAGGCTGAGTGTGGCAGGTACAGTAGACTGAGTGTGGCAGGTACAGTAGACTGAGTGTGGCAGGTACAGTAGGCTGAGTGTGGCAGGTACAGTAGACTGAGTGTGCCAGGTATAGTAGACTGAGTGTGGCAGGTATAGTAGACTGAGTGTGGCAGGTATAGTAGACTGAGTGTGGCAGGTACAGTAGGCTGAGTGTGGCAGGTACAGTAGGCTCCACGCTGCAGGTACAGTAGACTGCCTATTTCAGGTACAGTAGGCTGCATGCTGCAGGTACAGTAGACAGCACGTGTCAGGTACAGTAGACCGCATCCTGCAGGTACAGTAGACAGCACGCGTCAGGTACAGTAGACAGCACGCGTCAGGTACAGTAGACTGCATGCTGTAGGTACAGTAGACAGCACGCGTCAGGTACAGTAGACTGCATGCTGCAGGTACAGTAGACAGCACGCATCAGGTACAGTAGACAGCACGCGTCAGGTACAGTAGACTGCATGCTGTGGGTACAGTAGGCTGCATGCTGCAGGTACAGTAGACTGCACGCTGCAGGTACAGTAGGCTGCACGCGTCAGGTACAGTAGACAGCACGCGTCAGGTACAGTAGACTGCATGCTGTAGGTACAGTAGACTGCATGCTGCAGGTACAGTAGACAGCACGCATCAGGTGCAGTAGACAGCACGCGTCAGGTACAGTAGACTGCATGCTGCAGGTACAGTAGACTGCCCATTTCAGGTTCAGTAGACTGCATGCTGCAGGTACAGTAGACTGCCCATTTCAGGTACAGTAGGCTGCATGCTGCAGGTACAATAGACTGCATGCTGTGGGTACAGTAGGCTCCACGCTGTGGGTACAGTAGACTGCACGCTGCAGGTACAGTAGGCTGCACGCGTCAGGTACAGTAGACTGCACGCTGCAGGTACAGTAGGCTGCACGCGTCAGGTACAGTAGACTGCACGCTGCAGGGCTAATCACCTGCTGCTCCCCTGCAATATCATTATAACAGCTGGCAAGGGTCCTGCGTTGCAGCGTGCATATGATCCTGATCATCACGAAGGCCAACGTTGTTCCAAAATGGGACCTATTTGTTTTACACCTCATTCCTTAAAAAATACATTGCCTCTGCATTTCATCTGCATACAGAAACTACACTGATAGGCATCAGTATAACAGTAATAACCATGGAAATTGTATCTTATAACACATGCAGTTGTTTAAGAAACCTACAGACTGATATGCCATTGCTTTGAAATAATCAGATCAACGAGGTAAACCATGATTTCAGAGACACTTACTTCAGAAGGTCACACAGTGTCCCAAGACTGACTGGTGCAGGAGTTCCACAAAGCTGTCCTCTGCCAAGCACCCCCCCCCCCCTTCCTCCATTCTCCATCCACCATGAAACTCCATTACTTCCCCCCAGTAGACCCGGTGACCGGCTTCTCGGAACTGACACTCGGAAGTTCACCCGAAAGAGAGTCAAAGGGAGAAACGCAAAGATTCCTTACCCTAGCAAGTTCAAAGCCTGCTGCATTGATTACATCATCAGAACTGGAACACTATAATGGGACAATGCACCATTAGGAGCGCAGGCTAATCTGCCGGCGGGATCTGTCTTGAGCCGGCTCTCCGACTCTGAGAGCGGACTCTTCGGCGTGCACGGCTCTGAAACTCCCGGTGACCGATGTGCCGTTATCCTCGCACCGTGGCTCCGCGTGCAGGGGGGGGGGGGGGAGGCGGCGGGGGGGCGATGGTGCTGCGAAAAGCGCCGGTCTACGCCGAACACTGCAGAAACTTTGCAGACTCACCGTCCTGCTCACTCGTGAACACAACGCCCCCCCCCCCCCCCCGCAGGGAGGCCTTTTTCCACGAGAGTGCGGCTTTTTAATAAAACAGAGACAAAGCGGAGGGGTTCTGAGACGCATAGAGAGGGAGAGACGGAGAGAGAGAGAGAGAGCAAGCGGGGGAGAGGGAGATGGGGGAGAGAGAGAAGGGGGAAAGATTGGAGAGAGACAAGGAGAGAGAGAGAGATGGGAGAGAGACAATGAGAGAGAGAGAGTGGAGAAAGAGTGATGGGAGACAGAGAGAGAGAGGTAGAATGAGAATGAGAGAGGGAGAGGGAGAAAGACAGAGGGAGAGAGAGGGTAGAGTAAGAGAGAGAGAGAGAGACAATGAGAGAAGGAGAGAGAGAAAGATACAGGAACAGAGAGGGTAGAGTGAGAGAGAGAGAGCTGCAGAGGATGTCAGGTGAGTGCTTGGCTGCTGCAGTTTTCTTTTATGCTGTGAAGCATATCTTGTCCTTAAGGAGCCGGTAAAAACTGCATCCTTTACAAATAATGCACATCAGACCGTAGAGATCTGCAGATCCAGACCACACAGATCTGCAGATTCAGACCACAGTCCTAAAAGTGTGAAACTGGAGCTCTGGGGAGAATTCTCAAGGTCTCGGCGAGGTTAGCGCGGTGTAGCCTCAGATGAACTCAGAATTGTTACACTGTCATTATGCCCCACACTCCTAACAAACATGGAGTAATCTCACGCGCTTCAGAACATTCAGAAACTAGATTTCAACCAAGCGCCACTCTGCTCTAATTTTCGATAAACAGAGCTTTTCACTGCTTAGCCACCATAACGAAATTTGATACGTCTGTCTTAGACATTAGCGTGCATAAAATAATGTTGAAGAACAAGTTTTTTGTTTTTGTTTTTTTTTTACTCAGAATTGGGAAAGACTGACCCTTTGAACTGAGAGAGAACTGAGAAACAAATAAACTGGAAGGACATCTAAGGAGACGAGATGTACATCCACAAACCTCATCTGCAGATGAGGACGCAGCCATCATAAAACATGGTGCCTCCTTGAAGACCTGAATTGACCCCTACTGCACGAGAGAACACCTTCCCCCCCCCCCCACCCCCAAACCCCCCCACTGTTCCCTCCTCCTCCTCCATCCAGGAGAGGGGGTACTGGGGCCTGTGGTTGCAGCAGGGAGACAGGACCTTGCTTCCGGACAGTTCCCCGCCTGGGTTGCCATGCGCCTGTGGGCAGCTTTACTCACAGTCCGTCTGACAGCGTAAAGTAGTTCAGACAGGTGGACTCAGCCTCCTTACCTGGTCCCCCAGTCCCAGTGCTGCAGTGCAGAGCGTGTGCCCTGGGTCTGGAACTGACAGAGGCTGAACCGGAGCGGGACAGCACGCCAGTGTGCTCTTCCTGACCCCGCTCCAACGTCCCATCCAGGCCTTTCCGAAACTCGTCCCACACTTAGGCTACCGCTAGCTGCTGAACTCTTCCCCCGACCCGCACACACACCGAAATAGCCGCGTCCCCCAGCAGAGTCAGTGGAAGCGCTACAGAGCTACAGCGCGACACACAAAACTGAGCCGTGCGCTCTGAAACATCACCAGGAAGAACACGGAACTGAGAGAGAGCCTCGGCCAGTGCGCCGTCCGCCTCTTAAGAGGCAATTTAAATTCCACGGCCTGGCGTCTCCTCTCACGTATGCCACCACATACTGCGCCCTGTGTCTCCGCTCGCTCGTGGTACACCCCCCCGACAACTGCATTCTCGTGCTGGCTGCTATCCGGACAGCAAGCGCGATTTAAAAAAATCTTTACGTTCACCGGGGGGAGTGCCGTAACTGGCTGGCACAGAGATTATGACATTGTGGTTCGCTGTGGGGGGGGGTCCGTCCCAACGTGGTCCCAGGACCTCACCTGGCGAGGCAGAATGCCGCTTAGTAAAAAGTCTAAGACAATGACTGCTGAAAGGAGTCCCGGTCCTGAAGTGTCGGTCGTGGTTAGCAGCCTGCGCTAGCCCTCTGACGGGGGGCTGAAAGTTGCTCTCGGGCGCAGCGGTAATAAAGAGCGAGGAGGAAACTTGTGTACTCACCCAGAGCCGGTCTCTGGCAGGGACGATGCAGCCTGCTGTGCTCATGCAGCTGGGAAAGTTGACTGCAGCATTGCCTTCCTGAACAGAATGACATTGTTAGCTCCCTCTCTCTCTCTCTCTCTCTCTCACCCTCTCCCTCTCCCTCTCTCTCTCTCTCTCTCCCCCCCCCTCCTCCTCCTCCTCCTCCTCCTCTGCTCGGTCTCACTGGCAGCTCAAACTGCAGCGCTCAGCAGTGTTCCCTGACTGCCGCAGCAGATCCTGCGAGAGAGGCTCTGCGTATGCGAGTGTGCCATGACTTTTAAAGGGGAACGCAACCTCCCAGGTCAGCGCGCGCATTCCCCGGACTCCCCCCCCCCCCCCCCCCCCGGACGTCCCCCCACGCAACCCCCCTCCCCCCCTGCAACCCTCCCTTCCCCTGTCCGGCAGCAGGTTTCACAGCAGCTATGCCCCCCCCCAACCTCCGCCCCCCTCCACCCCCTGCATCCCCCTCCATCCCCACATCCCCAGTATATTTTTTCAGGGGACAGAAATGAACCCTTTAAAATTGCAGCAGCATGTGTGCTGTGCAGGTAACATCCATCATTGTGGGAAGCACTGTCCCAGATGGTGTCAGGAGGCACGGGGCGAAAGTTTCGCCGCGAAAAAACGGCCCGCTCGCATTCTCCGCGCCGTTTCATTCCCGTATTCCCGTCCCGGGGAGACCGCGGTCTCAGGGCTGCTCATTTGCACACCCACATACAGGAATATGATCATAATAAAGTGTGCAGAGAACCCGGGGGCTGCCTTCGGCAGGAGAAAGCTGACCTGAGCCCACAGTCTGTTTCCTCAGCGTGCGAGTGTGTGCAATGCAAGCTGAAGGCTGCATGTGTCAGTATCACAGAGATCTAATACCCTGCAGGAACTCTACAAAATCCCAGATAAAAACATACCATGCAATATTTACGCTGTCCGTGTCTTTATCTGCCGGGCTGAGTCATATCCCCTGGAAAAGCACTGCCTCTGGAAGACGAACGGATTCCGGGGCCCAGAGGCAAAAAAATGGCCGCTTTATTTAAAAGGCACCTTGGGAAAGCTGTTGGTTTAGCTGGACTTACAGAGGCTTTAGAAAGCTACACGGTGAGGGCCCTGGTGAGATTTTATAACGGTGGTGAGGTTGGATTAGGACATCCCAAAAGAGACTTTTGCCTTCAGGTAATTTTTTAACACAATGTTTTACTAGCAAACCTCAAATTTCAAGATTAGTTTAGGCATTCATTTTTGACCGATTATCAGATTAATTAGGCATTATTTTTAACTGAATTACTGACTACTTTAGGTGTTCACTTTAACAGATTGATTTATTTAGGTGTTCATTTTAACTGATTGACTGGCTAGTTTAGGTGTTCATTTGAACTGATTATCTGATTAATTTGGGTGTTCATTTTACACTAAAGCTTGTAATTTGTTAAAATAGCATTCAGACGCACCTTTTAAAGCTGACATAGCTCCCTGCTGGCTGATGGTGAGGAATGCAAGCCGTGCTGCACATTAAAGCTAAATATGGTGCACAAATCTAGTCCTGGAGGGCCAGTCTGCATGCTTGTTTTTTGCTCCAACCAATAACCTTACTTTTAGTTTTCTGACATATAACCTACACATAAACTATGCTGAACTTGAGTCCAGTAAAATCTTTACGATACAGTCTGTGGCTGTAGGTGGTGCTAATATAAATGTCAGATCAAGATATGATTGAGCTAATGAAATAATTATGCTCAGAAGTTTGCATTGCTCTCCAGAGGCTGTACCATAGAGCTTTCTAGCAGCTGTACCATAGAGCTCGCCAGAGGCTGTACCATAGAGCTTTCTAGAGCCTGTATCATAGAGGTCTCCAGAGTCTGTACCATAGAGCTCTCCAGAGGCTGTACCATAGAGGCCTCCAGAGTCTGTACCATATAGCTTTCTAGAGCCTGTACCATAGAGGTCTCCAGAGTCTGTACCATAGAGCTCTCCAGAGGCTGTACCATAGAGCTTTCTAGCAGCTGTACCATAGAGCTTGCCAGAGGCTGTACCATAGAGCTTTCTAGAGCCTGTATCATAGAGGTCTCCAGAGTCTGTACCATAGAGCTCTCCAGAGGCTGTACCATAGAGGTCTCCAGAGTCTGTACCATAGAGCTCACCAGAGCCTGCACCATAGAGCTTTCTAGAGCCTCTACCATAGAGCGCTCCAACGCCTGTGACATAGAGCTCTCCAGAGCCATTCATTAAAAAGCTCTGAGCTGCTCACTCGCACAGGGGGAGTCCTGCACTCATCTCAAATTAACCTCGGGTCAAGTGAGCAGAAGCGATTTCTCACATACGAGCGAAACGACGGCGCTTCAAGGTGAGACTGCAGTGCTCCTGCCTGCAGCTAATCTCCGAGGGGGCAGCCCAGCTTACTGGCTGCTCCTGTAGCGGTGGTCCTCTTCCTGGTCCAGGAGAGCCGCAGGGGCTGCTGGCGTTTGTTGCTGCTCAGCACAGAGTTGATTGATTAAAGCAGTTAATCACACAGTTAACTCACCTCACCTGGAGTGAGGACCGCTGTCCTATGGACTTGCTGACGAGTTAAAGCACGCTCGCAGATATCCTCCTGAGACCCAGGTGTAAAAAGGCTCAAGTATAAGGTTTTTTGACATAATGCAAGTGCCTTGGATGACAAAAATATGTTGCAGTGAAAATATAAATAAATAAAAAATAATTTTTGAATTTGAATTGAGTGTCCCTTATGTTGAGAGAAATACTGCATAGAGCTCAGGGAAGCCAAAATGTAATGTCCTTGTTTGAGGACGCAGGGCATTAGGAGGACACGTTAGCGCTGATCTGAGCCGGCAGTGGTGTGGCTGCTGGTTTGACAGTTATTACCGGTGGTGTAGGGTTCCATTCACAACTCCTACAGCCGTAGAGCTGAGTGCAGGCGCGCTGGCTCCTCCCACATCCTGAAGAGCTGCAATTGATTGGCTATTTTTCACTTGCAATGGACTGCAGTAATCTCCGGGCAAGTAAGCACACACTTACACGAGGCGACGACCTTCCTAAAATATTCACCTCATACAAGATGCACTCTGTAAAGAGAAAATGAATGTATATTAAATCATGCAATAATGAATTGACTATTGTTGTTTCAATCCATTTGCCAGCAGTCTCTCTTTGGGATGTAGCACAGCTCCCTTATCACAATTGTTTGTCTGCTTTCTATTTATGGTTGTTTAATTTTTCTAATCGCTGTTCAATAGCAAGGTGACATAATGATGGATGATATAATTTTGGCTTTTTTTCTGAGAAAGGAAAACTTGCACTTCTTGCTTTCTGCGCACGCTCTGCAAACAATGCACCACATTTCAGTGGAACCAGAAATTCTGCATGCATTGCTGCGCTGGAAACCACCTTGTCCATCAGGTATGTCCTTTGCTGACTTCAAAGGAGACTAAAAAACTGTCCAGGCAAGCACCTCTTTCGTGCACCCGGCCCTTTTTGGTAACAGCATCGTCTCTGATAAATAATACATGGGGGCGGGCTCTTTTACACAGCCTATCATATTACCCCAACTAACAGCCGAGCTCAGAGTTGCTGACCAATCGCAGGCCTCCTTTCCGTTGACAAGCACACCAGTCCTCCACCCTTCAGATTTTGCCGAGCTCTGCAGCACACAAATTGGCCACGCCCACCCATCACCTGAGAGGGCTGTCACACTAACTGCTGAATCCTGCTGCACACTGTCAACAAATCTGAAAATAATACTGGAGAAAATGTACTATTGGAATAACTCAAAGTATGTTCGTAAATCAACTCACTTCCCTCACCTACATCTTTTGGCAGCTCATGAGAACGTGTCTGAGGAGATTTTTTTTAGTGTAGGTGTAGGTGATGTATGATGGTATTTTTGCAACACCTCTGGTTTCAGGATGTGTCAATGCCAAGGGTTACATTACCGTATGTGAAATTGAGAACGGGCTAAAAGTACATTTTGTAAATGTATTTTAGAGTGGACCTTGAGTGTGTTCTCCCTGGACTGAGATAACGCAAGATACTGTTATGAGTTCAAGATAATTTTCAAACAACCATAACCATTGAGTCGCCTATTTTCGGTACAGTCCCATGATAAAATCAAACCAGTTAAAATGAAGATATATTTTTAAAATGTTCAAAAAAAGAATCACACAATGGCTTGGATTCAACCCCCTCCACTCCCCCTTCCCTCCACACACGCCCCCACACACACACAGAAACACAGAAACACACACACACACACACACAGAAACACAGAAACACTCACACACACACACACACACACACAGAAACACAGAAACACACACACACACAAAGCTGTTCGGTAATATGGCAATAAAATGAGCTGATTGGTTTGCTGAAGTATACAGCTTGGCCATCACCCGCCATTATGCAGAATGAGAGTGGAACAGCCAATGGAATATTACAGGAGCAGGTTGTGAATGTCGTGACTGGATGTGTGTAGGGATGACAGAGGATGCAGATTGGATGGTACGGTACGGTACTGTATGTTTCTGTCAGCCGGTGTTCACAGATGTCTGCGGGGGGGGGGGGGGGGGGATGGGGGCGAGGGGGTACAGATGGGGGTGTGGGGGTACAGACGGCGTCTCCTTCTCCCTGGGGCCGGTTCCTGTCCTCCATTGATCGTTTGTGCAAAGATAATTGACTCATCGATTTCCCCCATCAGTGGATTGCCTGGTTTAATCATTGGCCGGACTAATTCAAAGCGCTATCCAATAAGCGGGCTGAATGGCGGCGTGTTTTGGCCCCTCGACTTCTCACACATTCAAACCTCATCTATCTCTAATTCATCTGTGCAGCCATTTCACCAAGTAATCTGCAGTACATATGGATGGGGTTTACCAATCCCTTTGCTAGGCAGGGTACGTAATTATTCAGCTGAATTAGTCGATGCTAGAAGCACATTTGTCGATGTGTCAACAGCAAAGTTCTGTGATGTTATGTGCGGTTCTTTTTAAGATCTTGATTCAGGGCCAGAGGATACCTTCTGAGTAAATGCTAATAATACAACCAAATGCTTAGTAGCCCATTCATTCAGTTCACCCCACTTGCCTGATCCCATCATTTGGAGATTTGTAAATGTGTTGGTCACTGATGCATAGTACAAAATCTAAAAAAGAGATTCAAAAGGTAGACTAGCTGGTGAGTAGACAAAAATGCTTGATATTATTGTTATAGTTCTTCAGTGGGCATCAGTTCTGTTGACTATTTTCTTTAATGCAACATTTATTTATCTCATTAAAGTCATAGACTGGCTCAATGCATTAAGACTTGGCTTATATCTCTGTGTCACAGGGAAACTGCTTGGGATCTATTGGAAATATGTTTATCTAGCCTACCTCCCACTAAATATTGGTTCTTACTGTCATTAAGCCCTTGCCTGAGGTTATGAGGTACAATCTTATCCCTAATAAAATATTCTGCTGCCATATAGGACACCAGCTAGTATGACATAGTGTATTCATCAAAATATTTTTATGCTTGACCAGACCAATGGGACTTAGGGGGATTACAAATGTCTGTATAATGAGGGACTTGATGTAGTTTCCTAGAGAGGACAATGAAGGAAATACAGGCGATTACCAGAGCTCTCCCTAAAGAACGACTGAAAAATGAATGCAGTCCGACCGTTCCCACAGTCAGATCTGACATCATGTCTTCATATGTTGAGCACCTTCCATAATTGTGTTGCTCATAAAAATGAAAATAACAAAGTATTCCTTCTGCACCGGTTAACATTCAACGTGCAAATGTATTAGAAAATGTATTTAAAAATAAAATGAATGTAATTAAAATAAAATTAACATTCATATTGTTATTCACCGCTTCTGAATGCGGTGAATAATAATGATAAAAAAAGAAAACATAACCGAATAAAGCAGAGCACCACAGGATGACAAAGCTTCTTTTCCTCCCTGTCCCCAAATCGTCTCCCTCGGGGAGTTCCGCAGTGGTGGTGCTCTCTTCAGTCTGTGCGAACAGCTCACCTGGATCAAGATCACATGACTCCCCAAAGCGGCAGTGTAGCTTTGCTGGGGCTGCTGGTTCTCTCAGCGGTAGGGAAGTGTTCTCCTGGACTGAGATATTATTGCCTTTTTCAGGACCTTGAAAATCTAAAATTACCCTCCTTAAAATTCTCAGGGAGAGCACCAATTCCTGAGTAGGGACTGCAGTGTGAGAGAGCGTTGGCATTGGAAAGATCTGTGATTACACACAGCAACAATCACCCTAATTAAAGTAGCTCAGAGAGTGCTATAAGCTAGAAAGCCTCACCTGGCACTGCTGTTGTGCGGGTTGAAAAATGTGGGCCATTTTTCTTTCTCACTCTCTCAATATTAGAGGGATTGGAGTAACTGCCATTAGGATGGATTAACATGGTTTGATTGGGGGGTGGGTATTTGCATTGTTATACGAACCTGCTTCCTGCCACAGAAAATGTTCTGACCCCATGCGTTGCCACAGATTGAACTTTATTAATTACCATAAATTCTGCTGTTTGACTCAGCAATGTGAACTACACATCCACATAGGGAGGCAAAAATAGCACCGCTTCAGGTTTTAGTACTAACTTCACATTTTTATCATTTTTAGATATTTTTCTTGCATAATGTTTTCTAAGGTTTAATGATTTCGCTGCATGTCAGCTCAGACCCTCCTAAAAATCATGACCCTCGCGTGGCCCACATATCTCGGAGCCAGCGCATATAAAGTTCCGTCACCCAATTCAGCCCATTTTCTCAGGGAATTAGCCATTTTATTCCAAATGCGATCCAATTTCAGCGTCATTCATCATCCGTAGCGCTGGAGGGAAGCAGTGTTCGGCAGACGCCAGTGCCCTTATTAAAGGGCACTTGGGTTTGTGGGTCACACTTACGTACACTAGGTACACCGCAGCTCCATGGGATTTAGTAGAACGTCTGGCCTTCATTTTTTTTCAATCGAATATAGTAAGACGTACCCAAGGGGCATTAATGAGTCCTCTTAATTTTGATGCTGCGGAACAAGGACAGAAATCAGGATGTTCGTCTTGGCAAATGGTTTCGGTTGAATAAACATGTGACATCTCTCCGTTGCGAGAGACTGCGAGCGACATCTTCATAGACGGTCGGGTTTTATGAGCGGCTTGCTCTGTACAGATGTTCACTGTTTGAGCCTGTGCTTTGCTGTGCGGTTACAGGGTCGAGTCTGGGGTGAGCGGGTGACCGTGATCAGGAGTCTACAGTCGGAGGAAAGCTGACCTTCTCGCCGCAGGTCACTGCTGCTGTGGTTTCCTCCAGTTTAAAGTCAGACTCCTCGTGTTTGTGAACCTCCCACCGGTCTAAATTCTCTCATTAGTGGCCTGTAGGGCTGAACAGTCACCGAGTTGAGGGTGAGTGCATTGGAGGAGCATGTTCACTTCAGCTGCAGTGCTCTTTGCAGGGCTGTGGCGGGCATGAGGGTGACCTGAGAAGGGTAATTGGTGTTGTTGCTCATGGTGCAAAATCAAAGCAAAATATGTCATTTAAAACCCTGGAAAAGGACTCATCTCCCATCAGACATACATACGAAATCATGAGGATGAACAAGAGCTTAGCCGGTTGGTTTTTAAACTGGAAACCTTTCGATTCCATTAATTGCACAAACAAACATTAAAACAACATTGTTTGGACTTCTGTAACGTTTTCAAGTCACACACAACTATACGCTCATGTGCATGTCTCCGCCTTCAGCGCGGCCCACCATGATAGCCAGATTAAACCCAAGCGCTCACTACAGATGGCATTCAGTCTGTTCAGAGCTAGTAAGCCAATCAGAACAGAGGTTAAATGATATTCATGAGCCTAAAAGACACAGTCACTAAAACAGCCTGTTCTTGGTAAAGCCAATGAGAGGTGCTGGAAACATATAAAACAGGATAGAGATGGTTTTTGGTACTTAAAACCACACAAATGTCTTCTTTTCAGGATCTGGAATAAAACACTGGAAAGGTGTAAAATATGGGACCTTTAAACTGTCTCTGGACTCTACCCAATGTACTCTGTCAGAGTGGAATTGGACATTTTACTGTGTCAGTGTAGAGGCACAGGTAGAACCTGAATTCTGACTCTGCTGAAATGGGCCTTGGGTCAGGTTTTTACCCACGGCACCGTCTGCTCACAGCTAAAAGTGGTGAGTGGGGAGGAAGAACCGAGTCTTTTGAGATTGGAAAACTTTGCCATCGTGTTCTACCATCAATAATGTTCATCACCCACAACAACGTGAAAGGTTTTCCTTTAATTTCGAATGCATTTATATCGATTGTGCACGGGCACGTCAGTGTGAGGCATCTCTTCATAATCTCTATGATGCGGGTGACATTAAAAGCCAGGGAGCAGCTGAGGTTTCTGGAAGCAGCACTTGTGAAAACATTAGGGCAAAGTGTCATTTGATAGATGTGCGAATGCAATCTCCTCACACCCTCTACTGTAAGGAGGTGGAGTAGCACGCAGAGCAGAGAGAGAGGACTTACGTTGAGAAGTGAACCCCTCGAAAGGAAGTGAAGACAAAAGGTTTAGGGGATCCTAATATCTTGACATAAACAATGGAATTATAATGGCCAATATTGAAAAGTGTTTCCCCTGCCCAGTCAGAAGTGAAAATTGAACTACATTTCTGAACTACATTAGCCGTTGAGGTTGGGGTTGCCTGCACTTATTCATTATATTAAGGCATTAAATGCTAAGAATGTTAAGGTCTGAGTTACACGAGGGCCAGAAAGACACCTGAGCTCCCCCAAAAAAGATTTGTGCCCCCCTGTCAGTGATCGCAATCACCACCCCTCCACTCAACCCCCACAATCTCACAGACGCCCCCCCCCCCCCATTTTTTTTTCCTTTAATCCAACCCTCACCAGCACAAACTGACGCTGCATCTGATACACCCAACATGCAAATCTGTTAAATATGCTGACCAGAGGAGACCAGCTCTGAGCAAGGAATACAAATTATAATTAACAAAAATTCCCCAAATCAGCTTTCACTGGAGTACATTATTTAAATATTTGTCTTATTCTAAGAGAGTCTGCATCGTTGAATAGACATTTTTAAATGTCTTGCTGCATAATTGTAATTATGGAAATTTTATCGGTTCAAGTTTCTCTCTGTTGATCTGAACCAAATTGGCTATATTTTGCATTAACAACAATTTTCAAATGTTAATCTGCAGGGAAGGAGAGCAGATGTGCTTGACATAAAATATACAAGGTTCTGGCATTACCTTCCATAACAAACAGTATTAGATAAAATCCCCTATTCATTAAAACAAGAAAATCAATATTCCTAACCAATAATCACAAAACTTAATGATGAATTGCAATACTGAAAGCAGCACAAAGACTAATTAAATATATGATTTAAAGTAAGTGATGGGAAACACTTTACACAAATCCATTAAAGTGTTGGGCTTTAATCAGCTGTAATCAGCTTTAGTTGCTTCATTAATTGTACCAGGTACCAATACACTTCCCATATACCTGCAGGCAAAGCAAGTTGGTTGGTTCATATTGCAGCAAATTTGTTGTAAAAAGAACTGGAATAAGAGTGTAAAAAGAGGCCAGAGGGATTCACTGTACTCAACACAACTTTCCCTGTCATTTTTGGAAGAAATATGCTGTCTGTCAGAGGAGAATCTTATAAAACAGAATGTTTATGAATGTCATAAATATTTTATCGTAAGTTTTGAGATATTATTCTATGCGGTAGATCATTTTTTCTCCTGTCAATGTTTTTACCACTGTGTCTCTTAGGCCTATGGGTGTGTTTTACACACATACCATTACTTTCTAATGAAAAAGCCTGGAATACAGAAATGCAACACTTATCAGATCTTGCTCCACAGCAGGACTGTCCAACCCCGTACCTGGAGATCTGCCATCCTGTAGGTTTCACTCCAACCTTAAAAAAAGCACGACTCCTTCAACCGCTAGAGCAGGGCTATCCAACCCTCTTCCTGGAGATATAGTATACGGTTCCATTCAGTAGGTCTTCAGTACAAGCCTAACGGAGTGCACCACATTCAGCAGCGAGAGCAGAGCTGTCCAACTCTGTTCCTCAAGATATACCGTCCTGTATGTTTTCATTTCAACCCTAATTTGGCACACCTGATTCTACTAATTAGCAGCTCAAAGAGTTATCTAGCTTTTGAATGAGGTGTGCTTCCTAAAGGCTGGAGTAAAAACCAACAGGACAGTAGATCTCCAGAAACAGGGTTGGGCAGCCCTGTTCTACAGATTGTGTGGTAAATAATCAAAGGCAACATATACACAGTATAATGACTCAAACTGCACTTAGTGTCTTATATGTAACGCCAATCTCCTATTGCACAGGGCTTTCACTCAGACTCATGAACATAAACTTTGTTTAGCTCCTATATATAGCTGTTGCAAAGCCTTCAACCCTGCATTGCTCCAGGGGAGATTGTCCCCTTCTTAGTCTAATCAACTATAAGTCACTTTGGATAAAAGTTTCAGCTAAATAACAAATTAAAATTTTTATATAAACAAACCTGCCATATAAACAGACAGAGAATGATTTTTTATTTTGGGGAAAGATATCTGCTGAGCAGGTATTTAATGAATGATCTCTGATTAAAGGACTTTAAAGGTTGTGCTAACAGTTTAATTATTGTAATAGTGTTGATGAGGAGTACTGATAGCCACATCAAAGTCAGAAATTAATTTTTAGAAAACATACAACGCATATTTTAGCATGTGTTAAAACTTTTTTTTTAAAGGTGAGCCAAAAACGAATGCAGTGCTAAATTAGTTTTTCATTAGGATGAGTGTGGAAATTTAAATGAATTAAATGAATGAATTAACCACAGGTAATTACCCGAAAACATCTATCAGAAAATGTTAAATGACTTGTCATATTTATGTTATTGATGGTTTTAGATGTAATATTTCATACAAAATATGTCACGCAAGATTATTGAAATGTCTTTATCCCTCAAAGGGTATCTCAAGGTCACACTCTGGCCTCATTAAAAAGATTGCAGACATCTGAATAATAACCAAGCATGGTGGGCACATACATCAATTCCTACCATGGTTTTTGCCAGATTTTGATACTGAAATCCAGCTCCAACAGCACTAGACTGGCTCTTATATCTGAACGGTCTTCCAGTCCACGCTGCCTGAGATAGCACCTGAGCGATTGCCTAGTGCTGGCCCACACTTAGCAGTTCAACTGCCCCACATACCACCATGGAGGTACGGAGGTGAACCCATCCGAATCCAGACTGCCAGAAGGGTAAATGGTAAATGGTTGCCATTTATATACAGTATCACACTTATCTAAAGTGCTGTACAATTGATGCTGTAGCACCTTTATCTAAAGCGCTGTACAATTGATGCTTCTCATTCACCCATTCAAACACACACTTACACACCAACGGCAATTGGCTGTCATGCAAGGCACCAACCAGCTCGCTCAGGGATGCTTTGACACACCTAGGGTGGAATCGAACTGGCAACCCTCCGACTGCCAGATGACTGCTCTTACCGCCTGAGCCAATGTCGAACACAGCCACAATTCAACCTTGAGGAGGCCATGCCTCAGGTCATGTGCATTTGGGCCGCGTTTGGCCCGGAATCCAAAGGCTGTGATAAAACCTTAAATGGTTGGATGGAGTTGTGGCCCTAAATGACAGCATCAAGCAGTCTTCTTCAAAAGGGGGGCTGTGAGTGCACCAGTGTGGGAGTGTCTGTTATAGCCCAGCAGTAAGATGTCTGATTCTATTTGTCCTGGTCGTGATTGAAGACCATGATTGGTTGATTAGTTAAATCCGGTGTTGTAGCTCTGGGCTAAAAGTGTCGATTCCAGAGGCCGGCTCCTGCAGCTGGTTTTCAATACTGGCAGAGGAGCAGTGTGGCATGGGAATGGGACAGCTTACCCCTCACCTGAGCTGAACACACATTCAGTGGCACTCACAAAAGAATATCTGCAATACTGCGCTATCAATTGCAAGGGTCAAAAATATTATACACGTTCCAGATCACCAGTGATCCAGCCCAAATTCAGCTCTGCTGGGCTAGAATAGGCACAGATCTGGTCTGGAGTCTGGCTGGCTATCTATCTGGAATGCTCTTCGTATCTTGAGTGGGCATTGCTTTGTAGCAGATGGAAAAAATGTTTCACGACAGCTTTGCATTATGGTCAAATTATTTACTTGTTTACATACAATGTTTGAAATAACTGTTGTGGAATTTTAGCTTCTCATGCCCCATTTCCTGCATTGCAAAGTGCAGAAATTCATCTGAACCCTCTCTGCCCTGGAAGTGTACAAATATTATTCAGTATTACTTCATGCATACTGCCAACCAGAAACCACAAGGTTTTTTTCATGACTTTTGTTGTCAGTCGTTTAACGTGTGTAATTGATTCACACTGTGTGAGTATATGAAGACAGGGATGAGGCACTTTCCAGGTTCAGAAAGTAAAAGTCCTCCCCCGTATTTTGTTCAGATCATCTGGTCTGACCCCTTGAGTTTCATCTCTGGCCCTGTGCTGCCATTTCCCGCACACCCTCAATGTAACCATGTACCATGGGTATGAAATGAACTGCACAAATACAATTCATTCATTATCCTAACCCGCTTATCCTGAACAGGGTCGCAGGAGCCTATCCCAGCATACATTGGGCGAAAGGCAGGAATATACCCTGGACAGGTTGCCAGTCCATCGCAGGGCACACACACCATTCACTCACACACTCATACACTCATACCTACGGGCAATTTAGACTCTCCAATCCGCCTAACCTGCATGTCTTTGGACTGTAGGAGGAAACCGGAGTACCCGGAGGAAACCCACACAGACACGGGGAGAACATGCAAACTCTGCACAGAGAGGCCCCGGCCAACAGGGATTCGAACCCAGGACCTCCTTGCTGTGAGTGCTACCCACTGCACCATCCATGCCGCCACAAATACAATTATTATTTGTTATTCTGGTTATACTTTACAGTATGTTTCATGAATCAGCATTAATGAATGGATGATGTCACATTACACATTAGCATTATCTGCTAACTACTAACCAATGTATTAGTTACATGAATATGTATGCAATAGCAAAGCATAAGATAAAATAATGAGTTAACCCTTAGCAAATATATGAACTGTTTTTCCATTTCAATATGGAGTGGCATTAACTAATGTAGTTAATATGAATGAATGATGTACAAATGCATTAACAAAGCTGTCCAGACTTTTCAGTAGGTAATTAACAACTACATTAGTTTATTAGTTATATTAGGCATACTGAAGATATATTTGTTTTCCTGCTGGGTTCTCCTAATGGAGTGAGGTGAAATTGGCCCGGCTGGACATGTCATCATATCATGTTTCATAGCGCAGATGCAATGATTCGCAACAGAAGCAATGAGAATTTGAGTGTGGCTCTCTATGCAGCGTTCTGACGGGCAATGCAAGCAATTTCCTGTAAACACATTTTGATTGTCTCATTTCGAGCCGAAGAGTCTGCAGACACTACGTGTCCTTCACACTGATTGCGTTATTTCTGAGTCAATCAGGAGGGGGGTTAGGGGTGCCTGCTATAAAGCTATGGAACTGAGACCCCATAGAAACCAAATAATTCCCGATGTATTTAAATCGCCCAAGCATACACTGCATATATGAGTCACGGCAAGTTCAATGGAATTAGTTGTGTGTTTTTAGTTGCCTCAGTCTTTGAATACAGGACTTTTTTTTAGAATATGTGTGCGTGTGTATGCGTATGTGCGTGTGCATCTTGATTGTCTCTGTGGTCAGTCCAATTTTCACAGTGAGATTGGATGCAGCGTTGTCATTAATGCCCGTATTTCAACCGTGAGGTGGCACGTCATCACCACACAGATTAAGAGAATGTTCCAGCTTGTGAACGAGGCCCCATGGCCCTGGCATCGAACCCAGTGGCAGTACCGTCAGGGGGAACTGTGTCTCATCGCCTATTACTGCTCGAAAGGGCTCCGGGTATCCACACGCAGCACACGGAAAATACTGCTCCGGTGCAGCGATCGTGCAAGTTCACCTGCTGTAATGATCTGCGGAAGTGGTGAGGAGCAGATGCAAGAGTTTCAGGGGGAAGCCATTGAGCGGTCAATTAGGCGGACTGATGAGTAGAGCAGGGCATTCCGAACTCGGATAAAAAAAAAACTGAGAGAAAATAATAAGGCAATAATGTTAAACATTAGTAGTAAAATACGGATGATTATGGATGGGACCTTCACTGAGAGTGTTAGGAAGGGAGAGGGCTGCTCCGTGCGGATCCCTCTGTGAGCAATGGGGCTTGTTGCCTCTATTAGTGTTGGGGCTTGCTGCCTCTGTTAGCGGTCAGGTTTGCAGACTCTGTTAGTGGTGGGGCTAGTTGCCTCTGTTAGCATTGGGGCTTGCTGCCTCTGTTAGTGGTGGGGCTTGCTGCCTCTGTTAAAAGTGGAGGTTGCTGCCTGTGTTAGCTGTGAGGCTTGCTGCCTTTGTTAGCTGTGGGGCTTGCTGTCTCTGTTAGCAGTGGAGGTTGCTGCCTGTGTTAGCGCTGGGGCTTGCTGTCTCTGTTAGCGGTGGGGCTTGCTGCCTTTGTTAGTGCTGGGGCTTGCTGCCTGTGTTAGCTGTGGGGCTTGCTGCCTTTGTTAGCGGTGGGGCTTGCTGTTTTTGTTAGCATTGGGGCTTGCTGCCCATGTTAGCAGTGGGGCTTGCTGCCCATGTTAGCAGTGGGGCTTGCTGTCTCTGTTAGCACTGGGGCTTGCTGCCCATGTTAGCAGTGGGGCTTGCTGTCTCTGTTAGTGCTGGGGCTTGCTGCCTGTGTTAGCTGCGGGGCTTGCTGCTTTTGTTAGTGGTGGGACTTGCTGTCCGTGTTAGCAGTGGGGCTTGCTGCTTTTGTTAGCTGTGGGGCTTGCTTTCTCTGTTAATGCTGGGGCTTGCTGCCTGTGTTAGCAGTGGGGCTTGCTGCTTTTGTTAGCGGTGGGACTTGCTGCCTGTGTTAGCTGTGGGGCTTGCTGTCTCTGTTAGCGCTGGGGCTTGCTGCCTGTGTTAGCAGTGGGGCTTGCTGTCTCTGTTAACGCTGGGGCTTGCTGCCTGTGTTAGCAGTGGGGCTTGCTGTCTCTGTTAGCGCTGGGGCTTGCTGCCTGTGTTAGCATTGGGGCTTGCCGTCTCTGTTAGCGCTGGGGCTTGCTGCCTGTGTTGCCTCTGTAAGCAGCAATGCAGCACTCCGCTCCTGCAGGCAATTAGACAAATGAGCTGTGATCAGCACCGGGGGAGTTTTACACTGCGCTACCTGTCCCGCAGAGAGAGGGCTTCAGGAGCGGCACCCGCCTCTCCCTCACAGCCCTCATCCGGCTGCAGCACTCATCTGCCAACCCCTGCAAAAGACCCAAACCCCCCCCCCCCCCTCCAGCACGCCCCCCACCCCTGTTCCACAGCTGCACAGCTCTGTCACTAACTGCATATGGATGGCCCGGGCTCTTGGAGCTCATCCCAGTTTCTTTGGGGTGTAGCGCAAGTCCATCACCGGGCTGCTACTCCCATCCATTTTCAACTCTTTGGTGCAATGCAGTAAAGGAAGAGGTGTGGAGTCTTCGGCATGGCTTGACCGGGGGAGGTGAGGGTGGAGGTGGGGGGTGAGGGATGTGGGGGGGGGGGGGGGGGGTAGGGGAGCAATATTTCTCAACGGCCTTAATCCAAGCATCATCGCCATTTCTCTTAAATTGCGGCGTTTGAATTTACCTGAAGCATAAATATGCAGGAAGTCTGTCTCAGATCATCCTTGTGTTTACAGGAGAGGCATGTGAGGAGGACAGGGAAAGCTCCGGAGGAGATTGAGGGTATATGAGCCCTGTACTCACAGACTGTACCCGTGGGCAGGACTTAAACCCAGAGCTTGGCAATAGAGTAAATCCAGATAACTGCTGCTTCCCCTGGGGTTCTGAATGGACAGTAGGTTTTTTAAATGTTAAAGTCAGTGGTCACTTTCAATTACCAGCAGTGATGTATGTGACATCAACATTAAAATGTTCCAATAAGAAGATTCTCATCACATATGTGAGTGATCTTACCAATTAATAGGTTAAACATGCTGGCAGTTCAGCTTAAAGTAATATGAGTATTGTCCCTACTGGCATAATGAGGATTTAAGTACAAGAACATTGTAATAATAATAATCAAAATAATCATAATAATATGTGATATTACAAGGTACATGTACCCCTCCTGGCGATTTCGTGGGGACCCGTGTAGTGTTTTCTCTGTGAGGACCCTGTGCTGACTGGTGCAGTGTATTGTTGGCGTTTTTGGGCTCAGAGGGCGTTTATTCACAGTTGTCCAGCTGGCATCGGTCAGCTAAGGGCTGGCCGTTCAGCAGCTGCTGGAGAGGAGACAGATGGTATTAATTACCTGTTTTTTTGTTTAGTGGGAGGGCGAGCAGGAGGAAGAGTGAAAGCCTGGAAGGCTTTGTCTCCTCAGCGCTTGTGGAGATAACTGTGCCCTCAGCACATTGTCTATGGCTGTGCGGGAGTGGCCGTTTCACTGGGAGACAGCTGAGTGCAGAGTAATTTAATTCAGGGGCGGCCCTCCCTGCCAGTGGTATTAAGTGAGCTAAATGACCTTCAAACACGTTCAACCTTGCGTTCCGGTGTTTGTCTTTGCACAATGAACAATTCAGCTAAAGTGGATTTGCCAGTAACGGAAAACAAGGCCACTCAAGGCCTCTCCAAATGTAGTGCGACAGGATCAAAGCATACTTTACCAGTCAAACAGAAATTAGTCATCTGTATCTACACTTTCCTTCAGTAAAGGACTGCCTACTTCACTGCGAAATATCAACTGAATCACAGGGTTTAAAATATTTCTTAGTTTAATGTGACTAGTCTTCTGAGTAAAGTCAAGCCTTATGAGTGAATAATTGAAGCAAACCTTAAAATGTTTTCAGAGCCAGTGGAATATTTTGGAAGACTTTCTTCGAAATAGAGCAGTGTTTTGAAAAACAATCTAATAATACATCTTAAAATGCTGTCAGGAATGAAGATATTCTTTAAAAGGAGTTAAACTGGGTTCAACAGCAGAATTAAGTTACAGAGAGTATTTTTATGTCCTTTGTCATCTTTTCACAGTCCCACAAGTAACCAGTAGATGGCAGTATAATATTTCTCAATTTCTGTCTGAACACAGCTTACACAAGAGTACTTCACGAGGGTAAATACTGTAACTGCTAAGTAAGGTGCTTCATCAGTCAGCAACCACAACTGATTTGATGTTCAAGAAGGCGAAATATTATTCAAAAGGTTTGAAGGGACAATTTCAAGGAACAATTTACATGAAACTCCTATTAACCCCCCCCCCCCACCCTTCAGGTGTTTAAATTATTGGAATAAGATATGAGAAAGCATGAGAAAGAAATCTTATCTTTCCTCCATCCACATAGAAAATCCAATATGCTCTATGTCATTGATATGTAAAGCCTTTTACGAACAATACATTACTTACCAAACATTCAGTAGAGGTGAACATCAGTGTTACTCTCAGGAATACGACAAAAGCTGTTTCAACAAGAAGGCCCAGAGCCCCATTTATAATCAATAAGTGCAACATCACAACAGAACAACTTGTACCAAAAGAAAGCACAACTAGACAGTCTTTGCACAGCTATGTATATCTGCAACAACAAAAGAAACTCAAAGAAAGAGATAAAGAAAGGAAGGACATGTAAAGGGGGTCAGGGGAGCTAAGGTGCAGTCTTCAGTCTGTTACACTCTCAGAAATAAAGTGACAGTGAAGGTACATTTTTGTCCTTCAGTGATCAGATTTCCCCCTTACTGCCTGAGCCATAGGGGCGACATGGCAGTTGTCTGGCAGTCGGAGGGTTGCCGGTTCGATCCCCCTGTGTCAAAGTGTCCCTGAGCAAGACACCCAACCCCCAAATGCTCCTGACGAGCTGGTCGGCACCTTGCATGGCAGCCAATCGCCGTCGGTGTGTGAGTGTGTGTATGAATGAGAAGCATCAATTGTACAGCGCTTTGGATAAAGGTGCTATATAAATGCCAACCATTTACCATGTCCCTGAAAGTACAGTAATGTTCTCTTTGGGTGCAAATGAGTACATTTTACAAACAAAAAAAGGAAAATTAATGATATATTCCTGGCTATGGATACAATTTTATGTACCTTGTAATTTTAGGTACCGCCCCAGTGAGAAATATTTATACCGTTTTATGCACTTTTCATACCTTCATTTCTGAGAGTGAAATATATGATATTACAATCTCTGAAGAAAGGTTAATTAGTGCAACTTTAACCTAATCCTAATCACACAAAAAGTCACAGCTCAAACCTTGCCTTGGAGTAGAAGGGAAAAGGAATGAGGAATTCTTGAAAGAGCCACAGGTGAGTATTTGATTTAATGTTTTTACTTTTCATACATCCCGGGTTATATTTCCTACACTCCAGTACGTGTAAATGTTTTCACATCTGTTCACAATTCCAAGAGGAACCCAGATCTGCCGCACAGCAGTTATATTTTCTCTTTTATTATGTCTACACAATGGTTGTGAAAGAACCTACAACTCGGTCCTGGCTTTGATTACATTTATTTCATCGTGGACAAGCAGTAATTGCAGACAGACACTTATACGGGATCAAAAACAATAATATGACTGGAGAATTCCATTGGCAAATATCAGTCTTTTATGAAAGTTTATGAAATAGTCAGCGACGGGATCAATCAGAAATAATAAAAATGACAGACTGTAGCCTACCATTAGCACTGTGTGAATAACTCCTGAAATAACACGAAAGGGAAATACTTCACAGTAAAGTGTTCAGTGTTAAATCAACTCCACTAGGGCCAGGGTGGACTCATATAAACTCTGCTAGAGTTGAATGAACACTGAACATTTTACTGTGTGTCTGGGTTTGATGTACACCTTCATAAAAAGTATTTATTTGGACTAACCGAAGTGCTTCACCATCAGAGCCTACCAACATTTAGATTAATTTCTTTACTTTTCTGTTTTTAACCGTTTTATTGAGGATGAGGAGTGCTGTCAAAAATGTCTTGTATATTGCCTCTGCAGAGATTTTTAAGTTCAGCTGTTTTCGTTCTGTGCAATTCTGTTGATATTAATATTTTTACATATTTTAATGTATTTGACCAAAGACAGATGCTTTATTTTCTCCTGAAAAATCTGTTTTGTTCTTGTTTATGAAGACTGTGAATCAAGACTGCTGTGTGTGTGTGTGTGTGTGTGTGTGTGTGTGTGTGTGTGTGTATGTGTGTGAGAATGCGCATACATATTATTTGGAAAGTAAAAAGGCTGATTTCCCGGTTCTTCTTCTGTGGTTTTAAGTGTTTTGAGACTCTAGGTCAGAATGAGTCACTCACATGGTGGTTGCCAGCCTGTGGCAATCCTCCCAGCACTGGTCCCAGACCAGCCCATATCAGACCCATGGAGCTGGGGACGGGGGGACCCCAATGTGCCCCAAACCAGAGAGGCAGTCAGTCCGGTCGCAGAGGGACAAAAGGACGGCGGTCATGTGACTGTGTTATGTCATGTGACCGTGGCAGTTTCAGCTGTGTTTTCTGTGCATCTGCTGAAGTGTGGCACAGATACCAGGACCTAGGGGCTGCCAAGCTTCCACGCAACGAAGGCGGCTTTCAGCGCTAGCCAAGCGCTGGTGGTGTTTTTTATTTCATTTTGTTTCTTTAAAGAAAAGGGGAACGGTGTGTTCTGGGCTTCCGAGATAACCTTCTCTTTCCTGACCCTCGCCTCAATTTGTCTTTCATTACTACTGGCTTCAAACGGCTTCCTTCGGAAACTTCTGAGTGTCGAGGAACTGGTTTGCAGCAAAGTCAGCCCTCCTGATCACATGAGACATCTTTACGGTTCATCATAAGGGTACCGAGAGCTCTGCTCTTTGATGTTGTTAGCAAGAGCCTCGAGCTTGCCTGGAGACGGATATGATTCACTATTTTATATGATTCAACTTACCATTCCTTTCCCTGGTTTCAGCATGACAGCTTTGAATTACGTGTGTTTTTATGTAACACTGGTCAAAACAGTACATTTTCCTCCATATGATCCTGATTTTAATACCGTGCTAGGCAACTGCAAATTTCCTTTCTAATTCTAACTTTTTGTATGTTATGTGCCCCTTTTTTTAAATCTTGATTGTTGCAACATGCACACCCTTCAGAAACCAAGTAATGTTTTAGGTTAGATACTAAGTGCCCAGTGCAGGGCCTGTCAGATTGTGTTATTCAACAGTCCCCACAGAATACAGCATCCTGCGTTATGGTTAGGATCAGAGCAGGCTGACTCTGCTTAGGGGCCGGCAGTGGATGACGTAGCAGGGAGTCATCAGACGTTTCAGCCGGTTCCTGCCGTATCGCCGCACCCGAAGACGTAATTGTGCTCTCATCTGCCTCTTCTGTCTGTAGCTGAAACCCCAGGTGCCCAATATCCTGTGGAGGAAATCAGAGAAGAGTGCCACATTACAAAAGGTTCAGTGAAGTTCACGGCACTCTAGTTGGAGGAAGAAACGTTAAAAATCCTGAGTTGAATGAGCATATTGATGAGAAACTTTAAAACACTTGGCATTAGACTGGTTTTAACCATATCGGACTTCATTGTAATTCCCCGTGCCTATAATCTGTGGGATTTCAAGTCGATTTCAACAGTTGACTGAGATTATTGGAATCTATTAAATACTCTCAGAAAGTCGGAAACCCCACCTTTTGGTCCTCTTGGTTGAGCATAGAAAAATATTTGAATCCAAAACAATCACATATTTCACCCAGGTCTGCTAACCACTGCACTACTGTCCCACCGACATGCAGCTCCTGATGTGGAGATGGCCTCTTCCGGGCAACCAGAGGGAGCCAGAGCAGCCGCCTTGAACAGACTGGGATGACAGTGCGGTCATCAGCAGTCCAACATGTAAACAGAGGGCCGACAACAGTGGGTCATCACGGCCGGCCTGGTCATGAGACCAGGTTCATAAGTGCAGATGCACTGCTGTGATAGGGACCCAGTGGCCTGGCCGGTTACCGCCACACAATGCACGGTGTGTTCAGGGAAGAGATATGATGGACTGCTCCAGATCTTGTCCGATCACAAAGTGGATCATTCTCTCTTAACACAGAAACGTCCTTGTCGCCCGTGGACTATACCCTCTTCGTGGTAACAAAGGAGCTCAGAAATTCTGCCCCCGATTAAATAGGCTGAGATTCAGTGGGGGCACAGGCCTCGAGAAAGGATTGCACAGTTACCACGAGCAGTTTATTTTCCTATACAACTTAGGAAGTCTGTGTTTGTCCAGTATAAAACAAGGGATTGATTAATGTTGGGCACCATACAAAACAAAAAGTATTTCTTCTTTATTATTTCTTTTACTTTTTTTCTAAATTAAAATATTGCCAATAGCGGGGTGATAATTTCACTTGTCAAGCAAACAGTAATTTAAAACAAGCTCATATTTTCTACTTGGAAAAAAAAAGAAAGATCTTCAGTCTTATTGCAACACTGTGAACAAACGCACACTGTGATTTCAAAAAGTCTAAATACAGTATAAGTCTAAATATAAGAATAAAATACTTGTTAAGAGAGACTCATTTCTTGTTTTTTTGCAGTGCAGCTGCTTTGAGCTTGGGGGGGGTGGGGGGGGGCGGGGGCGTGAAACATGTATTGTTCCCCAGACAGCTGTACAGCTCAGCACCATTAAACATTGACTACACTAAAACCTGGAGCCAGTTTCTCCCTGCTGCTGCAGTCAGCCCCGCATCCTCACACAGTAAGGCTGATTGAGAAACAGCAGCCCTGCCACGGAGTCCTCATTAATCTGTTATCTCTGGACAGGAGGGCTGAGTCAGGGGTGGGGGGGGGGGTGGCAGGGCGGGACTGAGTGAGGTCAGCAGGCGCACAGCGGGGAGGATGAGCTCACTGCGCGTCTCCAGACGGTTACAGTAGCCCAAAACGCTCAGCTGGTGTGTTGACTCACGGTAACGAGCGGCCCTGGGTGGGTTAGCTGTGGACACAGTGGAGCTGGGCTGCACACAGTGCTCCGCGGAGCGGGGCAGGTGTCATTACGACAGGCGCGCGCGAGAGGGAGGGGGGCGTCTGCGAGGAGAGCCCCCTCAAACAGAGCTGCGTGTGCGCATCACTCCGGCAGCCACCTGGATAAATGGAGAGTAATGTAAAGCGTAAGCTAACGCGAGTTAGCCCAGGATTAGGGAGCGTGCTGAACAAACACACGAGTCCACACCGTATTCTCCCCCAGGAGGTCTGGCCCAAGAGCTAATAAAGCGCAAGTGAGGGCAGACACACACAGACCCACACGCACGCACGCGGTGCACACACACACACACACACACACTCACACACACACACACACAGTTGAGCAGGATCAGCATGGTATCCCAAAACATCCGATACGATTCCAAGGAGCAGATACTGTAATGAGCTACAGTATATCCTTCCTCCTGCAGGGTCATGCTGGTATTACATTACATTACATTAATGGCATTTTGGCAGGCTCTCTTATCCAGAGCGACTTACAGTTGATTAGACTAAGCAGAACAATCCTCCCCTGGAGCATTGCAGGGTTAAGGGCCTTGCTCAAGGACACAATGGCTCTTATTGTGGCTACACCAGGGATCGAACCACCGACCTTGTGGGTCCCAGTCATGCACCTTAACCACTACACTACAGGCCACCCTTATTACACAACGCTATCTTTATCCTATGGCTATCCCACAATGTGTTATGTATTCACTGAAACAACCAAAAAACATCTCAGCAAGTATTATGGTCTAATATGTATACTTAATCTAATTTCTATTACTCACTTCTTTTTTTTTTTTACTGAATAATGCAAAAGAATATTGCCAATAAGGTGAGAAAGCTTGACTCATTTCAAGCTTGGGGTAAGCAAATTTCACTTGTCAAGCAAACAGCAACTTAAAACAAGCTAATATTTTTCTATTTGAGAGAAAACCAGAGTTTCACAACAAGACTAAAACACTTACTTATGTATTACAGTGGTATAAGACGTACCTGTGCTGAGGCTTACAGCCATAGCACAAGACCTTCCCAAGACCTGACTCCTGGGATTCACTAAATTAACAAAACCGGAAATCAATCCGATGTTTGTTCACATTAGTCTATCAATTGTTATTTGGTACTCTGCAGCACTCAGTGTAATCAAAGGATAAGTGTAATCAAGGGATGACAGTGAGGTCATCAGCAGTCCAACATGTAAACAGAGGGCCGACAACAGTGGGTCATCACGGCCGGGCCTGGTCATGAGACCAGGTTCAGAAGTGCAGATACACTGCTGTGATAGGGACCCAGTGGCCTGGCTGGTTACCGCCACACAATGCACGGTGTGTTCAGGGAAGAGATATGATGGACTGCCCCAGATCTTGTCCTATCACAAAGTGGATCATTCTCTCTTAACGCAGAAACGTCCTTGTCGCCCGTGGACTATACCCCCTTCGTGGTAACAAAGGTAACAGGCTCTCTTATCCAGAGCGACTTACAGTTGATTAGACTAAGCAGAACAATCCTCCCCTGGAGCATTGCAGGGTTAAGGGCCTTGCTCGAGGACACAAAGGACACAACCACTACACTACTAAAACTAAAACAGAGAAGAGAGATGTTGATGCAGAGCCCAGTGAGCAAGAGCTGGAATCTAGACATCTGGAGGGGTGGAAATGATGAGAGAAGTGATGACATAAATGGACTAGGTCTGGAGTACTCAATCTTACCCAGAAAGGGCCGGCGTGCTGCTAATAATGATGATGAGCAGAATCAGGTGTGGAACTGCACCCACACTGGCCCTGGGTAAGATTGAGTATCCCTGGACTAGGTTGACCCCAATACAGCTCAGGTTTTACCTGGATAATATATCCTAGCTATGTCTTAGTCAGTTAGAAAACTACTTTCACTTTTTAATCAAATGTAGCTGGGTTTTCACCTGAATGCCTAGACGGTGTCTCATCAACTTTTCACTGACTTTTCACCAGAAAAAAAAAACTGGCAGGGGATTGTTGTCCTCAAACACTGTTAAACACTCAGACCCGGTGCAGATATAAGTACTGCCACTCTTTATTACTGCCCCGATTGAACAAATAATGCTATTTCTCAGTCTTTCCCCCTCTTTCTTGTTTTGATAAATGTCTTGGAATTGTGATCATCATGTTATGTTGGGGTCACCAACTGTAGGAAACGCCCAAAATACACCAAAAGCGGAAGTATCTGAGTCAGTGGTGGAATGACTAGCCTACCACTGTCAGGACAGCAGAATCCCTCCCCATATTTTGACACAGACTAAAAACACACCTCACACCTGCTCTGTAAATTTTTATCTGTAATTTATCTTTATTCAACAACCAGTGTACTACACCACCAATGACACCACACCCACAACATTAGCTATCAAAACCTATGATCTATACAGTACTATTTCAACTTAAAACAGTTCTGGGAGCATTCCACTGAGGTGGCAGAGTTGTGCAGAGGCAACGCAATGATGGGAGCAATAGTCCTGTATTGACAAGTCTTTTAATCAAACCTTGCTGACCCTGTATCAACATGGTAAACACAGTCTGTTTCCTTCTGGGGGCCTGGAGAGAGGCACACTCATGTAAAATGCCTGACATCGTCTTCTCATAACATTTACCAGTTTTACACACCATCTCCATGCCAAACTGAGTGTACAGTTGTTTTCAAAAAGCTGTCCAGATATTTTAAAAGAACATTTTATCATTGTTCTTTTGTGCAGTTCCACACTGAGGTCATTGTGTACTCTGAAAGCCTTTGTGCAGGATGTTCGGTGACTGATAATTTTCAATATGACTAGCTATTACCTTAGTCAGTGGCTATATTTTTCTTTAAAAGCTGATCATACTGTATTAATTTGTCTTCATAAACTATTTTGTAAAGCCTGTAGCAATTAAGTGTACCTACTTCTTTATCCCTGAAGGCACACATTGTCCATCTGTATGTGATTTAAATGGAATACATTAGGCAATTCCTATTGATATTACTTATTCTTCATTTCAAAATGGGCCTTATTATGTAGACTTCAACCCAACTCATTTTTAGGGGTCAAAATAGTATAATTTTCCTCAAGTATATAAATGTAATTATAGACTTTAGGAGTTTAAAGGTGACCTAATGTTATACTATGTTAATATTTGTGTCCTCTTGATGCAGATTATGTATTCAGATACACACAGCTGCTGAAATATAGGCTATACAGACATATTAAAGAACTAGATGCAGTCACTGGAAGCCAAGTCTTGCTTTTGTTTTTATCACAGTTCTAGCCAACCAATCTTTTTTTTGTATTGTGAATACAACACAACACACTTCCTATCACCAAACGATAGAGAACCATCTGCTTGCTTTCTGTCTGCTCAGGAGAATCCACCTCAACCACAGATGTTCTAGATCCATCGGCCTACCATGATTTGTCCCACACAGTGATGACGTTCCGATTTCCACTAGCTCTCAAGAGAAAAGCATAGCTGACCACTTACATTGTTACTATCCAAACAGCACGAAAACACGTACCCATTTCAGTACAGTTTACAAGAGTATAGGCCTATATCATCCCGGGTCATTGGGGTTGTTATAATATAATGCAAGTGCGTTACATGAAATGAGGCCGGACGCGTGAGGCACGGGTTTAAATTCGATATTAGGTACATTGATAATAATGTTAAAGAGTAGGCCGTCCTTTCCAGAAATGGTATACCATCTGAATTTGATAGCGATTAACCGGGCGCTGGCCCATATGGGGTTTTCGATGCATTTTTGAACCTCATAGGCGCCGCCTACGGGCCCTTTTCTGTAACATATTAAGAATCAATTAACATGAATTTATTTGCCCATCGACACACTGAATTGGTCTTTTAGACAAATAAGAGTGGTAACTTAATAATACATTTATCATTTATTAAGATTACATTTTATGCCATCTTAATAAATAAAATAAATTCGTATTTTCACTTTATAACTAATAACGTGTTTAAGCAAAATAAAAGATTAGGTTTATATTAAACACGAGAGTAAGCGTTTGATTGTAAGCCAGAATGTTAAAGTATATTCGAAATATATATATTTTTTAATACATCATCAGCCTACTTGATTGCATCTTTAAGAGCAGCAACGCCCGGTGAAATGTGGTAATCGACCGAGTGGTTTAGTTGGGAGGTTTAGCGTAGCAGGCAGCTGAGAGCTATTTGTACCACGTGACAAGAGAGATGTTTCTCTCGCTGTAGCAGCCATCATTTTACTCAACACAAATCCACCCTAAATAAAGAAAGAAGCGCGGAGATAAAACCGAAAAGTCATGGACTAGCAGAGGAATTATCTAGGAGTGGTTATTTTATATACTTTTTGCTTTTTTGATTTTATTTACCATCTTTCAAATTGTACAGGTAATTGCATTTTTATTTATGTATATACCTTTCAGATATGGGTTTGTAACGTTAACGTTAGCTGTTCCAGACTGAGATGTTTGATTCAACAAAACGCATTACTTTTAAGGAATCCCTTTTAAGGAAAACATGCATTTAAATGTCTGATGGGGAGGGGAAAGGAAGGGATTATTGGCAGTTTTCAACTTTGTAATCCGTTGATGCAGGTTCAGTTTCCGCACTCATGTAAATAGCATATATCTAGCGCTGTATTCGCTATTTTGCGAAATGCATTTACTATCACTTTTAAGGACACTCGTCTGTTCTTATTGTTAAAGGTCTGAACACGGATATAATTGTCATGTTTACGTTTACAATGGTTTAAACCGACAGAATTGCAGTGAATATGATTTTTCAATTTCCAAGTTGCGTTCAGTGGGCTACGTTTAGGTTCGGCAAAAGTAAAATAAGACGAGGTAAGTTGGAAGAGGTAAGGTTACATGTTCCATTGAATGCACTGTGGCTAGTCCGATCGCAGCTTGGGACAGTAACGTTAAACATTGTCGACTAAAATAATCTTCTAAAATGTATTTCAAACTTCTGACGATGCGTGGAAACTTAATTTTCTTCTATATTAAATGCACGATTCAGTCAAGAGCGCATTCAGCCAACTTACTTTCGGTTTGGCAAAGCAGATGTATCATATTGCATTTTTGAAAAACGCTCGCCAATGCTTTGTACATGTTGCATTTCATGCCGAGTGTACGTTTCGTGTACTAGCTAGTCATTTTAACGCTTTACTCATTATTGCATTTAAATAATGGGTATCTTGGAAAGCTGCTTCGCTAGTTGGTTTACGTTCTGATGGCTGATTTGTGTTCTTACATTTGCAATGATCTTGTGAGCAAGTTATTCGTCGGACACATATCTCCGGTTGAATGAACAAAATCGCGTTAATTCAGCACAATTTGGTGGTTTTTGGTAAGATCATCAGTTAACATGGTGGTTTATTTGACAGACTGTTGTGGCCACCAGTCTCGATGTAACTGTAAGTATTTCACAGTGGTGAACAAACAAGGCTCTTTATGTTAAACGATAAATGCGTTTATTGACCACGCATTTTTGACAGAAGAGGTTGTGTTGCAGCTAATGAATAGCCTATTTCCGATGCTTGCTACATTTCAAAACATCGACCTCTTTACTTTTCGGTGTAGATTGGTGTATTTAGTTGGTTCGGGTGTTATATTCGGGTGACATAATAGGCTATGAAGGCTTCAGCTACATGCATGGCTTCGTGAGTACAAGCGTTCCCTACATTTTAGCTTTATACGACTTGACTTTTTAAATGTTTCTTTTTTAAATATATATCGATTATACTAGCAGTTACCATTATATTATTAGGCTTATACAATTTAGTGCGCATTCCTGAAACCAAGAGTATCCGCATTCTGCCAGACCGATATGTCAAAAGTTTTGACGTTTTGCCGTCCTTACAGATTTACGTTAAAGTAGATCACCTGTCAGCCATGGGATGATAGAAGACATAGCAACCAGCACGTCCCACCTTCCCATTTCTAAATGCCTGAACACGTTTTATGTAGCAGTTGTGATAATGGACAGCCAGTTGAATTGAAGAATTGAATTGAATCGAATCGAAGGGGGCATGTACTTCTCCTCATGAACTACTCATTAAATGTTCTATTAAAAAATGTCTTGCTGTAAATACCTGCATGTATAGAAAATGTTTCCCACCCACCAAAAGTGACTAAAGTTGCATGCCCTCTTTATTCTGTATAGAGTATTATTCAAATGCCTGACGTGATGTTAACGTGACATTTTAATCCGAAAAAGTTTAATCAAAGCTTATTCGAAGGCATGGTTTCTGGAGACTGAAGTGCCGACTGTTCTGTCACTTCGTGTTAGAGTGGTTAACCTATATTCTGCTGACCCCATGTGAAAATTCTGATGTTTCTTCTGATATTTAAACTTATACGAAGGTATCAACACTTGTGTTTTAAAGTAACACATTTATTCTGGCCAATCTATAGATGAAGGGGATTGGTTTAGGTTTGCTGTGATAAGGCATAATTGTGCTGTGATTGTTTCATCAACAATCCACTATTTTACACCTTGGGGTAAGTACCAACCTTTTGACGTAAAATTAGAAATTATACCTTCAACTAACAGTCCACTGGAAAAGGTAAACCATACAGAGGTAGACTGCATGTGCTTCTATCCATACGAGGATGTTTCAGTGTCATTGCTGCTTAAGAGCAGCTGGCTTTCTGCGCTGTACAGAGTCTTAAAAAAAAAAAAAAAAAAAAAAAAAACTTCCTCTCCAAAGAGGTATATCAGCTTTGGTGCTCAGCCCCGAATTAGATGGAAAACTGGAATGCTGGAGTCTGGTTCTTTGGAACCAGGGCAGCTGCCGTTGGCACTGGAAAGCAAAGGGGATGTTTCTGAAGCCCACCGCCCCTCTGACTTGCACAGCTGACTTGTGGTCTGGAGTAGCTGGGATATGACTCCTATAATACCTGGAAATGAGGAAGCGACGGACACAAAGTCTAGACAGCAAAACTGAATGAGCTCATGACTTACGCTGGTCCTATGGGATGATGCATGTACGCAAGTGCACATTTCCTAATATGTTTATTGAGCCAGGGCTGAATTCACAACGCACTTATGTCTGGGTGAAAAACATGCAAATTACTCGAGTGAATTGTGCGCATTGACTTCATGTGCTTAAATCACTCTGGATAGGACCGTCTCCTAAATGACGGTAATGGGTAACGTTAGCTGTGAAGATGTTCCTTTTTTTCGCAATCGGGTTGTAACTCCGCAGCGGCAAGATGACTTTACCAGGTTCTCACATCTCCTAATGTGGGAAATGCTGCTGTTCCTCTAGGCGAATTGTCTCCTCCAAATAAATAAAGAGGTGCTGAGTTAAGCGTTAGCATACCAGATAGGGTTCAGAGAGCATAGAATCACAGGACCTGAATCACTCAGTGATTTTTTGTGGACATGAAATCATAAAAGACCAGATTAATTTAGCCTGCATCCCCTAAATTATATTAATCTGCCTGCGGGGTCAAATTGGGCCATCCTCCATTTCATTTTGGCCTGGAGTTTGTGGTAGGAAATACTTACCCAAATTTGAAGGTGTGGCTGTGAAGAATAATAATAATAATAATAATAATAGTAATAATAATAATAATATTAATATATTATTAACTGAAGCAGGGGACAAGGGCCCAACACCCGCATGGATCTTATTGTAGCTACACCGGGGCTTGAACCACCGACCTTCTAGGTCCCAGTCATGTACCATGGGCAGTAGGCTGCAGGCTGCACCCTACGGATGGATCCAGAGTGTTTTTTTTTTTTTGTGCGAAAACGCTTCACTACTCCGTAGTGTTCAACATTAACACTGGCCTGCTTGCTCAGCTATCAGATAAACGAGACTACTCCGCCACACTTGGCACGTGATGACTCAGCAGATTCACTGTTTGGGTTTGCTCCGTTTGCCACGGCTGAGCTGCTTCAGAATCTTTGGGTTGTGTGTGAGGAGGGGGAGCCTGCCGCAGTAGACTCTTGACCAAATATGTCATGAATGTGCAGCGTCATCACCGTGGCAACGTACCCGGCAACAACCGACTGGCGACGGGCTGTCCTGTTACAGTGGCGCCTCGGGATAGCTGAGATGGCCTCGTAACTTTTAGAAAATCAAGCTAAACTCGTAACCTGGTGTTATCACGGTTTACTACCAGAAAGTCAAAGGCCTGGAGTTAGCATATGACACCTAGATTCTGTGAAGTTTAGGCTATTTTTTTATTTTTTATTCCGTTCACAAACTTCTCACCCCAAACAGTGTGTATAGAAGCTGTTCTCTCTGCACTGTGTAGGAGCACCCAGCAGGCTCTGACAGATTTAATGCATTGTGTTTAAAAGTTTCAAATAACCTGGTGGCTCTGAGCAGCGGGATACTCGAGTCTCGACAACTTAACAAATTTAGCTGAAGATCACATAACGGCTTTTTTCTGAGGCAAGGTTTCCATCTCGTTTCATGTGGTTCTATTTTTTGTAAACCATCTGTTTTGTGTGGTTTTGCAAATGGTAAATGGACTGCATTTATTGTGCTTTTATCCAATGAGCTTTACAATGAATGCCTCTCATTCACCCATTCACACTCCAACAGCACAAGGCTGCCATGCAAGGCACCCACTACCTGGTCGGGAGCAATTGGGGGTTAGGTGTCTTGTTTCTAGGGCGGGGATCGAACCGGCAACTCTCAACTGCCACCTTTTCCTTTTGGATTACTGTGTGGTCGTCTGAGACTACATTCATTCATTCTATTCAGTAGAGGTATAGTTCTGTCTGAATGCTTTACCCTCACTCCCTGGCATTTGACTGCCTTTAGTGCTTACTTTAAAAGAGCTTAAAAGCAGTTGTTTTGAATGTAGCGGTGACCTGTAGCGTAGTGGTTAAGGTACATGACTGGGACCCGCAAGGTCGGTGGTTCGATCCCCGGTGTAGCCACAATAAGGTCCTCACAGCCGTTGGACCCTTAACCCTGCATTGCTCCAGGGGAGAATTATCTCCTGCTTAGTCTAATCAACTGTGTTTCGCTCTGTATAAGAGCATCTGCCAAATGCCATTAATGTAATGTAATGAATGTGTCTATGTGTCTGTTGATGATGCCAAGGGAGTGAAGCTTTTTGTTTGGGATTTGGACAGGAGAGAAGAATGCAGAGTTCTGAAATTCTAGCAGAAATCACCTGCTCGTCTTGCCGAATAACACAGTGTTGTAACTTGCAGTGTTTATCATCTGGGCAAGGAAGAATGGACAGAATGTGTCGTCTGGAAGAGCCGTCTCCTGGCTCAGAGCTGCCTTTGTCTCCTTTTGTGGTGTCTGGTCCGGGCTGGCAGGCCAGCTCACCTCCTTTCCTCCGGGTGTCTTCCAGTAATTGTGCTGTGGAAGGAAGGGTGTTCTGTCTGTCTGCTGCAGTGCTGGCTACGCAGACGTGTACACTTAAACGTGATGTAGGGCAACGCCGCCATTGTCTCAAAGCCCTTCTACAGCTGGGAAAGCATTGCCTGCTTGTCACTGTTTGCTGATTGCAGAATCCATTAAGTCTTACACTGCAAAATCCATTAAGTCTTACACATTGTTCATATAGTGGGGCAAAACATTGTGGGTTTGGTGATTGACACTTTTTGATATTGGACTAGATGAATTTTAACGTTGCTCAAAGTTAAGTACAAAAGTGTTACTCTGATTAGAGTGCACTTAATTTAACGAGATTAGCGGGGGTTTACTTTTTTTCTTCTTTTTTTTTTTTTTTGTTGTTGAGTAATTTTCTAAGCTTGCTCAAACTGTACTCTCAGTGACTAACGGCATGGATTACTTCCCTCTCACGACAGCTTTGACCATCTGTTTGGTTGCCCAGACAATGCAGATCTCAATGACGTCCCTGCCGGTGGCACTCAGACAAAGGCACCGACGAAGGCCGTTTCTTCTAAGGCAGAGATGTGGGTGTTTCTGTTCAAGGCAATGGCAGGTTTATTTTTTTGCTTCGAGAAGCGTTCTCTGATTTGGCTGGGGAGTATAGATGCTTTGAGGCAGATGAAATATGCCTTGGTGGATGAGGGCTTGTCTCCATTGCCTGAGGGTGATGAGGGAATGCAGTGAAGGAAGCCCTCTGCATCAGCCCTCCCCCCGGGCACACTGCTGAGTGGAGCTGGTAGACTCCACTCGTGGCAGCCTTGGGGTTTTCAAACGTTTTCAGCCGGAAGGGTCATGTTAATGTTAATGTTAATGGTGTTCGGTGGTCAAGCAAATTTTTTTTTTTTTTTGCGGAATTGTTTTTGAGACCACAGCAATGGAAGTGATGAAATGAGGCCTACGTGGACTTCTAGGAAAGCGCTCTCTGGACTTTTTGACATGACTAATGCAGAGTGTGGTCCCCTGGCCTCTGTCAGTGAGAGGGACACTGTACCCTGCCCTGAAAGAATCCACTGTGCCAGGATGAGTTTGGAAGGGGTTTCCCTGACAACGCCGTGTTTATCTCGATGAGCAGCACTAGATCATGTTGAAGGCACTCTTCTTCCTTGTGGATCAATAAAAGGGGGGTGGGGACTCATCGTTTATTGCTTTCTCTGACAACAATTTCTGGCCGTTATTCATAAAATTTGACCTTAAAATGTGGTCAGGTTATTTCAATGAAGCTCTGAATGTACGATACAGTCTGACTTTAATAAGTTATTTAATGATATTATTAATCATGTTTTGTGTGTATACACATTCCCTAGGTTTCTCTTTTTACAGACTAACCCAAGGTACTGTGTTATGGCAAACAGAGATTAACGGCACAAAATGGCACTGTTAAAAAAAAAAAAAAAAAAAAATATTAAAAAACACTAAAAAATGTAATTCAGTTGGACTCCATGTCCCTGAAGGCTTCAGTATGGCTTCCCTCCCCTTTTCTGCAAAAACCTGCTGAGCTCCGATCTTCTAAGACCAGGGTTGAGTGGCATTGAGCTTAACCTGATCACAAACTTGTCTTGTTGCACTTGGGGCAGGGTAGGGAGAGTTTTTTTTTTTAAAGATATTTTTTAGGCCTTTTTCAGCTTTATTGGACAGTATATAGTAAAGAGAGACAGGAAGAATGGGAGCGAGAGAGAGGGGAAGACATGCGACAAATGTCAGACGGCCGGATTCGAACCGCCGACGTTGCGGCTTGCAATGAGCATGCGGTCAGTGCTCTACAGGCTGCGCCACCGAGACACCCCTAGGGTAGGGAGAGTTTTTAATAACTACAGGGTGGTTGAGAGCTGGTTTGGCTGTGACCTCTGTCCGATGTGTTTTATTTTCGCTGCATGTCGGGAGACCAACCTCAGATGAGTCGGTGGTTTAACCACAGGGCTTTTTCTGAAGAAGGTGTGAGGACCTGAGCTGTAAGGCAAGTATGCCTCTTCAGCCCTTTCGCAACCCAACCCACTAAAACCAGAAGCTAACCTGTAAAGGTTGTCATGCATTTAAACTGCTGTTTGATGTTGAGCATCTCTAACTGCCGTTTGCGGTTTAACTGGGTATTAGGGTGTTTCTATGCACTTCCTGGATGCAACTGGTTGAAGAGCTGCAGTGGGGTTGTTGCATCTTCAGGGCCAGAAAATGAGTTGTATTGCAGCATTTTAATTAAGCAAATTTATGGATAAATCTGTTGGCTGTAGCTCTGTAATTTGACTAAGGACCAGAGGCATATGTCTGTGATGGTTTATTTTTGCGGGGTAGTGAGTTCCTGGCAGGATGATGATATGCTGATCACCTTGAAGCTGAAAAATCAAAAAATTGTACTACTTCCTGATTTAAATTCAGCAAAAAAGTAGGTTAATAGAGAGATTGCTGGCATGTTTTCGGCATTTATTAAAGAGCTTCTGAGATGTTCCCCACCCATCTCTATTCGTGCTCCTTATCCACATAAACTGGATATCACCGCTGTTTGCATCATGTGTTTTCCCGACTGCTGATTTTGACTTGTTTTCGTCAAGTAGGTTATAAACCAGCCCTGAGTTCTTAGTGCTTTCTGTGTCCCAGGACTTGAGTAACCTTAGTCAGTATTCTCCACTGTGAGGAGTATATATTGGTTTGTTTGGCTTGTCATTTGTCGTGTTTTTTTTTCATTTGTTCAAAAATCTGGTGAGTCAGTGTTTCTAATTCAGAAACATTTGAAATCCAGTTCTGTAAACCTCGCCTGGCTCTCGCTTGGTAGGTTTTCTTTCAGTTGTTTTACTTGGGAACAGCGTTTAGCTGGGTCCGCTCACACGGTGTTGGTAAATAAAGCCATGATTCATACAGTCCATTTGGAAACTGCGGAGCATAGTATCATCCCCTCATGTTTTTGAATCGGTTGCCTGGGTATTTCCCGGATGCATGCATGGCCCTTGCTATCTGTTAGGGGGGGGCACAGGCATGGTTTCCACCAGCAGTTGAGATGAATTGTGGGTGTTTTTCATGCGTCTCGGTCCCCTTTCCTTCTTTCTGTAGTCCTGTAAACCGTGCACTGGAACAGGGTCGGAATGGCATCGGTGTTGGCATAAAGTTGCTCAAAATGGCGACTTCATCTGGCTAACCGAAAACATGGTTGGAAGTAAGCGAGTGCCTTAAGCGCTTGTGAAAATGAGTCCTTTTCCTTGGTCAAGTTGAAACTAAATCTTGTGGACAACAGCTGATATTACAACAATGGAGACGAATGAATGCCTCGTGGTTCGCTCTGAATTCTGAGCCAATGCAAAGATGGGCGGGGGAGAGGCTGCACCTGCAGTAGCACAGAGCATGGGAACACGCTTTTGCCAGGAGAGCTGTTACTCTGTTCATTCCTTCAGCAGTTAGGCCCAGTTTTAAAGCCGAATAATGCTTTTGACAGAGATTTCTTCTCGTTTTTGGTGCATCATTTTCTGCTTCCACAAATGAAGTTTGTTTGTTTAAATGTGTTGAGCATGTGTTCTATGCTCGGTTGATCTCGTCTGGTGCAACTGAGTCAAAGACGAGGACCAGGAAGAGGGGTTTTGAGAGTATTTCATGGGTTCAAATACACCAGACAAGCTTAGAAAAGCATGGAAAGTA
The DNA here is from genome assembly GCF_963514075.1 of Conger conger. NCBI lineage: Eukaryota > Metazoa > Chordata > Actinopteri > Anguilliformes > Congridae > Conger > Conger conger. The sequence goes on from NC_083769.1 coordinate 40,535,796, forward strand.
TTTGAATCCAAAACCTATTCTCTTCATTTGCATGTCAACAGAGTATGTGTGTCCTCCTTGGAATGTGCTTTCAAGTGCATGACATACAAGTGCCACTCCTTGTTAACTTGTATTGTATTTTTGGGTTGTCACTGTAGACTTTAACCTTGTCTTGCCCTTGATTCCTGTGCTGTATTTATGCGCCTGGGCAGGTTAACTGAACTGGTTGTGAAGTTGTCTGGGCAGCATTAACCCTTTTGGAATGTTTTTTTTTTCTGTGTTCTGTGTTGTAGAACTCCATTGCTTGATTGTGACATCGGCGTTAGAATGTTCAGTTTGGTATATTCAAATTAAATCTCTGTGATCGTAAAGGGTTAAGAGTTTGGGTCTGTGAAGTTGTGAAACAGATGGTATTGTATGGATTAAAGCATGACCCTTTTCATGGCTTTGTCTATACGTGTTTAATTACCCTTCAGTGTGGAGTTCTCCCTCTCGGCACCGAAGACCGGATGAGTTGTTAAAATTGGCCCCCATTTCATACCTCCTTCATAGCCTGCATGTTCATTATCTAATACCTTCTGGAGGTGTCAAAAGAATTTCGCACCAGGATTCTTTTATCTTGGGTAATGTGTGTGAGAGAGAGAGAGAGAAAGAGAGTGTGTGTGTGTGTGTGTGTGTGTGTGTGTGGCCACCCCTTAACTGCATCTTTTCCCTTGTTGCAGCGGCACATGCCGTTTTTAAATCTATTTGTCATTTCTGTCGCAGATCACTTTTGAGCGTGGCCTGTGCTCCTCCGGCAGTGATATCTAGTAACCGGTGCCCACACACACACACACACACACACACACACACACATCTCTGCAGCGCAGTGTTTGCACTTTGCCATGAGCAGATGGCTGTGTTTTCATTCAAAATCTGGCCCCAGGTTATGAGGGGCAACCTGCGCCGTCGTCTTGAATGCAAACATGAGCCGAGCACATCTAATATCTCACTGAGAAGCTTTCCCACCCACCACCCCCCTCTCCTCCCTGCCCACACTCTTTCAAATGCACCTGGCTGGTTTAAAGTTACATCCAGTACATTTATATGTTCTGTTGCCAAGAAATATCCTGCCTGACCTAGCCAAGAATATTGTACAGGACCAACTTCTTCAGAGAAATTGAGGAACATTCCTTTTGCGTGACCCAGCAAACACCCTCCCTCCCGTTTTATTTCTTCAAAACCTCCATTGAAAGTCTTGGAGATTGCCCATAATGTAGTGTAACCTTCTGGTTAGGGGCTACACAGCTGTTCTCCTGCTACATGGACCGGACTGGCACAAAGGGCTGGATAAACGCATGGATGCGTGCTTCAGGAGCAATTCTCCTGTTGACATTTAAAACAAAGCTTTGCCCTTCCTGCAGGCTAAGTACCTGTTTTTCAAGTTCAGAGGTACGCTTCTACTCTGGGTTGTGCAGTGGTGTTTCACTAGTTTTGTGTGCAATAAGTAAAGTTATATTGGCAACAATGTATGTACAGTATTGCAGTCGTTTTTTGGGGCTGGGTAAATCATACCATGGCACCAGTGCCACAGACAATAGCAGACGTTCCTGTCCTGAAGTCATGGGGGAAGACAAAGATGACTGTTTCTGTGATCTGAAAACCTAAGTTTGTGTGTGCTGTGCTCTAAACCTTCCTTTTGTTTGCAGTGGTCCTCCATGTTCACTGGTGGGTCATTCCGTGGGGAATCGATCCCTTTCTGACCTGGCCCTTTTAGATCTCTGTGAGGTCAGAAATGCATTGATTTCTCCCAGAATGCCCCTGGTGCCAGCTGGCTTTGACTCTGGTTCTCTGCTGAACCTATGGGCTGGAACTAATGGGCCTCGAGATTTCTGAATGTTATGTGGTTTTAGTTTTTTTAATAGCCTACATTACACAAAATAACAATCTATTTCAGTCATATTTTCATAGTTGACAACTGGTTGGCAGAATTACTAGTTATGAGTCCAAATGTCATACTATTAAAATATAATCAGTTTTGGAGCTTTTGAAGGAAAGATGGAAGTAATGAATAACTGAATGAATTAATCGTTTAAGTTGTTGGCTGCATTTGTTTTGTGAATCTACAGTATATTGTTATTTCATGCATTTAGAACAGAAACATTACATGTTATCTAGCTGACGCTTTTATCCAAAGCGACTTACTGTTGACTACACTAAGCAGGGGACATGTCATCTCCCCCCCCTCCCCCGGAGCAACGTGGGGTTAAGGGCCTTGCTCAAGCACCCAACAGCTGTGCAGATCTTAGTGTGGCCAAACTGGGGTTTGAAACTCGCAGTCATGTACCTTAACCACGATGCTACATGCTGCTCACCGAGGTCTGGCCCAGCCCCCAGTGTACTCTCTCTGTGTGGCACTCTGCCTGCACACAATAGGCTGGTTTACGCTTCAGCGGGCCTGCAGGTCATTGTTAATAGCAGACCGACACCGTGGAGCGACGGTGTGGGTGTCATTTACTGTACGACATGGGCCCTGTCCCTGCAACCCAGGTTTAGCCCCGCCCCCAACCTGCCGGCCTTGAAACGCACGCTGCCCACTCTGCGGGGGGAAGTGTTACTTACTGCGCCACTTTCCCGTAAAGCTCATAATGAGCGCGTTTCTGTGTGGGGAATTCAAACCCCCGATCACAAAGCGTTCGCTGGAACTCGTACACGGGACCACTTCTTTGTCGGGCCCGCGCAGAAGTCTGTTAAATTGCGGGGAGAGAGCGATTTTGGGAAAGGGCTGTGTTCCGTTCCCTTCATTTGTGCGGCAGACTGCTCTGGACTGCGGAGACTGAGGGCCGTGTCTTTCTGACAGTTTTGTGATTTAAACGGTGATTTGTGGTCATTTACCCGCTTAACACCACTCCGGGCCTGCAGCTGCTCCCCAGATGTTCCCGGCTCGTGAGGTGAGGCCGCTCTAGACCACGCTGTCAGACGCTTGATTTGCTGTCTGTGGGTTTTATTGGGTCTCGTCTGCATACCGGGGAGAGGTGAAAAAGAATCTGCCATCTTAATATTGAGCTTCTGGCCTGTGATGGGGCCCTGCCTGTCGCTCTGGGGTTTGGACGTGCGTGTCGAAGCCTGGTGGTGAACGGGCTCTTGAGACGGCCTGGTCCTGCCTTTCTCCACCTCTTCCTCACGCACGCGAGGGGAAGGTTGCCCCACAAGCGGGGTGCATCACACATTTTCTGAGCTCCAGACCCACCTTAATGGGCCGGTTATTAGTTCAAATATGGAACGAATAAATTATTAGTAATGTTGATTTTGACTTGTTTCAATTACAGTGGAAATTGTATGATGTACCATGAGGGTCTCTCCCTCTCCCTCTCCCTCTCTCCCTCTCTCTCTCTCCCTCTCTCTCTCTCTCTCTCCCCCTCCCCCTCCCCCTCCCCCTCTCCCTCTCCCTCTCCCTCTCCCTCTCTCTCTCTCACCCTTCTCATAACCCAACAGTAGTGTGTGTTAGATGGCCGCACTCTGCTGGGAGAGTGTGGGGAGTGGGAAAGTCTGCGGTCTAACTCTGCTGAGTCTGTGAGGGCTCCCATTTGCAGGAGGGCTAAATGTGGACTTGCTGCTCCACACAAAAGGAGCCAGTGTTCCCCCCTGGTTCTGCACATCCACAGAACCCATCCTGCATCTCAATCAGCCCCCCAAACATTGGCCAGCTGCGATGTCGCAGCCGACGGGCACCTAAATGCAATCCTGTTAGAGACACAAAGCGTCCCAGGACAAGCCGCTCATGCTGTTTTTAAATCTAGAAACAGGGGATGGGGGTGACCAGAATCTGATAAAAAAATAAAATAATAATAACACTAGTAATTGGATGTGGGTTTATGGCCTAGTTCGCAAATTGATGGGTGAACAGTATTGCATTGACATAGCCACTGACATTCCCAACTGGCTCGGATGAATAAAAACAATACGCATATGAACAAATCCCATTCACGAAAGCCAAAATAAATGTTATTAAAATGCATGTCGCTTAAGTAAAAGCAGAAGGAACAAAATTTAAACCTGCTCTTGCCGCTTGTCAGTAGGCCACGTTGCTTTCGTGTCTGGTGTGCCGTGAGATTCTGGCGTAGATGGACTGGTGGCGGCACCGTGTGCGTTGTACACAGACCGGGCCCTGGCAGTGTAGTGCCAGCCTGGGTTTCCTCCCAGCCCTCCAGGACCCATCAGTCCTGCAGTTATTAATCAGCAAGTGTTCAGCAGCCAGACGGCCAAGCATTCCTCCGGGCTGAACTCACCGCTGCTGTCAATCTGTCCTGAGAGAGCCAGCAGTGGCCCCTGTCCAATGACCTTGCCCTTAAAGTATTTATGTACAGCTTATTTCAGTTTGCTTTAACGTACATGCGTGGAGTTCCTTTTGAAAATTAGCGGTCTCGTGTCTACATGACAGATGAAAAATTAATCTTTTCACTGGTGAGCAGTGCTTCGGTGCTGGGGAATTGGTAATCCCTGTGCAGAGAGTGTGCAAATGAACATGCGCTGTAGGTGACGGAATGGTTAACCAAGGCACAGAGAGTGTGAAAATTAACATGCGCCGTAAGAGAGTGGGGGAATGGTTAATCTAAGCACAGAGTGTGTGCAAATTAACATGTCTTGTTTTCCCTCAAGGCCGGACAGCCATTGAGAGAAAAAAAAAAAAAAAAAGGATATTGTTTACATTCACAACCTTGCCACCCACTGCTTGCTTTTCCATCCCCTGTGTTTGGCCGTCCGTGGAAAGACATGACCCAGTTAAATGGCTGTTTACCCGCTTTAGAGAGGCGGCCAAAATGCCCCTCGATTAACTCCGCTCTACAATTCAATTAGAGCGGCCCTGAAAGAAGCCCACTATGCCTGCGCTGTTTGTGCGGCTGAGTTCTCTGTGCGGCCGGGGCGCATGTGTGGAGCGGGAGACGCCGTACAGATTGTACCTTCATATATTTACCCCAACAACGGTCTCCTTTCTGCACGTCGTCTCAATCACTTTTTAGACAATGCAGGCTTTTTTTTTTTTTTTTTTTTTTTTTTTTGGTGCTTAAGGATTTTGGAAGCGAGGATATCCAAGATTTTTGTCACGGATATTGTCAGGGTGAAGGCAGCTTACCTCTGCTGCATATAGAATTACGGTCGTTCGGGGGGAGGCTGGGGTGGGTGGCCCAAAACTGACGTCTTCAGTTCCTGCCAAGAGTTTACCCCTCGAAACATACTTCTCACAGTGAGAAGGAGCGCAGTATATAATTGCTTGAATTATGTATCTTGAATTACATATGTTGCCGTTGCAGTGGTTGGAAAAACAGCGGAACCTCAGCTTGTCTGAGTGTCATTGTCGCTGTTCCCCCCCTTGCGTATATGCCAGTGGTAATAACAACGTGGTTCTTCTGATATAGGTTGCTCTTGGTGAGGTGTGCATCGGCCCACGGTGATGCCCCGGTTCAGCCCCTGCACCCTGTCGGGAGTTTTGGGCTAAGGAGACGCAGGTTGCGGTCTCGATCCCGGGACAACAATGTGGGGTTGTTGTCCGCCTCCATCGCTGTGCGCCGAGCGTTTTGTCCCAGAGGGATTCCTCCTGCCAATGCGTCTGCTGGCCGAGGTTTGCCAGTTGTGGTTTCCGTAAGAAGGACGCGGACGCATAGTTTTATATTTTTAAAGCCAGACGTTTTAATATTGGCTTTCCTGTTATCTTCTGGCTAGACAAGCTCATAAAAGGAAATGGCTGAACATTCTATTTTTTTCTTCTTATTTCCTACTGTTGCTGGGAGGTTGTTTGTGTTTTAAATGCAGCTTGTTATTAACCGAAATGGAATGGCGAAGCAGGAGGAATTTAGTCATTGCATGCATGACATTAAGAAAGCTGAGCGAGAGAGAATTTTCCTCCGCAACCGAAGTGCTGATCTTGCCGAACGACATTGCTTTTTAATATGCAGATCTTTATCTTGCAGTTTAGTGGAAAAATCTATTGCAGCGTCCCACCGCAGTGTCTTGCCGTGATGTCGGTGAACAGCGGATAGACGAGACGCCGATTCAAAATCCTTATGACCGCTTGCTTTCCTCAGGCTCTACTGTATGGGAGACTTAAATGCGTATAACACAGAGGGCTGTCCTGGTCCCGGTTTAAGCCTTAGTCTGTGGAATTCCCGGTCGGAAGAGTCCCGTGCATTCCTATTCCAAGGCCAGTGCTGTGATAAACCGCTGTTGGTGAACATTCCACACCGTAATGCGCAAAGCAACTTGATATATGGAGGCTAGACTTAATGTACAGTTCTGCTCAGGGTTTAGAGTCTTTGTTTATGCCTTTACTGTGTCTTTGACAGAATGAGGGGCAGGGTGATTCATTCTAAATGCGGGGTGCATGGGGCCACTTTTACGTTTGAATAGTGGAGAGTAACTTTCAGTTTTCATTAAATGTCAGCTTCTTGTCAAAATTCTGCAGGATTTTGTTATTGCAAAGGTTAAGTGGTATTTAAAAAAATAAAAGAAAAAGGATTTATGAAGTATTTTATGATGTGTTGTCAAGAACTAGCTAATTTGCAGTTTCCAGCTGTAACGGCAGACTCTTGACAAAGCTGTTCTGGTGTAAATTGTAGTTTCTTGCATAGTGTACATTTTTACCCTCTCTTCCGTTGCATTCCATGTTTTTTTAGCTGATGCTTTTATTCAAAGCGACATACCGTCGATTAGACTAAGCGGGGGCCAATCCCCTCAGTGCGATGCAGGGTTAAGGGCCTTGCTCAAGGGCCCGACAGTTGTGCGGATTGCGACCGTGTGGCTACAGCGGGGATTGAATCACCAACCTAGCAGGGCCCAGTCATGTGCCTCAACACGCAGGCTCTGCCCAGGCGCTTCAGTGGGCCCGCTCCATTGCTGCCGCGTTCTCAGCCGTTGGAGAGTCCGGACCGGATTGTGTGAGCTCCAGCATGCGTACGGCCCGTCAGCCTCCGGTTCTGCGGGTTTGAGTGCTGAGGTCCGCGGCGCTGGCGCCGGTAGGTCACAGGTACCGGGAGGACCAGTCTTGGCCGTCGAGCAGGGAGAACACCCCGCTGAATGATGAAATCCTCACATGCCTCCGACGGCCCACGCCGTTCAGGAGTCTCCTGATCTCAGCGCTGTGGGTTACAGAGCTCACTCCCGCGTGCACCAGTGTCACAGCCCCGTTTGGCTCTTTGACGTCTTCTCAAAAGATTTCTCTCTTGACACTCTTGGCTTTGTACAACAGGTTGAATGAAATGGTTTCTCGAGGGTTAGAACTAATCCATCCATCCATCCATTATCTGAACCCGCTTATCCTGAACAGGGTCGCAGGGGGGCTGGAGCCTATCCCAACATACATTGGGCGAAAGGCAGGAATACACCCTGGACAGGTCGCCAGTCCATCGCAGGGCACACACACCATTCACTCACCCACTCATACCTACGGGCAATTTAGACTCTCCAATCAGCCTAATCTGCATGTCTTTGGACTGTGGGAGGAAACCGGAGTACCCGGAGGAAACCCACGCAGACACGGGGAGAACATGCAAACTCCGCACAGAGAGGCCCCGGCCGACGGGGATTCGAACCCAGGACCTCCTTGCTGTGAGGCGGCAGTGCTACCCACTGCACCATCCGTGCCGCCCGGTTAGAACTAATGTTAAAGCAATTCCTGTATTTGTTGTATTAATGGTAACACAATTCCTCTAATTAGTATATATAATATACTGACTGGAATGTTCTTAAGTTTGACATCTTAGAACTATAGAATCTGGAGACGGGTAGAGACTTAGGAAAGCAAATTACTTTTACTTAAATAAGTTGATGAGCATGATATTTAGGAATGCCGATATTATAAATACAGCAACTGCAGTGCATGTCGGGGCCTCCATCTGTCTTATGTCAGTGACACAACGCCCATGGTGTCTGGTGTATGAGAGCAGTAGGTGACGCACAGAGGCATCTGCACTATAAGCAGTATGGGTTAATATGTGTGACTGAGCGCTCCCCGTCTGATTCCGCATTGCTTGCCCTCAGCGTTTCACTAGTGTTAGACTGCTCCTATCAATCACTGGGTTTACTCTGCGCTCTCTAAACACATTATCCCTGTTCAACCACATATGTATATCCTCACCGGAGTTGATTTTGAATTCCCCGCCTGTTGGTTACACTCCTGCATGCAGTTGACTGTAAAGGGTCAGTTGATTAGCGCAGGAGGGACTCCGTCATGGAAATTAATCGGTGGCAGGTTTATGAGCTTTACGGTTTCGCCGTTCACGCACGCTGAACTTTGCTCCAGTGACGGAGCATTCGACAACTGTTGTTTAAAAAAACGTATCCATGGCGTAGTCTGATTGTGAAATGTGTTTCTGTTTACATTTAACATGCCTAAGCCTTCAGGTTTTTTTTTTTCTTTCTTAGCTCAGTGCCTTCTTGGAAAAAGCTACTTGACTTGCTGAATTATTCATTTGATTTTTTTTTCATATTGAAATAATTGTTTGATTATTACTATTTCAATCAAATGCACCGCTATGCAAATGTCTATGTGACAGTTTATGTTCATGGCATTTTCCCTCAGAACATACTTTGGGATACAGGCTATGCTGTATGTGTCCTATAAGAAACTGACCATAGTTCATTATAATTTATACATATAGGCAGACTTAGCCAGCTAGCTGACATTTCTGGACTATGGATGTAGATTGAGGGCATTTTCCAGGGACAGTGATGCCTAGATAAGTAATAATGGTTTACATCCGTTCATTTTGTTTTGTACGTAGGTTTGGGTAGGTGTACGTACTTTATCTTATGTGTATACGTATGTCACTTCATAAAATCCCACCGCTGAAGTGTTTGCCCTTCCTTCATCTTTGACCCAGGAGTGTATACCCGTGCAGAGCCTGTCCCATTTCATGTGTAAAACTATTTGCGATTACCACAAAAATACAAGATCATAAACTTCTAGATCTTGTACTTTGTTTTTACATTGCAGGATATTATCACTCTAAGAATGCGAGAGAATTTCAGTGGACAGTGTACACCATGGTGTAGTCATGGTGGGCAGGGCACAGAATGCTTTTGTTTTAAAATGAGACCACTAATTTATTTCCTCTGGCCTATAAAACTTTCTTGGATGCTGCTCTTGATGGCGTTCCTTCTGCATGCTACTAACCATCCTCCAGATTTGCACTTATATTCCTCCAGCCATGCAGTTTAAACCAACAAATGGAGCCATTATGACACACCCCAGATGTTCTATCAACAGATTTATGAAACATTTAGTGTCTCCTCTGTCAAGGTGAACATCACGTGACTTGCCTCTAAATGAAATGACAGTGGCCAGGATCTGGGCTCTGGCCGTGTGGGAATTGCATGTTTTTATTCATGCAGAAAACCGTCGTGCTGGCTGCAGCCTGACTTGGTAAAAGGTCAGTGAAACACTCTTCCTCGTTGTTAATCATTAACTCCAGCCTCCCTGTCCATTTCTCTCCCCTCTGTCTCCACAGGTGGGCTTGACCAACACGTGTTGACCTAGTCTCCTAGCAACAACTGGCACCGCGAGGACGGGGGCAGCCACCTGATTGGTTGAGAAGGCTGCTGTGGGGGAGGGTCCACAGCGTTGGGAACTTTTTTTTTTCCCCCATTTTTTTTTTTTTTTTTTTTTTTTTTTATTGCGGTGGGGGAAAGGTTGCTCGGAGACCCACCCGGAGCATGGGGCAGAAGGTTCCCGGAGGAATCAAGACTGTGGACATGCGGGACCCGGCGTTTCGCCCCCTGAAACTGGAGCTGCAGGCCCTGGACTGCACCAAGCCCGCCCGGCTGGACATGCTGCTGGACATGCCCCCTGCCACGGCTGAGGCCCAGGTGCAGCACTCCTGGAACAACGACGACCGCTCGCTCAACATCTTCGTGAAGGAGGACAACAAGCTGGTCTTCCACCGGCACCCGGTGGCCCAGAGCACGGACGGGATCCGGGGCCGCGTGGGCTACACCCGGGGCCTCCACGTGTGGGAGATCAGCTGGGCCATGCGCCAACGCGGGACGCACGCCGTCGTGGGCGTTGCCACGGGCGACGCGCCCCTCCATTCTGTAGGCTACACCGCGCTCGTGGGCAACACCCACGAGTCCTGGGGCTGGGACCTGGGCCGGAACAAACTCTACCACGACGGGAAGAACCAGCCCTGTAAAACCTACCCCGCGTTCCTGGAGCCCGACGAGACCTTTATTGTACCCGACTCTTTCCTAGTAGTTCTGGACATGGACGAGGGCACCCTCAGTTTCATTGTGGACGGACAGTATTTGGGAGTTGCTTTCAGAGGACTTAAGGGCAGGAAACTCTATCCCGTAGTCAGTGCGGTGTGGGGACACTGTGAAATCCGAATCCGCTACGTCAACGGACTCGACCGTAAGTATCTCTCTCGTTCCGTGTCAGTCGTTGCCGTGGCGCGTTGATCTGTCTGACGGTCCTAAAATGGAGATTTACAGCCCTACCTGCCCCACACACGCTGGAAGCCCTCTCGGGGTTTCGTGTGTGGCGTGGACTGTGTGTGCGGTCGTGATGTCAGACGTGTGAGCGGATGTGCATCCAGAGGGCAGGCCCTGTGCACAGTCAATAAATAAATAATCACTGTATTTATATAATGCTCTTTGTGCAACTTCTTGCAACCCAAAGTGCATCACGTAAAACGGATGACAAAATTATGATCAAATTAAAGTTGAAAGTAAGAACTAAAACTTAATGAAAAGGCAATGTCGAATGAGAAAAATTTAAATTTACATAAAATAAAAGAAACCTATGTAAAATTCATGACCGAACAAATCTACTAATTAAAAGCCCCGTTTAATGTTTTTCAGTTGGTGCGGGATTCATACTCTAATGCTTGGTCTTGCGTAGCGTTTCCCGCTCCCTCATGCCAGTTCTATTAAAGTGAAAGCTTCTCTCAGCACCTCAGAGGTAGCATAGGGCATGTATGCTGTAAATCTTTACCTGGGTCGTATGGTCTGCAGCTAGCTGCAGGATTTTAAATTAGTGACTGTAACTGGCTATGACGCGTTTTATGCTGCGCTGTGCCCTGTGCTGGCCTTCAGACTGGCAGTACAGAGGTGCGGAGTGTGGTGTGCAGAGTGTGTGTGTGCAGAGTGTGTGTGTGCAGAGTGCGTGTGTGCGGAGTGTGTGTGTGCGGAGTGTGTGTGTGCGGAGTGTGTGTGTGCGGAGTGTGGTGTGCGGAGTGTGTGTGCATTAGTGCTCATAAGGGCTGTGACGTCATCATGTACCTTTGCTCTTGGTCTGGGAGGCCTCCTGCATGCTGCGTTTGACTCTTACTGCAGGGCATATTTGGCTGAAGGAAAAGCGATTGACGGACCACATTTCTCCCTGCTTACGCCTCCGCAAAGTAAAGTCTTAAAATATTGTGGTTATGTAATATGTTTTAAGTATTATCGTAACTAAAAAAACATTCCTGTAATGGAAAGCGCTCATGTCATAATGGCTATTTCACTCTCGCTCTCGCTCTCGCTCTCGCTCTCGCTCACACACACACACACACACACACACACACACACACACACACATTTGACTATTTACTTATAATGAACTGCTTCCATTTTCGGGATTAGATCTGCAAAATAACAATTTGCAGATATGGATGGAAGTCTAAAAGCAAATGTACATTTCTGATGCCTCATTTTCAAACATCTCAGCCCCACCTTCACCATCCGGCCCCTGCGCTATCAATCACGTGCGCTGTCCCTGCGGCCGCTGGGCGTGTGCCCGGGGGACTTATGGGTACCTGGGATACCCTGCTGCTGTGGAAATGAGTGTTCCATCCTCATAACTCACTGGGCACCTTCCCCAATTCATCGGCATCACATGTTATTGTAAGATGGAAGACCAGGGTCTTGATTTACTTGCCGTTGTCTTAAACTGTTAACGTGACTGATACGTTTTTGTACGGATGAGACTCATTTCTAAACCTTTTTATTATTTCAGTGGTGGTTATGTGTTGTCTGTTGGTCATACCACTGAAGGAGAGGGGAGCTTTTTTTCTTTTTCTTTTTATTTTAAAGCAAATAAAAATGATCTTCTGTGTATGTACAGGTTATCACTTGGTTTCATTGGCCTTCTGTACATATAGGTTAAAACTGTGCTGGACACACCCAATCTCCATTTTACTGCTGTGTACAGTGACTGCCTTGTGCAGATATGAAGGCACTATAAACATTGTTTGACTTATTTTCATGTAAGGGTTAACCAGATTGCTTACATCAGACTCTTGATATAACTGTTGGTCTACTCCTGTACAGGGAGGATGCAGATTCACATGACAAGCTTGTATAAGTGATGTTCTACTCGTTCTTCCCGGCTGGACCAATGAAATGTGCATTCTGTACTTCTGCAAACGTATCTCAGTGAGGAACAGGTGTGGGAGGGTGGAGGTTCTGTTGAGGTTGCAGGTTGAGACCTTGTCTTTATATACGCGTGTGCTTTTCTGGGAAATGTCGGTCTTGTGTGCATAGTCGTGATTGTTTATAGCAGGGATCAGCAACTTGCGTTCCTTGAATTGCTGGTTTTCCACCCTCCCTTTACCTGGCAGTCAAGAGTGAAAACAGTCTGGCCAACCAGTAGCACTAATTAGCTACCTGGGAGAAAAGAGAACCAGGCCTGGATTTTGGTTTGAGGGCCTCAGTTTATGATCCCTGGTGTATAGGGCTGTCCAGGGTGCTACTGTATGAGCATGCTTTGGCTAAAACAGGGCACCTGATCCATTTTGTATTATTGGAACTGGATGTGCAGGAAACAATGCCCTCTGTCCATGATATGATATTCAAGAACAAAGCCACCAGTTACACCACCAGGGGCGGCCTGTTGCGTAGTGGTTAGGGTAAAGGACTGGGACATGCAAGGCCGGTGGTTCTAATCCCGGTGTAGTCACAATAAGATCCGCACAGCCATTGGGCCCTTGAGCAAGGCCCTTAACCCTGCATTGCTCCAGGGGAGGATTGTCTCCTGCTTAGTCTAATCAACTGTACGTCGCTCTGGATAAGAGCGTCTGCCAAAAAAACAAAAAAACAAACAAAACATTAACCAATGATTAATTCCTTTTTGCTGCATTCAATTTGGCCTCTCTTCACATTTTACTTCTGACAATTTGCTTTACAAGATGTCTATTTTTGAATAAAATGGTGTTCTGCCAACAAAAAAAGACATTCATAATGGAAAAGTTGTTTTCTGAACCTGACTTTGAAAGATATTATGGGATTACTTTTTCTCCCTCCGCGTCGACTCGCATCTTCATCCTGAGGTTTCCCAGAGTGCGTCTGCGAAAGGGAGTGCTTCTAGATTCTTACCAGACATTTATCGAAGTGACGTTTAAAGAAATAAATAAAATAAGTGCTTGGGAGGTTTGTGTGCTGGCTCGCAGGTTTTCATGAGGACATGGCTGAGTGGACCCGTCTTTGTGCTGGTCTCTCTGTCTCGGTCCTGGGAACCCATTGTGTTTGCCCGTTTTTTTGCTACAGCCGAGTTCCTGATTAATGAGACTTGCAGAAAGCAGCAGTAGTGGTTGCAGTAATAATATTTATTTTTGCCGTGCTTTTCCCCTCAGGGAGCCGCAGATGCAATTAAGAATCCAGTCGAGTGAAACGTAGACTTGCTATGAAAGTTACCAAGGTAAATTAAAATGCACGCGAGATGACCTACTAATTAGGCTAAGAAAAATGAAAAATAAATTCTTAAAATATTTTTTTCCAAGATTGAAAACATCTTTGTTGATATTATATTATACACTCAGTGAGCACTTTTAGGTATTTATTAGTCTTATTTTTTGACTTATTGGTCTTCTGCCACTGTAGCCTATCCACTTAGAGGTGTGACGCGTTGTGTGTTCAGAGATGCTCTTCTGCATACCACTGTTGTAATGTGTGGTCATTTACATTACTGTGACCTTCTCCTCGGACCTCCCTCATTAACAACATGTTTTTGCCTGCAGAACTGCTGCTCACTGGTCACTGATGGTTTTTGCAGCATTCTCTGCAAACTCTAACTGCAAACTGGTCTACCTAATACAGTGGTCACTGAGCGTATATAATATAGTACCTATACTGACGTAAAGCAAGTGATTATGTTACAAACTACAGTTAGAAGTGAGGAATACAACATAATCTGCCCAGCACTGCTCATAGGTATATTATCTCTCTTCATATTGAGCTGAAGGTCAAGCTGTTGAAATTTTCACAACTTAGAGTCAATAAAATGTGATGATTTCCGAGTGAACACAGAACATTGCAGTAGTCTACAGGAGATGAACGCATGGATGATTTTCTCTGTCACTGTAAGACGAAACTTGGCAGTGTTTCTGAGTTGAAATGAACCTCTCGGATTACTCAATTCAAACATCTGTTCACTTTCTGCCATATGTTTTTAAAACGTATTTTGACACCGTGCAAATATTTGGCTTATTAATTATCGTCTGCTTTGTTTGAACTTCATTTTCCACCGATTGTCTATGTTTGTCAGCACTTAGGATAGTACTTGTTTCTCCCCAGTCTATAATTCTGTCAAGATAAAAATGTAAACTCTGTACTGTGGAATCCTTTGCTAACTGTACAACATTACACAATATGAAAGAATAAGTTGTGATAAGATGCAAGTGCACCATGGATGCAAATATGCGACGTGTAGTCCGTTATTAACATGCATCGCCATTTCTGACCGTGTACGGCAACTCAAGCCTTTTGGCTTGTCTCGTCTCCATCCACAATTGTAAAAAAAATTGGGGTTGAGAATGAACACAATGCTATTGGGTCAGTTTGAATACACAATACTTGCCCATCAATCCAGGAGACGTACAGTAGACCTGCTTACATAGAAGCAGGTGTTTACCTACTTCTACATCACTGATGTGGGCTGGTCTTATACCTTTGGGTGGCACTGCCTGGCCACTGTATTAGCCTAATGTGATGTATCAAATGGAGATGGGAAAACTCTGCTTTAGAACTAAAACTAAAGAAAGCACAATTTACTGTTCATTACCCCATTAAGATGGTGAATCACGGTTCTGCATTTAGGTCCTAATTAACTAATTACAACCGAGAGGTTGCTATTATGTTTGGAGAGGGTCACAGGGCCAAGTTGCCCTGGAGGTAAGCGCTTACTCAGCTAACCTTGTGCTCCAGGTTGATATCTCTGTTGTGTTTCTAAGTGCTGTCCCTCTCATCCCCCGACAACTCAACCCCTGCCTCTGATGGACCTCCATGTTGATATCTCTTGTGTTTCTAAGTGCTCTCTGTCATCCCCCCCACAGCGGAGCCCCTGCCTCTGATGGACCTCTGCCGCCGCTCGGTCCGAATGGCGCTGGGGAGGGAACGCTTGAGCGAGATTCACGGACTTCCCCTGCCCGCCTCCCTCAAGAACTACCTGCTCTACCAATGACGACGGGAGCAGGTCTTCGCAGTGGCAGTCTGGGACATACCCCCCCCCCCCCCCCCACCCCCCTGTGTCTGCCATCCTGGCCCTGGCGTCAGCAGATACGGTCCCCCTCACACACACACACACACACACACACACACACACTTTTTATTCCTCACCAGCCCAACCCGTCACTCCAATGAATCTTCTGTTTTAAATGCGGGAACATGTAAATTCTTAGCATTGTCAATTTATTTCAGAAAAGAATTGCAACTTCCTGTCCCAGACCCCTTGCCCTGCCTTGCTTTTAGCTGTACTGGAAATGTTTCTTGGGGCACGAGGACTGTTTTTGCGTTGACGCACACCCTGCGGGTTTAAACAAGCCATCCAGGGTATGATGTATGGATGTTGTTAAGGAGTTATGAGTTGAATGCAGCCATGGATGTTTATTGAACAGCCTCCTCTAAACGAATACTTGATTGTCTCACCTCTTGGCCCTGCACACACCTTTTGATCGAACGGTTAATGACTTTTACAGATCTAGTTCATATGCTCCCCCCCTTCCTCATCCCAAAGTCTGACCATTTTGCTGGTATTGATGACTTTGACTTTTCTGTCAGTCAATGAAGATTGATAATGTATGACCAGTTGGACCATTAAAATATTCCTTTTTATGAATGCTGTTAGTGTCCTGGCCTGAAACCTACACTGTCATGTCATGATCATTCAGAATGAATTTTATAATAAAAATATAAAAATAAAAAACTATGTTATGCATCTTGGAAAGAAAGAAAAACAAGGCATCAGTAAATGGGCTGCAAATAAAAACACTTGACCCTCTGTTCCTCACAGTCACTCCTGCAGAGACTTGCAATATTTTAAAGTCTTTTTAAAGCACTGCTCCAAGGTCGATGGCATGGGTGCAGCCAGGAGACGGACACAGACACTCACGCACGCGCGCACACACACACCTACGCATGTACACGTATAAGCATGCACACGCGTGCGCATACGCGCACGTCCTGATTGTCGTGGCTTTAATCCGGTCCCGGAGTACCTGCGTTGACATTTTTGTTTTTACGTACCAACGTGGGGTGTTCCCCCACACACCGCGCCCATACATCAGGTTCTTATCGCAATATCTGAAGTGCCTGTTTCGTGCAGTACCGGTTTAATGCGTTTTTAATGTAAAAACCGATCATTTCTTTAAATGATCACGACACTGTGATGGGCTCCGTAGCATAAACCCATCAGGATGTCTTACAGCTCATTTTCTCTAAACTCTTTATTCTGTAGAAAAAAGACTACATTGATCTGATCAGATGTCCAAAAATGTGCGGGGGGTGGTTTGTGTTTGTACGTGGTCTATGAAGATTATTTTAATGGAGGCTGAGGGAGTTGAGCTGGGTTCATGGCGCTAAGATTTTAAACTGTATATGTGGTGATGCTGCTGTATGGTGCCTTGTTAATGAATCATCCGTTGTAATTTCTCGTTGGGAGGCAATGTTGGGTAATAATGACAATACAAGGAAAATGTTGTGCAGCCCTTTTGACTTTTTGACACAGAGAGGCTGAAAATTGCCAAGATGTCGTGTTTTTCTTCGTAGACTTTCTCTTAACAAATTTGTTTTTTGATGTGCGATTGTAGTTGTCTGGCATTCATTTCTGTTATGCATGGATGCAGAGCGCTGCTCCTTCTATCTTTCTGGCCTGCACAGTATCATTTCCTTTGTATTCAGTGCTGTAGATAATGTTGGTAACTACCTAATAAAGTTTATTATAAATTATTATTTTCTATGATTTGCATTTTTATTAAATTTATACAGTCTTTCAAATGGAAAGGACAGATTTTTATTTCGATCAAGGATCTCAAACTCCAGTCCTGGAGGGTCACAGTGTCTGCAGGTTTAACTCCAGTCCTGGAGGGCCACAGTGTCTGCAGGTTTAACTCCAGTCCTGGAGGGCCACAGTGTCTGCAGGTTTAACTCCAGTCCTGGAGGGCCACAGTGTCTGCAGTTTTTTTTTTTTGTGATTTCTTTTCACTTGGCAGTGGAGGTAGGTGAGCAGATTCTCGGCCAACCTGTGACCTATACTGAGTTCTTACAGTAAGTGTGGGAACACGCACTACAGCCCACCAGGTTTTGAGTTTGAGAGTCCTGATACCAGTCATGCTGTTGTATCTTTGAATAGATGCAACACACAAGTCTGCTAACACCATTCGTTGGAAAGTTGACTCGTACTGGACTAGGTTGTTGCTAGTATGAATAAGCATGAAAAGTATTGGGTGTCATCTTATTTGAAACATTTGCTCATCCTATGCAGCTGAACCGGGTGTGACTCAATCACAAGTGCAGTGCTAGATGGAAACGTCTTGTCCACAAGCAGGAAGTCGTGCGTTTTCCTGTGTCATGCAGCTGCCTGCGACTGTGACGGAACTGAAGTTTTATTCCTTTTCCCCTTCGCAAGTCTGAGACTCTTGTGTTTCCAGCAGTCGAAAAGTGTGCTATCTCAACCTGGATCTGGACCAGTACCTTCTGCTGTAGCTCAGCCGGGGGAAAATAGGGTGCCTTTATATAATTTCATGTAACTGCGTATATCATTTTGTCTATCAAACACAATGCATGTACATTAAGTGAACCAGTAGGCCAGTTTGCTATGCATCAGTGTCTTTATCATTCAGTCTGCATGATGGCTATTAGGTAATATTGCCGTTTAATTGGTGATCCGAGGGTGCACTCAACCTCTTGTCGCCTTCATAATATCAGGAGCACTCCACGCCCCCTGAATTGGTTCTTAAATGGAAATAAAGTATGAAAGTGCTTGTATGTTCTTTAATTCTACAAATTGAATGTTTTTTTTATTTATTCTAATACACTATTTAGTGGTACATTTCCATTTCTGATTATCTAGATAATGAAGGTGATTTAAAAAAATGATAGTCAATACCAAGAGTCATAAACTCTTGGTATTAAGTTTTATTGCTATTACTTGTGAAGGCACTCTTGTTCAGGGATAAGCAAGTGTGCCTTCTTTCCCTGGCCATAGTATTGTGATGAGAGAATAAATAATGGCCATTTCATAGCTCTTACCTAAAATATCTTTCAGGAAATCACCCTTTTCCAGGTACAGTAATGATTCAGAATTACTTCCGATGGGAGTGTGCATTAGATGATATCTTTAGCTGAAAGGATAGTTAGTCCGCTTCAATCTTTGGGAATGCATGCTTTTGGCCTGAGATTTCTCAATCGAAGGCGGGGAAATGAAGATCTGTGCCTCTGTTCAAGTGATCTTCCTGCATCCCACCCAAGGTGCTGTTCCTGGTCACCATCATCTCTGCCTTGGTTTAGGACCAGGTATGCCATGATGTGTATTTTGACAAATATATATATATTTTTTTAATGTACCAAGTAGATTAAGAACTATAGTTTTGGATTTCAAAAACAAATGGTTCATACTGAATGTAGACGAGTGAATAATTTGTGGTCCATATGCTCCAGTTCATCTCAAATCCCTCAATTTTGCTATTCAGAAATGGAGAAAAATGTCTCTGGGAAGCGCAGTACACCAGGACAGTCTTAGCAAACCTGTCATCCAAGGTAACCTTCTTTTGTGCAGTGGTTAATAATTGATACACCACTCCTCTTTATATGCCTCAAACAAAGGTAAACACATAAAAGTAGGTTGTAATGAGCAGAATATGTAAGTATGTGTATGTATCCCATTTCTTTGACCTTAAATTCACCTTTCAACCATTTGAAATATGCTTTAAAACTAGGTTACAGGGCCATATTTTAACATTCACAGAGCGCTGTCATGGCTTCTGTCTCTGCCATGTTCCTGAGTGTACCTTCGATGTATGGTAACTTATCATTCCATACTCTTCTGCTTCAGCCATTGGTCTGTACTACCAGTGATGGATGACTAGAACAAACTAGCCGCAACATGCAGTCCGGAAAGTTACTGTATTAACTAGCTATATATTTTAATTTTAGTGAACTTTACTGTTTTTCCTGGGGTTTTTGTTTTTCATGCAGCCAATCTCTTAATCTGTTCACGTTGCTGCAAACGTATGTTTACGTTCATCTATAATTTTCTCCTTAAATGTACTTTAACACAGCGAGCTTTGCTTGTCTTTGATGTCTTCATTTACCACAGATGGCCTGGTGTAAGCGAACAGCTGTCCCCCGCTTCTATAATTAGAACCCCATGGATTCACCTGTCAGTATAATCTAATTAAGAAAAGTAGTCTCTTTCAAAAACACTTGTGCCATATTGCACATTAGCTCTTTGCACTCTCTGCACATCTAGATTTGAGCACATTTGCTCACGGTCTCAGGTTTTTATAGGAAAGTCTGTCTCATATCTCAAATATTTGATGGTGAGGTGAGTGCAGGATTGTCCCTCAAACAAGTCAGTTGTTCTATTCTAGTGAGATTAAACTGCACGAGATGGTCAATTTAACTTTAGAGTTATAGCGCAAGTTTCTGTGGCAATCGGACCGCCCTGGCCCTGATGGAACGGAACAGTTCCTGGCTCTGCCTCGTTGCCATGGCGCTGTATTTGCATACACAGTGATGAGGTCATCCACTGCAGTAAAGTTGGAACAGAACCGTGTTTGGGTGTCTGAAACGGCGCTGTCTCCTCCCCCACCACGGCTCCCTGGTGTGGGGAAAGTTATAGGATTTGTGCTTTCCCTCGTTAGTCCAGTCAGAAGTCACATGGTGCAATGCCATCACGTCACCTGAGTTTAGGTAGGGAACACATTAATTCCGATTGTCCTAGTGTTGTGCCTGCTCTTTCAGTGTGCTTGTGTAATGTAATGCATATTTTTCTACATTTTTGACAATTGTTCCTTGTATTTTACATTTTTGTGTTTATTCTGATTCATATTTTAGTAACGTTTGCCTGTTTTAAATAAAGAAATTAAGTCTGAGCTGGAACTCGTACATTTTAAACATATTAAAAATGTCTGGCCATAATCCAGATTCATCCTGCCTGGAAATGTGACCAAAATGAATTGAGACGATGAATAATTCAATGCTTTTAGCATAATTTAGCATAAGTTGACATAAAATGATTTTCATCATCATTTATGCCTCTTTCCCATGCAAAATTTGCACATCAATGATCAGTCCAAAATTGGCTCGACCATTTCAAATGATGGAACCTGGATAGGATGTCGTGAATTTTTTGATTGCATATACTTGTGGTTAAAATGTTAAAATGTGGTTTTCATTTAGATCATTCACAGTGTTGTTTTTGAGATGTAGCTGCACAAATCTCGCCCAAAATCAGCAGTGATTCTGTGAGCATTTCTGGCTGAGATAGTGTTTTAGGTCTGCTCTCTGAGGAACAGATACCAATCTGTGGAAGGTTCTTGCACCATATTTCACCACAGCACATTGTGAGACCACATGGTGTAGTACAGTGCTGAGGAAACTGGTTTCTTTTTTGAGGTTCTGCCCCCCTGGGGTACGAAATATCCAGCTGTAGGCATGGTAAAAAAAAAAGAAAAAAAAAAAATTTTAATATAACATATAACATACGTAACATATTCAGCTCGGGATATTCAGAAAATGGTATGAAAAATGTATATTCTTCGTTTGCACCCTTTGTCTGTCGTGTTTGACTGTTCATGACATAATTAGTCTTGTGAGTCACATGAAGCTCTTTGAGGGTATTTCTTTGTGTCCTGGGAAGGATGATTCTCTCATCTATACTTGATCATTAGGGGCAGTTGCTTTGGATAAAAGCGTGAGCTAAGTAACAAATTATTATCTAATTCTTATGAGAAATGTGTAACCAGGGATATGAACACAGTGCAAGAACAGTATTTGTTGCAATGTTATGAACTTGGCTGACCAATTAATCAGAAAAAAACAGATCGTTTTGTATTACATATATTGCTCCAAATTACACACTAGTGGTTGCATTTAAATAAACTGACAGTGTTTTAACAAGCTCTTTAAATAAGCTCCGATCAAATATAATATATTTAACCCATCCTTGAATCATATAAACTGTTGAAGTTAAATTAACTCTGAACATTTTTCTATTTGTTTCCGTTTGGCTGAAATCCAGGGTGCTCTACACTTTGGTCATAGCTTGTAGGCCTTCCATTTTTAGAAATTCAGAATCCTGTACCTTGATAAGGCTCCAGTAGTTGTGTCTTGCCAATGGATGCTGTTGAGCTGAAGCAGAACTTTAAATATAACTGGGAATTCCAAATTGGGGAAAAGAATATAAAAATAGGCGTCTGTGCTGACATCTGGAAGTGAGACTCGTGTGTATACCAATTACTCAGAATTGTTCCGCTGACAGAAGAGCGGACATTTTCCCTCCTTTATATTACAAATAATATATCTAGCCTTTGAATGTGTTGGCCTTGGTTGTAATAACCATGTTTTGAACAATAGAAGAAATGAACGGTTTTCTTTTTTCTGCTACTTCTTGGCGAGGCTGCGCTGTGATCTGCGTGGTGACGTCAGGGGAAACAGAGACGCTGCAAATCCACTCTATTCACATTCACCAATATCACTTCAGCGCACTCATGAAATTAATATGTAGATTCATCAGAGACCCAGAGGGTTTAGCGCTGTCTGCGACTTCAATATCAATCTGTAATCTCTTTCCAGATGGGAGGGAGCCATCACAGACCAATTCACAGTCTTCATACCATAAGAGAGAAAAGTAGATCGAGAAACACAATATGGTGAAAAAAAATCATGTGGATGGGCTATTAATCTGGATGAGTTTATCCCATAACTGAAGTAATTCGCTCTGCAATTGCCCTGTTGTTTGTTGCAGTCCCAGACTATAGACCAAATCTGTGGCATTCCCCTCTTTCCAAAAGCATTAACTCTGCAAGTGGAATAGGGCATGTTTCACTCCAAAGAGGATTAGAACAGTTTCTCCGTATTTCATTCCTAGAAGACAACAAATCACTGTAATCACGTAAAGTATTGCTCCAACAACCATAACAAAGGCTTAATTATCTTAAACGATCTTCTTGCTTTGCTGACCGTGAACTGGAAGACGTTAGCGGTTATTTTCATTGCAATACCATGTGACGCAAATACATCAGACAGCCGTGTGCAAAAATGTGGCTGGCCCTGGTCAAAAAGCCCTTTACTGATGAATATCTAAGTGAACAGAACCTGACCTCTAAATGGTATAACGTTAAACATGACTCATTTCTCCTCATTTTAAAGCAAGATTACTTTTTATTTAAAATTTTTTACAGTTTCAAAATAATAATAATAATAATAAAGGAAAAAGGCCCTGTCCAAAGGTTTGGGAGCCCTGTCAGTTAGTACTTTTTTACTCCTCCTCGGGCAACTATAACAGCTTGTGAATGCTTCCTGTAGCCAGCTAAGAGTCTTTCAATTCTCTCTATTCTTCCTGGCAGAACACCTCTCGCTCAGAAATATTCATGTCCTGCAGCCACCCGATGATAACTGTGCCCTGCACATTGTCAAATTGTTTGTTTTTTTAAACCATATATTTCTGTTTGTTAGATAATTGTTTAAAGATAATTGTTTAAATTAATGCTCTTCCCAAAAAACATATTTCTGTATATATATATATATATGCGAAATGTGGGGAAAAAAGGCCTTCATGCACTAAAAACGATAAAAGCTTTATGCTCTGCAAATGTGTGTACCATTTTCAGATCCGTCCTCGTGCAGAAAGCGTATAGACCTAGCACCGTCAGTAGGTACTGTGTTCGCGATGTCCAGTCAATGTGAACACAAAGGCTCGAATGCACACAGGAGTACGAAGGCCCTGCACTCTTCACTCTTCTCTGCTTGGGTGTCTGCCAATGGAACACTGACAGTAGGGGTGATTTTATTTTTCCCCTCTTGTCTTCGTGCAGAGCACAAATGGCCAAGTCTGTGGTTATGGGCTGTAAGGGAACCTGGGGGGGGGGGGGGGGGTTGCTGCTATGGCAACACCTGCCATGACACAGCCCTCAGGGTATGGGGTCTCCTGTAGTTACATAACCTCTCTCTCTCCAGAGGTGGCTCAAAGTTTCCCTCTGAGACAGCTGCACTATGCAACTATGTGTATGTGGGCCCAGGCCCCTGTTTCACAAAGCAGGATTACTGAGTTACCTGGATAAGAACCCAGAACCCTCCCAAATCTGGAACGTGGTCTGATGTAAAAAGAGCTGTTCTGGGTTTTACTCGGTGCAGTTATCCAGCTAACTCAGTCATCATGCTTTGTGAAATACCTCCCTGGTCTCCCGGAGAATCACAGGCTGTTGATCAACACAGGCGGGAGTGCTGTAAGTGGGGAAGGTGGGGTGTTAGGATTATTCTGGACTAACAGGGGCCCGAAAGAATATTAGAATCCAGGATTCTGTGGGGTGGGGGGCCCAAATACAGATGGTTTTGTGGGTCCCAGAATCCCTGGCGGTGCCCCTGCACACATGCCCTAGGCAGAGACAGCTGGAACACAAGGTGGTGATGCTTTTCTGTGAATGGTGAAACAGACCTACCTCCTACGCTCGTCCGCGTGCAACCAACCAATGCGTGCCTTTCTATTTCTCCAAGGTGTCCTTAACAGAGGAGAGAGGAAGCTGTAAATCAAAAAAAAAAAACGAAGCAAATTACATATAACTATTTTCTATCTCTGTCCCAAGTTTCTGTCTGTGGGTGAAATTATGAGTTAAAGTAGTTCATGACAGAATAAAAGAGTGTAAATCTGTTTCAGCTTGTCCAACCCTCTCTCTCTCTCTGTTCAAGCCCCAGCTCCTGCTGATGAGGGCCTTTCCTAATCTTGATCCTGCGAGAGACTCTGGAGAGGGTCCTCCTCAGTTTTTCTGCCATTTTTACATCATGTCAGTTCCCGCTGAGTTAAGTTGTGGTTTCCTCTGTTATTTTTGTCCTTGTTGGCCTAACAGCTGAGAACCACTACATTAAACTTCCTCAAAGATTTATCTGCTTATTTAGAATATTTCCCTCAGTTGGAGGCAGTGGAAAATAATAATAAAAAGAACACGCAGCTGCCTGCCCATAAAATAGCACCTTACATGCACTCCTCACCCAAGGATCATTTTCTGGTTTAAATAAAGCTGTGTTCTGTACAACTCCATACTTCTGATACTTCTGATCTCAGCTTGTTTGGGATATGGGTTGGAATGGGGTTCAGAGTAACACCGGACAAACAGACTACCCTCAGACCACCCCAAGGGTCCACTTTGAAACTGCTGGCACTTTTCTCTGTGATTCTAGCGTCGAAGTGCAGACAGGATTCACCGATTTTTTAGCTGCTAGTCCCACCGGGTGATGCGCACTTGGTCAAGTAACATAACACCTGGGCTTTGCTGCGCTGTTTGGCTCCCATGCAGCTATTCTGGGCTTGTTTCTCTTTGGTAAAAATTTTAAGATTATACAGCAATGCAGTGTCCTAAATACATAATGCAGACACAGGACATAACTGAATTCCTACCTTTCACTGAGGGGGACAGGCTACGGTGCAAAGCTGCGAGCACTCTGCTTGTTTTCAGAGAATGCGTAAGATCAGATCGTGTGGTTTCGGAGGGAGAGATTTGGTCTGGTGATGGCGGTGAGTCATAAGGACTCGCCGTGCACTGACGTGCTCCGTTGCATTTGAACAGATCGGCCAGATAACTTCTGTAAGCAGTGGAAAGTGTGTTTTAGCGGATGGGGGAGTAATTACATGACTGTACCCATGCCTCAGAGCCTCCACTTTGCCCTCCAGGAGCAAGTACTCTTACACATGAACCACATGGTGGAATCCCTCATCTATATAAATCTGAATAGGGGCGACACTGGCTTAGGCGGTAGGAGTAGTCGTCTGGCAGTCGGAGGGTTTGCCAGTTTGATTCCGCCCTGGGTGTGTCGAAGTGTCCCTGAGCAAATGCTCCTGAGCTTGTTGGTGCCTTGCATGGCAGCCAATCGCCTTTGGTGTGTGAGTGTGTGTATGAATGGGCGATAAAGGCGCTCTATAAATGCCAACCATTTACCATTTGACCAAAATGAATTGTCCAAAAATGTATGATGTCAAGGCACAAAGTCTAGAGCTATCACCTGTTTCTCTTCAAAAGCTGGCGCTCAAATTCTCCCCATCATTTATGTATAAGTCCCCTGCTGGGCTCTCCTGTCTACCCTACACCCTACCCGACCTTTAAATGGTAATGAGATTATATACCTAATTATCACATGAATGTAGTGGATTGTCCTACTTTGACGGATTCAATTTTTCACACTTCATTGCTTTCTGTGAAATGATAATATGGAGCTCTTCAATGCTGTGCACTGTTTTGCTTAAAGCACATCAAACCACACATACAACGTGTGCCACACCTTGGCTTCCTGTGATCTTGTTGCTAGGTTACTGCACACATCCATGTAATGCATGGCTTCCCAGTCCTGTTCTGGAGATCTACCGTCCTGTAGATTTCTTTGATCTGTTAATTAGTAGAATCAACATGCATGCCACATTAGGGGTGAAATTAAAACCTACAGGACAGCTGATCTCCAGGAACAGAATTGGGCAGCCCTGGTCTAATGGAAACCTGAGACAGCATGAACTTAGCAGATGGACGGTGTTAGTGGCCAAAGTCTGGTGTCATGTGACATTGCCTCCTGTAATCTTGCCCGTTGCTTCCTAGCATGGGCAGGTTGAATCCGCAGAGGAAATCTGATTAAGCCAGCGGAAATTTAGGCTAAATCCATAGAATACCTCATACATATTGTACCTCAATAAAAAATTGTTCTACTAATCTTTTTATGCCATTGGTCTTCCCCCAGTTGCACAGGGAATAAAGTCATCCAAAATCATGAATCTACAGGTGAGAACATATCATTTACCCCTTAAATCTTATGTTTTATTGTGAAGGCCAGCTGGTCTGAGTTCAGTATCTGAGGTAGTGGTTGCCGTCTCTGCTCAACCAGCTTTGACGGGAGCTTCAGCTTTTAAAGAATATTTCTTGCTGCATGCTGTCAAGGATACGGCGAGCCAGTCAATTAAAGATCACTTGAATAAGTGTGTCAATGGGTTTAGTTGCGCTGCTCCATTTGAGCTCATTAAATTGCTTCAAATTTCCATCTCTCGGAAGACTTGCTCGTCACTACACCAGGTATTTGCCGTTTTTGAAGAAGACTTAAACGTTAGTGTCACATAAACCCTTCAGTCAGCGTTAAAAGTAAAATAAATATGTATGGGCCCGAAATGAGCCTTATTGTCTGCTCTGTCATCCCGCGCTCCGCTGCATTCCGTTTTGTTTTCATCTGGTTTTACATTCTGCAGCATAACTAAATACATTTCCAAGCGGAGCGTGAGTGGATATTTGTGCGGAGGCAGAGAGCAGCGTAGCCAGACATCGTAAATAATTAGCGCACGTTGCTAGTGCGCTCATGCATAGCGAAGGGGTGCATCCAACAGCCCAAATCAATTCCAGACCTCGGGCCAGCGTAGATCTTTCAGCTGTGAACCCCTTGGGCTGCTGTGCAATCGGTCTATTAACATAACACCTGGGCCAAAAAGTATGCATTATTCAGACCCTGTATTGATTCAAGTTGTGTCACCCCATGACACCCCACACACCTGTCTGTTCTGCGATGATATCCATACAGCACTATGATAGAGAAGCCTGTCTTAATTGAAAGCAGTACAGAGGAGTCCTCTCTGGTTTAAAAGCCCGCTTCCCCTGGCAGGATGTGGCTAATGTTTTATTTTTTCTCGAAGATAAGTGTGTTGCTTACACTCCTTTGAGCACAAAGGTACCCTGGCCTGGCACTCCACGTGCATAATATGTAATGTGTACCACACATTTATACAATAACAACATATAACCATATGACTTTTACCACTAGATTTTTCTGTGAATTTAATTTTAGAAAAATGTATGGCACAACTTCCAAAGAAATTCCAGAAAGTTCTTTGAATATGAAAGGTGAGGCTGTGGCTGAGGACATATTTCTCACCTCATAAAAGGACCTGGAAAGAGGAACAAGAAACTCTGTTGCAGTATCTTGAGGCTCAGTATGTATAAACTCACAACAAGATCTATGGGAGAAGTGGGAATAGACACTTTATTAGGTATTCATTAGACTTATTGGTCTTCTGCTGCTGCAGCCTATCCACTTTGAGGCATGTGTTCAGAGATGCTTTTCTGCATGACAATGTGTTTTTGCCCACAGAACTGCTCCTCTATGGATTTTTTTTGTTTTTCGCACCATTCTCTACAAACTCTAGAATCCCAGGAGAATTCACTTCGATCACATTTCTTCCCCATTTGGTCTGAAATCAGCCGAACCTCTTGACTTCGTCTATATGCTTTTATGCATTTCATTGCTGCCACAGGATTGGCTGATAAAATATTTGCATTAACAAGCTGGTGTATAGGTCTACCTAATAAAATGGTCACAAAATGGTCATCTCCTTGTCATGTTTATATATGCATATTGCCCCTCAGGATAATGAAATACATTGTCCTCAAATTGCCTGCATATGGACAACATAAAACACGAAACTATAAAGGCAACTGGTCTTATGGCCTTAATTACTTAATAAGCTGTAACATTTATACAATCTGACTTTTTAGCCAGAATGAATGACAGCTGAATATTTTTTTGTGTCCTTATATGAAACATTTTAGTGTGTGAACCAGAGTTGTTGTACATTATACCACCAGTTAGCTAATTTATGCCGGTTTAATTGATGGAAACAAAAACCTGCAAACACCAGGACTGGAATTGTCCCATTACATTATATTAATGGCATTTGGTAGATGCCCTCACCCAGAGTGATGTACAGTTGATTAGACTAAGCAGGAGACAATGCAGGGTTAAGGGCCTTGCTCAAGGGCCCAATGGATCATATTGTGGCTACACTGGGGATTGAACCACTGACCTTGCGGGTCCCAGTCATGCACCTACAGGCCGCCCCCCAACCCCAATCTAGTTCATTTGTGAGAAACGGGGGCCAGAACTAGACAAGTACTTTGCCCGTGAGCGCTACTTAACATTTTTGGGAAGTATCATAAAGTCTGTGCTCACAAACATTGTTCTCGGTGTTGGGACTAATAATGGCAAACCGTGCTGCTTTCCTGGCTTAATCACTGGCATAAAGGTATGGTTTAGACTAGACCACTTCCAGTCAGAACCGAAGGTCACCAGATCAAACCAGACGCATTAAAAAAAATCATTACCATCTGTTAGCTTTAAGTGGTGAAACAGGAGGCCAGTGCAGGAAATCAGTCACAGGCAAACAAACAGAAAAAAGGGAGGAAATGTCTTCACGGTGGCTGGCAGTCGCCCTTTCTTCTTTTCCCCCATTGCAGGTTAATGACCATATGCACTGATTAGAAAAGCCTGGAAGAAATGCAGAAAAAACCCCCAAAGAAAAACAAATACATTTAAAGAGAACCAATTTTGACTGTTGTGTTTGAGTGCAGTATGAGCAAATTTGCCCCAGCTGCAGACACAATGGTCCTGCTGACCTGAAACGACTGGGGGAGGGGGGGGGGGGGTTGGTTTGCCGAAAACGGCAGAACACGACCCATTTCCCCCGCTGAATGGAGGAGGGATTTGGTGGCCCGGCTCTGTAATCTCCCAGGCCCTTCACGAACAGCCCGCAGACAAACAGAGCGGGAGAAATGATCAGCAGCACGCCTGCTGAACTCAAATAACTTCTGTGGGTTTCACGGTTGAGCTTCGTCATCTTTGTCTCATGTTATTTTGGTCTTAGCATTCCGCTATCTCCAAACCCCAAATGCCCATTACTGCTAAACTGCATTGTCAAAGAAAACTATTTATTAGGGGAAATGATGCATCAAACCATTTTTGTGACTCAGTCTTGTGAATCAGTCTAGGGAAATGTGTTTGCATTTTTCAACCCACAATGCATTTGACAGAGATTCTCTGGCCTTGACCCTTTTGAGTGACTCAGATTTTGGCAGCACTATCAGAAGAACCAGATTCATACTGTAAATCATCACTCAGTCTTCTATAGGGCTATGTGGGAATGTGCAGCAGAATGATCTAATTACTTAAAGGTCTGAAGAAATATACATGTACCCCAACATGTCTGACTCCACATACAGTTCAGAAATGTTTCCAAGTTTCCTATAAAAGCACATTTACAAAACATTAAAAATGTCTACTTTTGGTTGAGGTTGTTCTCAAAGGAGCATAAAGGCCATCACGTCTGTCGAATATAATGAAAAATATGCATACATTTTTGTGGTGAGGCCAGTGAAACGCTGTCTAGGTGCCCAGGTGAAAACCTGGCTACATTTCTAGATTTTCACCCTTCTAGGGCTTTTAATGACTGGGATTTTACCGTGCCATCCCATCACTGATGTTCTGCATTTCCAGGTTATTTTACTGTGTAGGTGTCCTACTCTGTTCATGTATTTTATTCATAGCTTGTGTGCCCCCGTGACCATTCAGAGGCCTAGCACTTGGCTAAAGCAGAGCAGAGTCTCTCGTGTTATTTATGACAGTGTACCTTTGTCTGCCTCTGTCTAGACTCTTGCTATTACCATGCAAAGACATTCAAAATAATTTAATGTGCAGCTTGTTGAGATAATACAGCATTGAAGCAGGCAGCAGGCCGAAATCAGGGTTTTCTTGGTCCTTGCTTTTGGGACAGTTCTTTTTTTTTTTCATAGTTACTTCTCACGCTTGACAGAAATACGTGACTGAATGCCCCACTCTTGCATCTGTCAAAGTCCGTCCCTTGATTCCTGTGCAATCATTTACAATTCTGGAAATAAATATGAATTATATATGTATATAGCATTTATGTAAATATTATATTATGAGAACAATTTCACATACACCCTTATTTCTCCTTTGGACTATCACAGATTGGAATGTCCAATCTTATCTGTAGACCTGTTTAATACAGTCAGTGCAGTGCTCTCTGTTAATTCCGGAGCATGCCTCTCATTCAGCACACATCCCCAGGTGTTGCTTTGATTCATGTGAGTTGTACAGAGCGTTAATGAAAGAGCACATTTCACACTGGCAGGTGTCTGATAAGAGAACCCGTGGCAGGATGGGACAGGCACAGCCCTGCTAAATGAGCCCGCCCCTGACTGGGCGATGGTGCAGCCAGTTACGCACCTGCTGAGCTGCCAGCCTGTGGGGGCTGGCACTGTCTGTGTTTATGACAGTGCGGCAGCCTAATGGCTAAGGGTCCAGGCACTAAAGCTGTGGGTTTGATTCACAGGTGGGACACTGACATTTCCCCTTGAGAAACATACCTAACCTGAATTTCTCAAGTCAATCTCAAGCTGTATACATGTGTATACATTGTATAAATGTACTATGTGTTAAAGCAGTTGTAGATAAGAGCTTCTGCTAAATGCCCATGTGTCAATTTAAATATAAACAGCAGTAGCATAATGGCTAAGGAGTCTGGCTCTAAAGCTGTAGGTTTGACTTGCAGGTTGGATGCTGACATTTTCCCCTTGAGAAACACACCTAACCTGAATTTCTTGAGTCAATATCAAGCTGTATACATGTATTATACAAGGTTTAAATTTAAATGAGGGCAGCCTGTAGCGTAGTGGTTAAGGTTACGATACATGACTGGGACACGCAAGGTCGGTGATTCAATCCCCAGTGTAGCCACAATAAGATCCACTCAGCCGTTGGGCCCTTGAGCAAGGCCCTTAACCCTGCATTGCTCCAGGGGAGGATTGTCTCCTGCTTAATCTAATCAACTGTACATCGCTCTGGATAAGAGCGTCCGCCAAATGCTATTAATGTAATGTAATGTAATGTAAATATAAACATATACAAAGAAAAGTAGCCTGGAGCACAAATGTGTCTCTGTCAGTGAGACACTGGTTGCAGCAACGTGGGAAACCAAGAAAGAATAAAGAAAAATGAAAACTTCAATATTCAAATTGTACATATTCAAAACACAATGACTGACCTTTTAATTCAAAAATATCTATGGTTTTATTCAATTTTGTCAAAATAGCTAATATAATAAAACCATAAAGATTATTGGTGTATATAATATTTTTGGTGCTATTGGTGCTACAGAACAGAGACCATGTTAATAAACTGTCAGAATAATCCACTGAACTTCAACAATTTTAATATATAATATGAATACTGAAGGAATGAAACTGAATAGCATATGATATGATGAGACCTGAAAAGATTATTTTCACATATTAAACTAATAAAAATAGTCATATCTAATTTTCTTAGATGAGAAAATCTGTAAGCTATTTCATGCTCTGATGTCTGGTATAAATATGCAATTTTTTTAAAGATCATTTTGACATCTCAGCACATTGTAGCAACCTGTTCAAGTGTCTACAGAGAGTTCAGGCAGACATTTCTCATAACCCTCCTATTGCAGGAATAATTCTATTTCCATGATACGAATGCAATATGAACAAACTGTCTGGAGCACAAAGTCCAATATCAGATACAATTATGTTAGTCCAAGCACTTTGAGCTTACATTGGAATATGAAATCTGCTAACTCTTTGGCAGGGAATCAGGTCTTATGAATGTTCCATAAACAGTTCTAAAGATGAATTTCCAGTGTAAAGAAATCTTTTTTTTTTTTTGCTGAGGTAAAACCTTTTCATTTTAAAAGATATTTCTGGACTTTGGAAGCGTACTGCACCAGAAATCCAGATGTTTACATAATTCTTTTTACTTGGATTTGATTCTGAAATGTAATTTTTGCATGTCAACTGCCCTCTTTCTCCTTTAATCACTAGAATTGCACTCAATCTAGGATTGCTCTCAGGATATGTTTGTTTGACCACAGAGATTTAGGAATTCTTCATTTAAATTCAATAACATCCATGCAAACATATCACATTCACTGAAACAAACCGAGACGTTATTGATTGAGGCATATTAACTCGCTCATCCAAAGAAGAAATGCACATCTGTTTTTCGGTGTTGTGTGTTTCTATGCATGCTTATTTATGGGCCTACCTGGAGCTTGCACTGCAAGAAATTACTATGTTCATGAAATTTTATGAGGCTTTTAGTCAGTGCCCACATGGTATCTCAGTTCAGCAGAGCTCACCTGCACAGGAGCGACAGAGATGCTATTTCTTCATCTTATCTTGTGGAGGCCAGGTGACCTTCCTCCGGGGAGGCCTTTGGCTGCATAACAAATTTACGTAATCGCTGTACACTTGGGGGATGAAGACAATTGCCAAACAGAACATGTTGAGGATACCCCAAAGGCACAGATATTCAGCAGGTTTTAAATCACATTCTGTGAACCGTTGGTAACTCATTTCTTAAGCAGTACATTTAAATTCAACAGCAATTATTTCCATTTTAATAACCAATTTAAATTAGCACGGCCCCCAGATTCCTCCAAAGAAATCCACTGGGTTGTTTGTGCTTTCCCAAAGGCCATCATATAATCTTTTATATTTATATTTATATTTTTATATTCCAGATAACATCTGATAACATCGAGCATGCCTCTTTTATACAGAAATCCAGATAAAGACCTCCATGAGTGTACAGTCTTGTCATGTACAATACCACAACCACATCTTTGTGCTCCTCTAATCTAGTCACACTCTGGCCTGAAAGAGCACTTTAATTCACCCTCGTGGGATAGCTGTTGCTATAAGGAAATGTTAGATATAGGGTGATCCTGACGAATATGAAATGAATGTCATCATTCTTGTGTCATTATTCCAACACTGCTGCGTCTCATATCCATCCATCCATCCATTATCTGAACCCGCTTATCCTGATCAGGGTCGCAGGGGGGCTGGAGCCTATCCCAGCATACATTGGGCGAAAGGCAGGAATACACCCTGGACAGGTCGCCAGTCCATCGCAGGGCACACACACCATTCACTCACACACTCAGACCTATGGGCAATTTAGACTCTCCAATCAGCCTAACATGCATGTCTTGTGTGGGAGGAAACTGGAGTACCCGGAGGAAACCCACGCAGACACGGGGAGAACATGCAAACTCCGCACAGAGAGGCCCCGGCCGACGGGGATTCGAACCCAGGACCTCCTTGCTGTGAGGCTGCGTCTCATATGTCATAATTTATTATTTATATTATTATTATTATCATAACTTTAATTTATTTGGGGGGTCGTTCAAATGATATCCATTGATCCATTATATGTAAAACATTTGATAGGGTACCTGGGGTCATTCATGGACAATCGCACTTATCAACTAGTAAAAATCATTTTTTGTTATTTAATAACTTATTTCTTTTTCTCTGTATTTCTATCACTTTTTCATTCTTTCTTTCTTTATTCATTTATTCCTTTCCTGTATCCCTGGAAATAATCACATGGAAAATGCCTCCTTTGTTGTTTTGAAATGAATGTGGAAGGAACATTTTATGAATAACTTCAGAATTTTTTTTTTAAACCGAACAGACAGATACCATGGAAACACATCAGCCATCATACAGACGGGTCTGCCAGGAGAACGATCCCCCAATGACCTGAGCGCAAAAAAACCCCTCTTCTATCAAAAAGAACTCAGACAGCAAGAATGCATCTCATCAGAAATAGGAGACGGTAAAATAGCACATCATTCATGTAATTCATGTTTCATTCACATTATCTTTTAGCTCTACTGTAATGAAACATACACAATATAGGCTTGATACATCATATAGAGTTTCAGTAGAAATGCATACTGTGTATTGTGAGATTCTAACATTTGAAATCTTTTAATAATGGGTGAGATGAAAGGAAGCACAGTGTTCATTGGCAGCGTAGGAGTCTCTATAGGAACACATATTCCAGTGATAGTGATCTATGAAAATATGAGGCAAAAAAAAGAAGAAATAAACTGCAAATTCCTTCAGTACTTTTCTGCTTATAATCAAGCCCTCCTTCCCGTACTGTACATCTGTCTCACATTCTCACATTTTTGTCTTCCTATTCATTCCATAGCTGCCTTGTTTATTGTCACGTCACAGAACATTAGGCATGAATTCATCTGTGCAAGCGCCCTGAAAAACAAATCTCAGTCTACTAAATCACTGCATTCCTCCCCCCCCCCCCCCCCCCCCCCCCTCCGGGTAACACATAACATCAGACTGAGGTGATATTCATCATCTTCACCTGTTAAGTGCACCCAAATGCATATTCCAAAGCTGGACAGTAAATTTTAACAACAGTCTAAACAATGGTTCTATGCTATCAGAAGTTAGCCTGATTAATGCCCTTAATTTAAACACTGACCCCCCTCCTAGCCCCGCAGGCCCACTGCTTGCCCTCAATAGAGAAAGGAGTCCTCTATGTCCCCGTACTATGCAAGCTAAGTGGCTCACGCTAAGAGAAAACTGCTTAGCGGTTTGGTAATAATACTTATGTAAATGATGACGATCTTATGTTTCACATATCCTTTCCATAATGAATGGGTAATTCCACTTTCCCATAGTAAATTTTCCAGCTGTTTGCGATCATAGTCCCAGCATTTGGCCAAAAGGTTAAATGCCAAATTGCTGTTCATTCTTTAACTTGAAACTGCACCTGTTGCATTAAGCTGATTTTGAATAATTATCAAAGTCTGTTTAGTATGAAAAGCAGGGCTATAATTAGTATCATATTAGTCTGAACAATGAATTAACATTCATTAAGGCATTATCCAAACCACCCATTTAAAAATATGTCATGCGACATGTAGACAAAATGTTTTGTAAAATAATCAAATCATAACATCTGCTGCTGTAATACAATTGTTGGCAGCGTGTTTAAGTCCATCATCCAGGCTCATGCTTAATGCTTTTGGGTTGGCAAGTTAATAAGCTCAGCAACCTTTCTTTTGTCACATATTCAATTTCCTTAAAAATGTGTTGTTTTTAGCGACAAAAACCTGTGCGATTTCAAGAGAGAGTTACAGCCCTACTGGAAACTTCTTGTTTTGCCATTCATAACATTCCTTGGCATCGCTTTTATTTTGCATCTATGCACAGACTTAGTTTTAAGCGTATTTCACTGGTATTAATAAAGCCTTAAAAAATATGGAAGAAATTCTGAAAAACTCTTGTCTGTGCAATGTAAAGGCCAAAATAAATTTGTGACAGAGTCATTGGATTGTGATAAGTGAAGGAAGAAACCTGTCCACACCTGCAAATGGCTCAGCAGGTATGAGATAAAATATGTTTATCTTCTTCCTGGTCAGCTTCCAGGACTCTGGGTCCATCTCCCCATTTCAGTTCCTTAGGTCTCCTGCATCAATAATTCCTCTCATGTCAACACATACTAGTCAACCGATAATGCCACACTCAGAGTATTGGACTGTACTACAAGAAAGATAAAGAGGCACTGGAAAAGGCTCAAAGAAGGGCAACCACATTGATTCCCAGTATAAAGGATATAAGTTACGAGGAAAGACTTAGGATGCTTAATCTCTTCAAGCTTGTTAAAAGGAGATTTGATTGAGTTCTTTTAGCATAATGAGGGGGTATTCATGGAAATTAGTAAAGGATAAATTCTGCACACATTAGGAAGTATTTTTTCACACGGAGAGTGGTCACTGTGTGGAATAGCCTGCCAGGTCATGTAGTGAAGGCAGAATTGCCAGCAATTGCCAGCAATCCCTGCTCTAGAACCTGCTCTGGAATGCTGAAAAAACATTCCATAAAAACCGAGGGCCAGTGAATGTGTTGAAGGATCGGAAAGCCGCGGACATTTTACGGTTCACTCCCCGTCCCTACCTCCTGTGAGGGGGCAGCGGGCGCTGGCCCCAAGGCTTTCATTAGGGCTGTCTGGCCTTTCCACGTGTCCGACTATGCGGTGAATAGGCAAGGCACCAACACACCGCTCCTGTTATCTGCTTGAGAATGCGTATCTATCTCAGATCTGTCAGGTACAGCACTCCCACCATGGTCCCGGGCCCAGGCACACTGCTCTGGCTGCCAGTATTTCCTGCTCCGAGTGAAAGCCAGTAGTCATGGTAGCTGGAAAGGGATTTGGACACAAGCTGGTATCTTGGCAGGCTAGATTCAGTAGGTTTGCCAATAAGCTCCTTAGAAGGGTTTTGCCTCCAAAAACAGGCTTAACTCTCTGGAAAGCCTTAAACAGAGCACAGCAGTGAATGTCTACCTGTGGCCCCCGAAACTGCCCCGACAAAGAATCGTTATTGTCAGATTTAGAGGGCTATGTTAAGCCCACCCCGTCACCTCTTTATTATTGCTGCATATCACGCAGCAGAAGCCAGATCACTGGAGATGTGGCTGAGTTTACATCGCCCTTGAACTTGCACAAACAGTAGTTTACATAATTTACCAAATAAAAAGTGAAATACGTGCAATGTATTTCTGATTCATTTCGGCAGGCAACAAAACTATGCACAAATGATTCATATAATTTACAATGTTACGATAAAGTGTAAATAAAGGTTAAATTAAATTAAATAGTGCCCTGATGATCAGATGTTTTTAATGGTTTCCTTTTCTCTCACAAATTTGATTGTGATAGAAATTGTGCCTCCTGGGTCACACAGTACTACAGGAAAGCTAGCTCCAGTTGGAAGTGAGGCATACATACTGCAGGGATGGGGATTTAGATTTTGCTGATACCAATGCTAAAGCAATACTTCCAGTTCCGATGCCGAAACAACGCCTGAATCCGATACCTTCTTTAAAATAAAGGGCAAATGATGACATTAAACAACATTTTTATTATGTTTTTTATTGCAAAGGCAAATAATTATTTAATTGTTTTAAGGGTCTAACTTACACTTTATGCTTACAGTGTAATATTTGCTATTAGCATTTTGGCCAAGTTTAATGTTAGTTAGCTGGCTTGGTACATGTTGTCATTGACTGAGTCGACAGAGAGAGTGTAATGTTAGCTAGCGAAGGCATGTTGTACCATAATGAGGCAGTGAAATCTGCAACGCGGTTCAGTCCAGTAGGTACCGCACATATGAGAACCGGTGCAATAGTGGAACCAGGTTTTGGGGCCCAACCCTATGCACACATTTCACTGACAACACTGGGGGCACTTCACTGGGGGTAACATTGGCTAAGGAGGTAAGAGCAGTCGACTGGCAGTCGGTGGGTTGCCAGTTTGATCCCACCCTGGGTGTGTTGAAGTGTTCCTGAGCAGTCCCTGACACCTAACCTCCAATTGCTCCTGATAAGCTGGTTGGTGCCTTGCCAGCCTCATTAGTGTGTGTGAATGGGTGTGAATGGGCGAATGAGAAGCCTCAATTGAACAGTGGTTTGGTTAAAGGCGCTATATAAATGCAGACCAGACCACAACTGATAGCCTGCAGTTCCTGGCATGCCATTAGAAGAAACTAGTACTGTGATAAAACCAAGCAGCCTTGCCCCCCCATTGAATGAAGTGAACTGGAGCTCCAGCACTGTGGCCTCCTGGTCATGGATGGTTAATGACGTAGCCCATGCCTGAACCTGCACTGTTTAGGCTGAAGTGCCTGTGTTGCATAAACCACTCAGTCACCCTATAAAAGAATATTTGAATTACATGAAAATAGAAGGCG
Source organism: Conger conger (assembly GCF_963514075.1). Taxonomy (NCBI): domain Eukaryota; kingdom Metazoa; phylum Chordata; class Actinopteri; order Anguilliformes; family Congridae; genus Conger; species Conger conger. The sequence goes on from NC_083769.1 coordinate 40,573,630, forward strand.
TATACATGTGCAGTGTAGACAGCGACAATGATGCGGAGTAGATTCATGCAGTCTGTGTTTGTGTCTGCAGGTCTCCTACGAGCCGCAGAGATACTGTTCTCCGTCAGCGGGCCCTGGTGTTTACGTAACCAGATTACAACCTCACACGGCGTGAAGGAAAGAGCGGAGAGGAATGTGTTCACCTTTATGATTTATCACCAGCAGGGTTTGGCCCGGGGAAGACCGTCTGAAACTCGGTCTGACTGTATTTGGTAAGATTATTATGAGAGCTCAGTGGTGTCTAGACAGCACATTTTGTCAGGTTGGGTGCGCATGTTTGACTGAGCGGTGTAAATGGTGAAAGGTAATGCCAGAAAGCTGTCTAACCTAAGTGTTTTAAAAGCATCGTCCGTTATGATATTTATGTCTGCCTGTAATTTAAAATAGTCAGACTGCAACAGTCTTTGATGAGGTGTGCGTGGGTATGTTTGTTTTTGTGTGTGTGTATGTGTATCTGTGCGTGTGTGGTTTTTCAATATGCAGTGCATAGGAACATACAAATCATTTAAGCCAGCATTTCTTTTTCCGTTTTGCAGTATGTGGTCAAGAGGGAAATGAAACTGCTGCAGGGATCAGCACACATTCATCCTTCGACAGCAATGTATTACTAAAATGTCCGTTTTTTATTACATTTAAAATAATGAAAATTCATACTCTGACTGTGTGGATGTTCATACAGGTGGCTTGGGATCAAGAAATGTTGGTAATAGCACTTATGTATCCAGATAAACAGCGCTCAGAAAACAGGACATTACAGACGGGAATTATGGATGGGTTATTTTACCATGCAAAATTACTGGCGGGGAATTGACTGAAAATGGGCTGTTCAATTTTTAACCTTTATCCATTTAAGTTCAAGGATTATTCACGGCTATTATCTCCCATTTAAATGTAAATGCCCGGGGCAGAAATGAGACCTTGCGCGTTAATGAGCTCACGAGGGTAAGGCCTACATGATAATGATCAGGATGAAACTGAGTATGGTGTAAGTACGCAGCGCTGTGCGGGCTTTGACAAAAACAAGTGCTTGACACAAAGAACAAATTAGCCCCAGACAAATATTCTGAAAAAATATGTTGCTAGATACAGGTGGACCACAAGTGTTGTTTCCTTGGCCATGTATTTAATGTCATCCTCAGGATTTAAGCATCCTCGGGTATTTAGACTCTTTGCTGCCCACAGGTTTTAAGGGATGTACAATTCGGCTGCAGCGGAGGTCAGACTCCTTCCCAAAATGCTCTCTGCTGCTTTCATTCGTCAGCACTTTTTCAGGGGAGGGAAAGAAAACCTCGGAGAATTAGGAGGGAACATTTCTGTTAACTCTTAGGTCAATTTAAACTTTTAAAATAAAGACGAATATGAGCTTTAATATGAGGCTTGAACCTTCCTCAATATATCTGTGCATGTGCATTTTTAAAGGGATTTTTTTCTTGATATACCTAGCCAGACTAAAAAATATATCTTGCACTAGGCCCCACACCCCAGGCCACACCAGCCAGGATGTAGCCAGGATAGAATCTATTCTATTATCTAAGCATTACTCCAGGGGGGATTGTCCCCTGCTTGGCTTAATGAACTGTAAGTCGCTTTGGATAAAAGCGTCAGCTAAATAATCACTGTTGGTGGCTAGTAGTAGGACTAAGGAAGCAACGATAAACAGAGAGCATGGATCGGGCCAGTACCATTGACAGCGGTCAGTAAATATCCTTCTTTATAACTTTCCTTGGTGGGGAATGGTGGAATGCATATGTTTGCTTTTCAGGAATGCGCAGATGATGAGTGCATTTGCACTTTACACACGCACAGATTTTGTCCAGAGTCAAATAATCTCGCTCATCCCTCTGCCTTGCCGCATGTTAAATTCTGTACCCTCGCTGGTTCTCAGCAATAACTGTAGTTTAGAGCCCCTCATATTTCTGTGCTGCTGTGAAACTGCTATCCCGTCAACAGTCCTGGTTTCTACAGGACTTCCATGATGCCTCTCTGATGCTGGTTTTCTCGCCTGTATCTGTGATGTAGAGAGATGAATTAGGCAGCCAAGCAGGACGTGGTGTAAACAGGGTGTCATGTCTGTGGGTGTGTTGCCATTGTGTTTTCTGTCTCTGTTTCTGTTCCTAGCGTTTCACCTTTTGGTACCCTCTGTGACCACCGTAGTCTGTTTTCTGTTTCATTCACTCTCATTCATTTGTTCCACCTGTGTCTCCATCTTCCACTCCTTGAATGTACTTCCTTCCTGTCTCCTGTCATTCATTTCACCTGTTTCTCACTGTGTGCTTGTTAGTATTGTATTTAAGCCTGTCATTTTCAGTTCTCGTTGGTAGTTCATCTTTTCCGGTGTACGAGTCTGCCCTTGTTTATTCCTTTCCCCCGGTTCTAGCCTATATTTCTCTGACCTGTCTGTCTCCCGTCTGCTTGTCTGTGCATTAGTTGTGGTTTTTCTGGTCCAAATAAGAGAGGCAGGGTTAGCATGTTTTGTTTAACTGTGCGGTGGTTGCCACGGTTGTTATGTTCATAAGCTGGCTAACTTGCTATTACTACCTGTAAATAAGGAAGGGAAACCTGCAAGAAGGGTTAGCGGACTGACCAGCTGAAGCTTTGCCGACACCAGGAGGGGAAGTGGCTTGATACATAGATGCCATGTAAGGGTCTCCTGGAAGGGAACTGTCGATAAAGTACTGATTTCAGTCCCAAAGAAACGGGTTCTACATCTGTGGTTGTACTGCAATATTATTGTAAAATTAGTATTGCTGTTTCTTCAAATACTTTAAATCCTTCAAACTAGTACACTTAAACATCTCTTCGCTTTGTTTTTTTCCGGCATCCAAATATTTGGATTGAATTTTTCATAAATACTTGTGTGAACCACATACTTTTTCATGTATTTGCACATTAACATACTCTGCATTTGCCACAACAAAGCATTTTTTTTATTTTTATTTTACAATTCGGATTTTCATAGACTGTAAAAAAAAGGAACAAGGAGAATAGATGATATCTGCATTACCGGCACAAAGTCACTGTTTCTCTCAGGTCCAGACGGAAACGTTTCCTGTTTCCCATTTATTTATTTGTTCTGCTCCACAGGGGGAGACCTGGGCACTGGAGATGGGGCAGCCTGATAGTGTCCTCCACGCACGATTTAGCCACTAACGGTGTGCCGAAATGTGAGCGTTACCTCCTGCCCACATGTTCTTGCCCAATTCCAGGGGGTAAACTGCCAGAATGCCACCCAGGCGACGTGTAAGGGAGAAAAACAGGTTCCGCGGTGCGTAACGCCAAACGCGGTCATGGGCCGGGCGTAACTGCCGCGCAGGGCTGCCAGAAACCACTTCAAACGGCACCAGGCCCGATGACTACACAAGCAGTTGTTTTAAGCATCCTGCTTCATTAGCGAGTCAGCGTACGAAATTAAACTGGAGAGACCCCTGCTGTAGTGATTATCGGGGTACCCTGGCGTGTTAAAGCACAGACGGGATGGATACTGCAGGCCGGTTGGTCTGTCGGCGGTGCGGCCTGTGGCTTAGGGGATGCCCTTGAGGCCCAGACAGGGAAGTGGAAGTTTCTTATCCATGCGTCAGTTTTACTGTAATCTGCTCACCCACAAAAAAGTGAGACAATGGCGTATGGTTTTGAAACTGCACAATCAGGGAAGTCTGACCTGGAGCTTCAGTGGATGGGTGCAACTTGTGATGAGGGCTGTAAGCAGCGATTCACTGTGATTTTTGGTTTAGCTGTTTCTGGGTTCTGAGTTTCATAATGCAGGCAAGCATTGCTCTGTCGTTCTGACACATAGTAATGATAATTTATGGGGAATGTTTTAATAAGAATCTATGTCTCTATGTCCTGGAAAAATACTGTGTTACTTGTCACATTCTGTTAAGGGGTTGATGCCATGACGTGATGTCATTTCCTTTGCGTCTGATTGGATAGGCGAAGAATATCACTCCTTTTCTGATAAATGTATTGGTTCGTATTCCCCGTCCAAGTCATCTACCGGCCCTCCCACATGCAGTATCTGATGAGTAGGCAATCCCGTGTATAATGTGGAGGATAAAGACCCTACCAACACCCTGTCCAGACCACAAAACCATCTGAAGAAAGAAGTATTCATTATCGCAGATGTCCAGGGCTTTTATAATGCAGCGCGGCACACTAATTAAGAATCACACAGAGAATGGGGTCAGGGCAGTAAAATAAACAGCGGTGGTAACAGCCCACTGCAGTAATGTTTGCTCCGCGGAACAGAGCAGGGCACAGAGTGTGTGAGTGTGTGTGTGTGTGTTTTTTTTTTCTTCTCTCTTTTAGACGATTAATTCAGTTAAATTACAGCTTGTGGTAAACTCTATGAAAATAGCAGAAAAACATCATGTTGTGGTGTCTGGCTGGGGCTTGTGATGTCTCGCCAAGGACGAGAGCAGCGAACGGCTGAGGGCTGTGAGTGATTTCTTCACAGGAAGACGTCTTGGTCACATCAGCCAGGGCGGTTGCGTTGCCTGAAAATCGGCAGAAGGATGTTGTGGTTAGCAATGAAATGTGTGAGAGTGTTTTTTTTTTTTTTCGTTTTTTTTGTTCCCAGGCTCAAAAAGTAAAGAGAAAAAAAAAAACAAGGCTCCTGCATTGAGACGTACTGAGTGGGCAGCCTCAGCACCTTCCACATTAAGAGCCAACCGCCAAATGCACGAGTGGCTGCAATGCAAGCGCCAGTCTTGGTGGGGCATTTGAGGTAAAAACGCTCCTAGAACAGAATCTTGTACTAATAGGATTCCCATGACTGTAATCACGCCTCCTTGAGGAAAGTTCCCTATAAATTTTGGACTCGTCCTTTGTGACCGTGCAATGTGTAATTTTAAACTTAGTAGCGGATTTTATTTGATTCTGTGGATAAAAGCTGCATCATGGTGCGCTCTTAACTTTATGGAGAGCAGGCAGCGAATACAGTAAGCGTTGAAACAGGATGAGCTGTATCCACTCACGCTGTTTTCCACTGTCTCGTTAAAGCCAGTAGACTTTGGCAATCTGAACATATTGCGCAGGGTAGAGGTTTGGGATTCAGAGGGCTGGTAGCAGGGCTTTGCAATCACAAGTTTGAGCAACTGAATAAACAAGTGGTCGAACACGAGCACCACATTTCGGCTTTTAAGTAAATTACAAGATTTTTTTTTTCTTAATTCCAGTTAGTCCTAGACATCAAATGTGTGAAGTGTCTTAAATGTGTTGGGTACTGTGTATGTACTATGTATGAATACTTTGGTTTAAACCGAGATATTAATAACATGAGAGGTGTGCAGTCCTAGCGATTGCCTGTGATTTGGCAGCCTTTTCGTTACGAAGCCGGTCACCAACTGTTCGATTTGACGTAACAAAAAAAAAAAAAAAAAAAAGATTCTACCCAGAAATGCACCTCTCACTTATCCAATATTTTATAAAAAGGATTGTGCACTTCAGAAACTCCCGGAATCAGCATGGTGCCAGGACACATGCCAAGACAAGCAGTCTGCTCTGCCAGACTACAAGACAGCGGCCTCGTTCTCCTCACCAGGCTAAATGAAATTTTCATACGTGCCAATGCGGTGAAGACGGCCTTACCCGACGGCTCTCTGGGCGTGATGCTGTTGTGAATAACCAGCAGAGGGATCGGCGGGCGCGGCAGGGAGGTGACTGAGCGCTCCGTTGTGCTCACCTGTCCCCTCTGGGACATGGAGGGTGTGCGCTGGGTTCGGCGAACACAACAGGCCTGCGGTCCCAGGAGCCATCGATACCCTGAGTCACGCTGTGCGCGGGGGAGGATTAGCCGAGGTTCTGAATTCGTAGCGCTCCGAACACAGTCGGACGCAGGAAAAACAACAGTACAGGAAGTGTATTCATTGTATTAAAAAAAAAACTAGTAACCTGAGAGATGTCACACGTCAGAATACAGTCAAATAGGTGACGCATACTTGGCTGAAGGGAGTTCCAGTCTGACAGATCTAGGTGTGACAGCTTGTGTGACAGTAAGCTACTAGGCACAGAAGTAAATCCCTTCAAAAAACTTTACCTGACATTTTTTATAAATTTACCTATAGGCTTGGGAAAAAAAAAAACCCTGGGCTTCAATTTCCATTTGTGCTATAGTGTTGTAAATAACACAAAAAGCATATGTTTATCTTATGTTTACATGTATGGTTATTCCGTTATAGTATGATGTTCGCAAACAAATAAGTAAGATTCACATCGTTTATTAGGTCTGTAACTGTTTGTATGTAGCATCCTCTCATATTGTGGTTGATATTACCTACAAAGATTGCTGGGAAATATCTCAATGCAATGCTACAGCAGTAACCTAAAGTTTGAGGTCAGTTCTCAATTGGGGGATTGTCAGCAGCAAGGCCTCTTGCAACTTCGCAGATGTTTTTCTCAGGAATGGTTTTCAAAAGAGCGAGGAGAGAAAGGACAGCTCCCGCAATTGTATGCCTTTTTCAATGGCCTGTCCTCGTTATTTGAGTAAATGCGGGTGGTGGAGGTGTACAATCGCTAGGCCATGAGATTCAAGGCTAATTCACAATCACAGTTCTCATCTCCATTTGTTAAGATTCGTAAGCTGGCAAAGTTTCTGAGGTCATCGTAAAGTTGGTTTCTGAGACCACACTTTCCTTAAAAACTGCAAATACACTTCTCCTTAAGCACATGTTTTCCGTCTGCGTAAAACAACTGGTGGGGGATTTGTGATTGCCTGCTGTTTGCCTGATGTGTTGAGAGGCGTTTCTGCTACCAGCTCACGACTAAATCTAGTTGGGATGTCGGTTTAATTTTGTTGATTGTGTGGTCCACCAGCTGCCACGATGTTCACGATGCTGTCCGCCCGCCTGTAGGCCAACCGCTCTACCCACCCAGCACCGTGCTTCGTTGTTAGTGTAAGCTGCGTCCGACCCACTTACACACCAAACAGTTGTACGACTAAAAATAGACTATAACAAGTTAACTGCGAATCCTGAGAACAGAGTCAGTCGAAAGCAGTGAAATGATTGACAGGCGGAAAACAAAGCCGCCTGCCTGAAGAGTAAGCTCCCGGCCACCTGGAGCTCAGGTGAGTGATATCGACATTTTGTCTTCGGGACACCTGCGGTGGAAGCTCGCGGTCTGCCATCGGCTGCTGGATGCGTTATAAAGGGAAAGCCCCCGCGGTGGCAGAGTGGAGATAGCAGCAGCTCTGTCACTGATCTTCTCCCTGCAAACCCCACTCTCTCACAGCTCTCTGGCTCTCTGACACCGACTCTCCGCGCCTGTCAATCCCATACGAGACCTTGGGGAGCGTTTTTTTTTCACCCGATCATAACAGAAACCGGGATAATAACGGAGAAGAGAAGAAGAGAAGAGAGGGGAAGAATAAAAATAGAAAGTGTGTGTGTGTGTGTGTGTGTGTTGACTGTGACTGCTTTACGAGGTCTATGAAATCCATGACGTGAAAAATAATTGTGGGCAACACTTGTGGACAAGGAATTAGTGTGTGTACGTGCATGTGTGCATGTGTATGCAGGCTTGCACGTGCACTGTACACATGAAGGCATGTGCATAATCAGTGTGTTTGCATATTGTGTTTGTGCTGGACAACAAATTATAAATAGGCATCCATTGTGAAGGTTAGACTATATTATTGCCTTAAAGAAACAATGCCTCTTATACTTTGTGAATAGGCCAGCAAGCCAAAGACTAGAAATTATTATGAGGTAATTTATTTTGTCATTTAATTAAAATAGCACATTTGTTAATCAGGGCAGGTTAGGCAGCATGGGGGAGAAGCTGGTGGAGGCCTTCGGTTCATCTCAGAAATCAGTCACTGTGGCATTGGTTGTAATAAACAGGCCCATTTATTATCTAGAGTGCCCCCGTTATTTGTGATTCACCTGAGCAGGTATGATCCTAGCTTCCGCTCAGTCACAGGGATGCTCATGAGCAGTGGTGAGTCGGTTGGTTAAAACGAAAGGAAAAGAAAGGAAAACATGAACACTGCATTTTGTGTCGTAGAAAGAGCTGAGTCTGTCGTTCACACCAGGTGAATCACAGGTAGCGTCAGTCGCTGTCAGTGTTGTGAGACCCTGTCGCGTGAAATAATATGGGCATACTACACGCACGGATATTTACAGTGTGCAGGCCTGCAAAAAAGTGTGCTGAAATGAAGCAAAGATTTTAGAAAGTTTTTAAAGTGATAATTGATATTTTTACCATGCTGCTTTATCTCAGTAAAACAATGGATCCACATACTTGACTATCATACACCTACTCAGGTGTATAATTGCAGTTTTATTTCAGCTTAGAAAGGATCACACGCAAAATATACTGCATTACAACAGACCATTAAGCTGAAAAATAGATATCTTAGGTGGTCTCGGAAATCCCCTAGTCGGGAAAGTTCCCCAGCCACGGCTCCCTCCCGTTGGGGTTCGCATTAGTAATAGTACGGTAGATGACGCTTGCATTGGCTTTACTAAGGAGATTATTTCGCATCAGCAGAGCGTTACAGGCTTCCCAAGGAGCTCAACCACTCTTCTGGCTCCTTTTCCTGCATTTCTTTGTCTGACCATAATTCCCTTGTTCCTGAAAACTGGCAAAACTCGGCAAGACCGGCCGAAGAAAATACAATATGAAACTGCCCAATTTTTTTTAAAAATCCAAAATGTTTATCTCGGCCCAAAGCGCTCCTCTTTCAAAGCGGGGATTAAGATGATCCTGCCAAAAAAAGAAGTGAAGAGAAGTAATATTTTTCCGATTGTTATTTTCAGAATTATGAGACGTACAAATCATACTGTTTCATCGCTCCATATTTTAACAGGCTATTCGCAACACATAAAAGCTGACCCACAAGTGGAATTATATCCCGAAATCCCCTGCAGACCAAAACTAGAGATATACAATTCCTCTATGAATGTGTTCGTATACACTCACTGAGCACTTTATTAGGAACACCTGTACACCTACATATTCATGCGATTATCTCACCAAGTAATCGTGTGGCAGCAACTAAATGCATAAAATCATGCAGCTATGGGTCAGGAGCTTCAGGCAATGTTCAGATCAATGATGGGGAGAAAATGTGATCTAAGTGACTGTAGAATGATTGTTGGTAGCAGACAGGGTGGTTTGATCTCAGAAACTGCTGATCTCATGGGATTTTCATGCTCACTAGTCTTTGCAAATAATGGTGCAAAAAAAAATTTAAAAAAAATCCAGTGAGCAGCAGTTCTGCAGACTTGTTAATGAGAGACGTCGGAGGAGAATGGCCAGAATGGCCAGACTGGTCAAAGCTGACAGGAAGGTGACAGTAACGCCGATAACCACACATTACAACAATGGTATGCAGAAGAGCATCTCTGAACACACAACGCATCATAACTAGGATAGGCTACAGCAATAGAATAAAATTGAAAAAGTCTAATAAATACCTAATAAAGTGCTTAGTGTAGAATACTCAATGCATGTGTCCATATACAATTTCATTCTCAAACAGAAAGCTCTTTCTTGGGACATGTTTCCCTGACAATATTGTATGGAATGCAGGATCATTTTTCGATGCATTTATTTGTGTCATCAAGCCACAAGAGGTTAAATATACCAGCTAACACAAAATGTTTTTACAATGTTGCTGCCATGTACTGGCTATGTTATAAAATAACATTCTACTAACATTGTGAGAATATTTTGTATTAGCTGGGATGTTCTCAGAAGGTACAGTTAGGAACAGCAACATGGTTTTGAAGCAAATTCTGTTCAGAGAGTTTCTTTCTGGCTGGTGGAATCTCCTGAGGTGGGTGGCAATTGTAACCGGATTCGCCAGCGCTAATTCTTGGTAATTACCAGTTCTAAATCTTGCACAGGAAAAAGCAATCTTTCAAAACGTATTTTTAAATACGAAAATGAAATCGAAGGAAACATTCAAAGCTATTCTCTTGCAATTTCCCACCGTCGCTCCCGAGGCAAATGCAAATGTGAAATTTGTGAAAGATTAATTATCAGTTTTAGCCAGAATATTGTTGTAAAATTTGGAGTTCTACCATTTGTGCTGGGAGACAATGGCATTCAAATGAACGCAGACAGAACAAAGGCTCCGGGGCTGTTCCCTGCCCGTGTCTCTGTGCATGTTAAATAACTCTTTGGCAATCCCAAATAAGAAAGGAGAAGAAAGGAGTCCCACAGATGGTGGGGAGTCAGATTGTTCACTTCTGTCAAAGGGAGGATAGAGACCCCTTTTCCACCGGCAGACAACCGCAGAGCCACTTCACAGGGGCTCGGAATTCACCAATAAATTGTTTTACGTTCGTTCTGACAGTCTGGACGAAGGTTTTGTTGAAGAAGGCACATAAACACTATATTTGTAAGCCTTTTGAGATTGAGCTGAGATTTATCACAGCAAAGGAGCCAGAAAACCATGTGGAGGTTTTTATTGGGTTATACTGAGCTTTCTTTCACACGATGGTCTATCAACAGAGAACATGGGGAAATGTCCACAGAGTCCTCTGAAGGGGAATATTTCTTATTTCAAGATGTAAAACCATGCATTCTGCAAGGTGGTCGACCAGTAGATCGGTCTTAGTATCCCCAGTGTAGGTAGGCTTTAGAGACAGAATGTTTCCTCACTGTCTGACACAAGTACCCACAAACGAGTGCGTGCCGAGCCTTTTAACATGGCCCTCCAAGCTTATAGCCTGGAAGGATTGCTGTTTTGGGAAAATGTATGTCAGCATCTCAGCAAAGTGGTCTTAACACATTTAAGGCCATATGGAGTTCAGACAACTATATTTGGCCCCTGATGAATTATGACATTGGCAAAACATTTTTTTTTTTTACATATTACCATGCATTTGCATCATTTTTCTTTGCACATACTTGTTCTCATGCAAATAAAGAACACTGTGCTCAGTCTTGTCACCAGAGTTGCATGCTTTAAAATGAAGGCTTGCAGTGAGGGCCCTGTTGAGAAGGCCATGGATAATGGCCAGGCCCTCAGGGCTCAGAGCTGAGGGGGCAGAATAAGACGGGATCAGGGTCCCGTTGGCTGTGCTGCATGGATTTTATGCTGCACAAGCATTTCTTTGCCTGCACATTTTATCGCGTCACCCTCTCAGCTTTGAAGAGATGATACGCACGTGTGAAACAAGAGCAGAATGATACCCACAACAACCTGTGAAATTACCTTACCTGAAATGGACACTAGGAATGGGGATTCACAGATTAAAGAGCATTGTCACAACACTGAACGTTCTCTCTTCTTCCGTCATGATATCGCACACAAATGTATGTACTATTATTGTGCCACATCCGGAGTTGAGAGAATACAAAAAACTAAAAATAAGTTGGTCTTATATTTATTTGCTGTCTTTTATTTAGACTCAAAATCTTATTTCTGTTACTTGGTAAAAAAGGACAAAAATATTGCTGAAGAGGTGAGACTGTTTTTAGTAATTTCCGGATATGCCAATGGGGAAATTTTCACTTGTCAAGCATACAGTAGCTTAAAACAAGCAAATATTTTCTACTTGAGAGAAAAGAGATTTTACATCTGAAACACTTGTTTATTGTCGTGTAGTGCCAAACAAGACAATGATTTATAGTTGAACGTTATATTCCAATACCTTTGTGTTCAAAATGGTTCCTAGAGGCGGTCAGAGTGCGTCTTTATCCCATGCACTCCTGCACTGGTGTTCTTCATTTAATCCCATTTCTTGTCATGCTCTAATTACGAAACAAAAACACTGGCTTTTTTTGCTGAGTGGGTATTTTCAGGAGTTCTTACAAATTAATTTCAGTAGATGTTCCCTTAAAAAAGATTCTGGAAAAGATATTGGTCCGAGCCAAATAACTTTAGCTTTATTCATCTGAATGGTCAAATGGAAAAGTCAAGAACATTCCCGGGGCAGTAGCGTAGTGGCTAAGGGCTGCTTGTACAATTCCTGTGTTGGGACACACAGTACTGTCATTGTTCCTGTGAGCAAGACACTTAGCCCTGGTTGCTCTAGTAAAACAAATGTCAATAAAGGTTTTGCTAAATGACCAAAAATTCAAACTAGGATTATTTGGAAAACGGTACATTCAAGGTACATTAAATATAACCAGACAGATCTGTAGAAAACTTGTATTTACTTTTAGTTGCTTACCATATAAGCTGTTCCTTTTTTTAGGGTTTTTTGGAAACAACAACAATTGGTTTTGATTCCATATTCAGTTGACCGCGTCTGTAGGTGCCTATTGACTTCTGAATAAGTCACTGCTATTATATGTAGCCCGTAATGACCAGCCACTTAACTGGGCATAGAAGTGGAATTTTATCTTAAGTTCAGATCTAAGTTAGGAGTCTCAAGTCAGACCTCAATACACCAACTGCTTCTTCTCACTCTGCGGCACTCAGCTGTGACAGTTACTGCCTGGAATTCAGCGCTGGTGCCTCCTCGGCCGTGGCTTGTTTGTGTTTTTAAACCCTTGTACGGTGCCTAGCTAATGCTACGACCGATGTGTCGCTCCACAGGACTGCTAATAACGGGCTGCTCTGGGCGGCAGGGTAGCATAGTGGTCGGTTGCTTGACTGGCGACTGTAGAGTTGCTGGTTTGAGTCACACAGAGATGCTGACTTGTATCTGGGGAGATGAAGTTGAATTCCTAGAAGGGAAGAACTTTGCTGTTGGGCCCCAGAGAATGGCCCTTAAACCAAAAACTGCTCCGCTCTCCGATCCTCTCACTGTTTCCTCTCGCGTTTCTCTCTTGAAGAGGAGTACTGCTGAAGAGGACCGCCCACTAATTAAATAATTAACGGGATTCAATTAAAAAGATGTAGAACTCAGCGCTGCACACCACACAGGTTCCTCAGCTGTGGACCCCTGTATCTGTAACTGTTGTCATTCTGTTGTTTAAATAATTTATATAATTTGTCTACTTTTGGAAGACCAATACCAATATTAAGTTAATTTAAGTTGCATTTGTTATTTATAAATAATTTAATTTAGTGCAAGCAATAGTACTATTATTTTGAAGTTTCAGCTCAAAATTACGTACATAAGATGCTCTCGCGTGAGTACAAATTTGAAGCAACTCCGGCAAGCAAGTAGTCGCAACAGGTTTAATTTGTGAACGTTAATAAGGAAGACTTGAAGACTATTCCCTTTTTGTAGCGTGCAGCCGACGAGGTGTGTTGTTTTGTTTGTGTGTATTTTACTTGATAAACGTTATTTCACATGCTGTGCATGCTATTGTTTTATGTTAAGCTAACATCGTCTCGATATTTTCCTGTCAATACTGTGTTTAGTTTTCACGGTGGATTTGGAGAGAAGCCTTCAAATAAACCAGTAGCAAGAAAGTCACTTGTGTCTGCCTGTGCTTTGAGGGAATTACAATATCAATGTAACACTTCCCATTTTTAATATGGGTTCATGCATTTAAGGAGAGTGGAAACAAAATGCATCTGTCATAACACAATGTAGTGTAGATCACAGAATGATGGTCTGACTCGCAAAACATGTTTACCGGAGTAGAATTTATGATCACGGCAGCAACATGAGTCATACTTATATAACACCCGTATACACAGATGGCATTCTGGTTCCCTCTATGACAAACAACACAAATGTAACAACATGGCAAGGTGCGTTGTGTCAGTGTAGAACTGAAAAAATATTTTTATGCTCTGAGCTTTGGCTGTTACAGTAATGCCTTCTTTTATAATCTCTTTTTGAATGATAACTAGCAACTTGCTGGTGTTACATTACATTTCATTAATGGCGTTTGGCAGACGCTTATCTAGAGCGATGTACAGTTGATTAGACTAAGCAGGAGACAATCCTCCCCTGGAGCAATACAGGGTTAAGGGCCTTGCTCAAGGGACCAACGGCTGTGCGGATCTTATTGTGGCCACCAACCTTGCAGGTCCCATCTTGCAGGTCCCAGTCATGTAATTTAACCACTCCGCAACAGGCTGCCCTGTTCACAATGCATTAGCATCACAATCATTTAGCAGACATGCTTATCAAGAATGACTTACCATGCAGGAGAATATAAGGACATTCTGCTGGATTATATTAGCAACAGTGCCAGGTCTGGCTAACCACCTACAGTATGCAACATCACTAAAATCAGCACATTCTGGAGGAGTGCGGGGGTGCGGACACGGATGTCGCGGTAACCCCAAAAAACCGAGCCCATCATATTTTGCGGAATTGGGCCGGCTATGTCCTGCTGCTACAGACTGCCAGTCACAGTTATTTAATGATATAGCGGAGGCATTTGATGACCTCTGTCTGCTGGGCTGTAAGGCAATGCCTTAACAGACTGAGCCCAGTGAGGAGCTCCCACAAACCATCCATTACAACCTCACTGTATGTACATGTGTCATGGCTTGCTTCAAAAAGACATTCAGATCCACAGATAGCTGAGTTCCGGGAAAATATACTGACCTCATGTATCCAAACATACAGTATCTTGGCAAGTTAGCCTGACACATGTACCTCGTTGAATGTACGAAGCAACTGAATGTAGACGCTGCATGTGATTGGGTGTACTTTAGCAAAGAGGGAAGCTTTCTAATTCTCAATTTATACTTTGCATCAGATTTTCTCCATGTCTGCCACATTTGTGAATATTTCTTTGTGTACATTAAAAATGCATGTTAAGCATAACACGTTAGTTATTGCATTTTCTTCAGGCATGTCGTGAAGATGTTTTGAGTACTGAACCCTAACCATGATTTGTGAAGAATGGAAATGCTGGCTATTTTACAATAGTGAAATCAAGTAGGTATGGAAATTATGCTATTTCATGGTAGGTGTCATTTTGATGTTCTATATGTAATGCATCCATAAAATAGAACATTAAAAATGCAGGACCTTTGGCAGACAGTTGCCTGCTAGTTCATCGAAAGCCATTGTTGAAAAGGTTGCACAATAGAGCCTTGTTTTTTGGCTTGTTTCTTTGACTGAACATAAAACTCTCCCCTTGTGTAATGTAAAGATTTAGCCTTTTGTTTACAAGCTTATTTCATTTCTATAGTGGCGAAGTAGTCATTTCTGTGTGAAAAAAGACATCGTTGTTCCTGAAAATGGCACAGAGTTGGATTAGAATTTGTTTTGTTTATGTGTGAGTGCAGAAGAGGGAGCTCAGTGT
This sequence comes from Conger conger, assembly GCF_963514075.1. Taxonomy (NCBI): domain Eukaryota; kingdom Metazoa; phylum Chordata; class Actinopteri; order Anguilliformes; family Congridae; genus Conger; species Conger conger. The sequence goes on from NC_083769.1 coordinate 40,588,786, forward strand.
GTTTCTCCTTCCAAATGACTTTACTAACGTATGAAGTATCACCATGAGCCGGAAATATTGTGGAGACCCCGGGCACACATCTTATTCGTATCACAATTATGAAAGGCAATGGAAACGTGAATACAGTATAAGTCTTCTAGTTAATGCTACTATAGTCATATTGATGGCACACAGCCTCGGGATCCATTAGATTATAAAACAATGCAGTGACAGTAATGTGAAAAGATAGTGTTAGCTAGAAAAGCTAGCACTAGTGTTTCAGTGAAAGAAGTCTCCCCTCAGCATGGTGCTAGCTCACCTGTAGTGCTGTGTAGCCTAAAGAGGCAGTTTAGGTCTAGTCATTGACTGCAGTGCTTATTGCACAGTGGCCCAAAGTTGCCTTGAGGTGAACCAAGATGTTTCCAAATTGGAGAGAAAAATAGGGAAAATATAACAGACAATGCTGTGGAGACAAACATCGCTGCTCATTAAGAAAGCATTCCAGTCCCTACGTTATTGCAGTTGGGCCGACATTACACCAGCTGTTTATTTGCATGTTGCTTCAAAGGAACAGCTCCGTCATATTTATTACATTATTATGGAAAAAATATTGAACCTGAAACCAAATTTTTTCATGACTGTGTTTTCAGAGGTGGCTGTTAGTTGTCGTTTCCACCAAGTGGTCAACAGTGACCATGTGATGTTTCCCTCCCTGTATCCCTCTAAGGACTGCCGTGGTACATTCCCAGGAAAATGGCTCAACTGGAATTATGGAATTGCTTCTACGTACGTGCCATATTCATATGAAAATGACAAAATGAAGAAATTACTTTAATTAAAATTAATTCACCATATTATGGAGATTTAGCATTTATATATGTTGTAGATGTATATGAATGTTACAAATTGAGAACAGAAAATCTTGGGGACGGGCAGTGCTTTAATAAAGAAAACAGACCAAGGCAAAGTCTAGTTTATCTCACTGCCTGGGTCTGTCCATCCCTTCAGGTCAAAGTCTTCCACTCTCTGGCATGTTAGCATGGCCCGTGTTTACCCAATGTCTTCTGTGCCAAACAGCTGGCCCTCCCGCGGAGGTGGCAAAACCTGAGAGTAATGGGCGTAGAGCTGCCATTAATCTGGCCCCAGAAGAGACGAGCAGATGGTGCCAGGGCTTGCTCTGCAGTCCCACAAGGGTAGGATGAGGTCAGGCTGGCCTCAGAAGAAAGTTCTGGAACTTCTCAAAGTGTTGTGGGAACAGGAACATGTACACAGCAACTCTGACACAATGGCTGGTGTGCCGGGTTTTGGGGAGAGGTGCCAAGAAGGCGGCTTTTGGAACAGCCCCTCCAGGCCAGGCCACTGGTGGGCCTGTTGCACAAACATAGCTCTGCGCTCGACAGAGATCTCTCAGAAGGACACTCGCCTTTTTTCTGAGAAAATAAAAAATAGAATATGAAATGTATCTTTCCTTCACACTTGAGAGGTAATGATGTTTGTTGGAACATGGTGGGAGTAGAAGTATGCTTGGACAATCCAGGAGAGGCATTCAGAGCAGAAGCTATTTCTGAGGATTAGAGATGTGTAAAGGGACCCGGAAATACTGACCTTAAAAAAGAAACAAGAGTCTTCCTGAAAGTAGTTATACCATTTTAAAACAAGCATTGGTTGAGCTTTTCACACTTACCAAATGACTTGTAGTGTGATAGTATTTACTGTAATGTACTGTGTGGATTATTTAGTGCCTATGCATCTATTTCAGTGTAAAATTTGATTCAGTCAACAATTCAAACTATAACCAGAGGGTGATGTAAAAGGTATTTTTGTACAGTAGAAGTGCTGCTTCTTTTTCCAGAGAGGGAAAACAAAGCTATGATTGAGTGACCCACGTTTCAGTGCGTTATTTTTTCCTGTGGGTGTCCCCACCTCTGTCGGATTTAGAAGAGACTACTCGTGGCACAGGCAGGAGAAGGTCTTAGTCAGTCCCCGCGGTGTGTGGGGTAAAACGGCAAATATTTGTGTGTTATTCCAAGAAACTGTTCAGTGCTCGATTTCACAGACCGTTTGATGCACAGTGTTGCAAATGACCCCAGTATATGGATTACAAGTTGAGGGTGTAAACATTTTGTTTAAAGTTTGACACGGGCACCGAGGGGTTTGGCAAGGACATATTTGGCAGCCCCAGACGTGCGTGGTGACCTTGGCGATGGCCACAAGGGCAGCTCGCCGCCCAGCCAGGCCCATGTCCCAGTCAGGGCGGCCGTCCTGGCCCAGGACTGACGGCGAGAGGAGAGTGCTGGAGAGCCGGGTTTGTTGTGATGTACAAGCATTTGGAGGACCATCTTTCACTCCGCACGCAAGAGACTCCGTAAACTGTATCCATCATGTCACGTAACCGGAGTAAGGGGGGGGGGGGGGGGGGCACACGCACTCTCTCTCTCTGACCCTCTGACATCTCTGTTCCATGTTTCGCTCACTTAATTGCGCTCTGAGGCGAGCCGGGGCTCGGAGAGGCGCGGGGAGTGACGGATGGGTGCTCCCGTGCGCTCCAGCAGGTGCGTTCACTGCAGCGGAGCGCCGCTGAATATTTAAACATCTCCGAGCGAACAACGCATCGCGGGACACGCCGGCCCGAGTCTCGGGTTCCTGCCGAAGACGCACTTTATGAGGCGCGCCGCCCGACGGGATCGCTGCAGTGCGTGAGCGTGCAGTTAACTGGTTCCGTTCCTTCACGATCCGAATCAAATTCACAGAGCGGCCTTCAAAACCGCAAAACAAAAAGTCTGCTGGCGAACACAAGTTGGAGAAAAAGATAACCGGTCAAAATGAGTTTTGGAAACCAAAAAGGTCAGTCGTACATTAGGTGTATCATGTGTTATCTCATGTGTGCTTGTGTTTCAATCATTATCATTCTGTTAATGTCATGTAGATAATGGCTGCCCAACCATGCTCCTGGAGCTGCACCATCTTCTTTGTTTTCATTTCAATCCTAAATTGGCACAGCTATTAAAAAGCAGCTCAATGAGATCTCTAGCTGTTGAATGATGTGTGCTTTGGTATGGTTGGAGTTAAAACCTAAACCATGGTAGAACTCCAGGAACATGGCAGCCTTGATGTAGGGAATGTCTATCCACTGCATTCATTTGTCTGAATTTTTGCGAGCCATTTCAGCGCAGTAGATAAGGCATTGCTTTTTTTACCCACATTTCAAAGAGTCAGAAAGAGTGGAAAAAATCAGAATGGCAATATGTTGACTTTGGAACCATTATGTTCGACCAGCAGATTACACTCAGTGCAGACCGTTCAGAAAACAGAGAGGCTGTGCCCATTAAGCCCGATGTCCAGGGACCAGTTCAGCCCGGTTTAATATCTGATAAAATATCACACTGCTGTCTCAAAAAAAAAAAAAAAAAAACTCTCAAACTTGTTGCCTTCTGCAGACTTTCTAGACTTTCCAAATGATCCTTCACAAGATTAATGTGTCATGCATCATTCCAGTTTCAGTGTTTTTTTAAATAATTGTATGATTTTTCAAATGGCTTGCTTTGCCAGCAAGCAGTGAACTGAAATGTATAGAAGTAAATGCTTGACAACATCTCATGGCAGCAGTTAGAATGGTGCATATTAGTAATGTTTGCTAGATGACAGACTGCAATATTACTCATCAGGGAGAAATATTCTGTCCTGATATGGAACTTAAGTGGAAAAAATACATTCTGTGGTAAATTCTGAAGAGTCGTAGGAGATAGTGCTTTGCTATGTGTGATTGACATGTCTCTTCTGGCCAGCAGTCCTCAAGAACATAGATAAGTAGTCCTCACTCCTGGCTCTGGAGAGCTGCAGGGTCTGCTGGCTTTCATTGCTACTCTGCACTTGAGTAGCACAGCAATTGAGTTGATTACACACTTAAGTCATGTCACCTGGTTTCTTGGGTCTGAATTGGTGGGCTAATCATTGGGTAAAAACAAAAACCGGCAGACCCTGGAGGCTCTCCAGGACCAGGAGTGAGGACCATTGACGATAGACACAGATAATAGACAATGCTCAGATGAACAACAGACTTGTTAAATACTCGGCTTCACATCGGAGCAATAAATAAGCCTCTTCACAGCTGTAGATTTGCGGGAGTGGTCCAAGGCTGTTCCACTCCATTTCATCAGTTAGCATGTTGTACAGTGTTCAGTCAAATCCCCACGTCTGCCTTTGCTCCCTGTATATCCATCGAAGAGCCTGGACACCTGACACCAGACATGTTAAACGCATCAAACCGCCAGGTCAGACAGTGGAGATTTACCTGAGGACTTGCCTACAACAGACATAAACTATGCCGTCACCGGGAGGAAGGAGGATGATGTCTGCCTGGAGACGGTTGAGTAATAGCGGCTGAATTTACTGAAGAAGATGGGGGAAAAGGCCCCCAGGGTGCTATTTTACTGCATGTATCTATCTTGAGTACTTCCCTGAAGTTTTGGGGTGTCGGCCAGGGCTGCTGCATAGGGTGTTTAGGGACAGAGCTGCCTGCTTTTCCACACACAGGAGAAGGGTATCTCATAGGAGGACACTTTCTTTCTATGGATGCACATTTAAAAGGACTGTTATTTAATCGGGTGCTTTCAGAAACCATCTGAAATGCCGATAATACCCAAGGCCATGGTAAATCACTCTCGCAGTTCTGCCACCCAGAAACCAAAGGTATTATATTCCCAACATGGAGGCCTTTTCATCACCGACCAAATACTTACGAAGTTCTGTTATGTGCTGGACACGCAGCATTTGCACCAGCTGCACGTGTGATGTCTGTGTGTAATTTCAGGGCTGCGGTCAGTGCCGTTGCACCATGAGCTGACGGTCATTCCAAACATGTGTCGGCCTAAGGAGCAGGTTCTAGACAACTGCCAAGCTACTTGTGCACAACAAGCAGGTGGTGGGATCCTGGCGTCCAATCGGTTCCCGGTTCCTATAAAAGGGCCGATCGCCATGGCAACGGCCGCTACACACTGTGCGATTATGGCTATGCTCATGAGCCAATAAATGGCACAGCAGTCATAAAACAGGAGCTCATTTCATGTGGGGATTACGACACTTGGAAACTGTCTGAGGCACTCTGCAAGCGATCCATAAGACACGCAGAGACAGATCCAGTGATACCGTACCAAATCCCTGTCAGATTGCACTCCTAACAGAGGCAGTCAAGTGCGCAATGGAAAAATTAATTTAACTGTCTCCATGAAATCTTACACGCGGGAGGTAACTTAATTGTCATATAATGATTCTGGGTTAGTAAAAAGAAATTAAGCGAAGAAAAATCGTTTTATAAAAGAACGGGGATGACAGTGGTGGGGTTTAGCAGTCGTTAATTCCAGAAGCAGCTGAGAAGGCATCCTCATTTCCCAAGGTTCCTGTCTCCTACGTTTGAAAATTCAAATTTGATTTGTCGGTTGGTGGATGTGATACCTAATGAGGTGTTAAACTGCCTCTGGGGTCGAGACCAGTGAGTGATGTCATTACCAGGACATCATGAGCACCGTGGTTTGTCGTAAATCAATTGCACTAAGAGGAGTAGGTCCTCTGTCCCGGCTTCTTCTCTTGTCCTGGAAGATAATAGCGTAGCGTAGCATAGCATAATAATGCTCATTAACAAGCCTCTCTACTGGATAACAAAGAAACCATTGCCATCCGTTGCTTGAGAGGATCCCAGTGAGCAAAAGCTAGAATCTAGACATCTAGACAGGTGGAAATCTCAGTTTGTGAAATGTTTTGATGTAAACGGATTAGATTATCCACAATATAGCTGAGACATTGCCTGGATATAGCCTGGCTACACCCTAGTCAGCTTTAAAACTTTCTCTAGGAAAATGACATGCAGCCGCACTTTCACCTGAATGTCTAGATGGCGTTTGACCAAATTTTCACCACAAAAATGTTAATGTGCACATTCCTCGAGTCTACCCCTCGGCATTAGCTGTTAAAAGCAAGGAGGACACTTGCCAATTATCTGCTCCCAATTTCTTTGAGATCTATCAGATTTCAAACCATAGCTTTAGGCAAATATACAAATGAAAGTCCTGATTCCATATTGTTTTCCATTAAACAGATTGGTTTTATTCCTGAAAATGAGCAATAGACGATTTGGTGTACGGTTGAGATGGTCACAACTGCTTATTAATCTAATACCTCATCTAATACCATGTTTGAAAGAAAAATGCAGATGTTTTACATCTAAAGAGTAGTGTACAGTATGGAAGAGCCACATTCTTGTTTACTCTGTGATTATTGAACAGTATTCAACTTCTGAAGAAGAAATAAATAAATGGTTATACTACTGGGAAGTGTCTCCATTATTCTTATACTTTTTAATCATCATGTGAAGATTAAAAAATTCTTGCAGCAATAACAATGTGTCTCTGCCAAATGAAGGCCAGGCTGTATGCATTAGTACACTAAATCAAACTGCCAACATCAGCCTTCAGGCTAGTTTTCAGTTCGAATCAACAGTGTATGAAGGTCTGTGTTCTAAGACCTTAAATCGAGGCTGTTCATGATTGCTTCTTTTTTTTCATTGCCATTAACAACTGAAAGAAAATTCACTCATAAACCAACTCCGTGGCTGACTTTGGGCGAAGAGCCAGTTTCGAGAATGAGCCAGCTCAATGGCACATAATCCTTGATTTCATTTCAATGCAGGCAATCAACTTGAGGTTCAGTTGAACAAATTATGTTTGCCATGGTGTTTATCTTACTGAATAAAAAATGGAGATGATAACTATTTCAAAGATACTGTCTTCTTTGGGTTTTGGGTTTGGGGTGCGAATCCTATTTGGCCATTATGTTCCCTTGGGTGGTTGACATGATAGGATTATCACCACGCATGTTTTAAACAGGGCGGGACTTCCGTCCTTTCCATGGTTACCATCGAGTGACAGCCAGCAGACAGGGCCACTGTCTGTAACTATCACACTTTTGAATAATTATTTAGCTATTCTTTGTGTCTTAGTAGCCAAAACTGTGTTATTGTTACTTCTTGGTCAGTTTATCTGATGAATATACATGTGGGCGACATGGCTCAGGCAGTAAGAGCAGTTGTCTGGCAGTCAGAGGGTTGCCGGTTCGAGCCCCCACCCAGGCTGTGTCCCTGAGCAAGACACCTAACCCCTAAATGCTCCTGATGAGCTGGTCGGTGCCTTGCATGGCAGCCAATCGCCGTGTGTGTGTGTATGAATGGGTGAATGAGAAGCATCAATTGTACAGCGCTTTGGATAAAGGCGCTATATAAATGCCAACCATTTACATGGGTTCAGGTTTTTATGTATGTGATCGCTCTAGCAGTTGTAACCGTACTTCTCTCTGGGGTTTTCAGCGCACTTGTCCTGGTTCTGATTTGCACTTTATTGTACTTATCGCTCTGGATAAGAGCATCTGCCAAATGACTGTAATGTAATGTACCAGCCTCTCGCCATGAGAGCTGCGAAAAAGGCCTTCGTCCCAGACGGAGGGAGCTTCAGTGGCAGAGCGAGATCGTGACTCGTGACACTGGTGTTCGGAGGGGGACAGACACTCCGCCAGCTCTGTTCACCATGCGGTAATACCCCCCCAGCTCTGTTCACCGTGCGGTAATGCCCCCCAGCTCTGTTCACCGCCCGGTAATGCCCCCCCAGCTCTGTTCACCGCGCGGTAATGCCCCCCAGCTCTGTTCACCGGGCGGTAATGCCCCCCCAGCTCTGTTCACCATGCGGTAATGCCCCCCCAGCTCTGTCCACCATGCGGTAATGCCCCCCAGCTCTGTTCACCATGTGGTAATGCCCCCCAGCTCTGTTCACCATGCGGTAATGCCCCCCAGTGTGATGCGATCAGTCGACGCACAGCTGTTCTGTGGTGTTCCTCTCTCTCTCCCTCCATCTCTCTCTCCCTCTCTCTCTCTCTCTCTCCCCGTTGCCCTCTCTCTCCCTGTATCCCTCTCTCTCTCCCTTTCCCTCTCTCTCTCACTCTCTCTACCTCCCTGTCCCTCTCCCTCTCTTCCTCTCTCTCTTTCTCCCCTCATCCTCTCTCCCTGTATCCCTCTCTCCCTCTCTCTCTCCCTCTCCCTCTCTCCATCTCTCTCCCTTTCCCTCTCTCTCTCTCCCTCTCTCTCTCTCTTTCTCCCCTCATCCTCTCTCCCTGTATCCCTCTCTCCCTCTCTCTCTCTCTCCCTCTCTCTCTCGCTCTCTCCCTCTCTCTCCCTTTCCCTCTCTCTCTCCCTCTCTCTCTCTCTCTTTCTCCCCTCATCCTCTCTCCCTGTATCCCTCTCTCCCTCTCCCTCTCCCTCTCTCTCTCCCTCTCCCTCTCTCCCTCTCCCTCTCCCTCTCTCCCTCTCTCTCTCTCTCTCTCTCCCTCTCCCTCTCTCTCTCTCTCCCTCTCTCTCCCTCTCTCTCTCTCTCTCTCTCTCTCTCCCCCTCGCCCTGTCTCAGATGCGAGGCAGTTGTTCCAGGTTCTCATGATGTAATGCAGTAGGCCTGCAGACTGGGCCCCGGTCCTCAGGGCACTTCTCCATTACTGCTGCCACAGCCCTCCGTCTGCGTGCGTGTTTTCACGCCTGTCTGACTCTGACGTCTGCTTCACCCTCCTGACGTAAGGTGCAAAAGGTGTGTTTTTGGTGCTCCTATTACACAGGTGTTTACACTGCTACGTAGGATCAGACTCTTTGAGAAAGCGCTATAAAAACAGGAAAAAAGTAACTGGCTTGAACAGCGGATGTCACCTTACCTTGAACAGTGTATGGAAAGATGGGTGACTATGAAATATAGTGATAAGAAGTTCTCATCACTGTGTGATCACTCATCCTCATTTAAATCAGTTTATGTTCAACTGCTATGCCCTTACACAATGAAAATAGAATTCCTTATATCATATATTGAAATTTTGCTGAAATACCCAAAATATATTTGCCAATATTAATGCAAATGATAATGTATTGTATGATCTAAGTATGTAGTAGTGTCTTATTCAACAAATAAGGCAGTATTATGCCTAGATATCTTTGGCCTGTGAAGTTTAATGCTGAATATATTATCAGAATAGTCTTGCAAAAAGACACATCAAGAATGCGAAAACATCATATTTACATGTGTGGAAAAATATTGGGCTCGGGCATCTGCTTAGTTAATAAATAAGAATATATTGTGTTTCAGACTTAAGGTGATTCTACATAAAACTCATGATGTAACTACAGGGGGTCCTTCACCTGGCATCGGGGAAGTCGACGCCTGTAACCTTTGAATTTCCGTGAAGGGGAACAGGAATGCCATAAGTCAGAGGTTCTCAGCCATGCTCGCACCACACAGACCGATTTGAAGAGGTAAGCAGATGTCTCCGAACGTCTTGTCAAGCCTGAGTTATGCTAACAGCTTCTCCAGGCCGGGCAGACCACAGATTAATACATCCACATCCACCACGTATCGCATCATAGGTAAACTTACAAGTGCCATTCTCAGCGGGGTGGTGTGCGAGCAAATGAGGGATGACCCTACAGCACGTCCTCTGTTGCAAACATTTCATCCGCCGTGAGGTCCGTAAGTGTTTCATTACATTACATTACATTATTGGCATTTGGCAGACGCTCTTATCCAGAGCGACGTACAACAAAGTGCATACCCATAACCAGGGCTAAGTGCGCAGAAAGACCCTAGAGGGAAGTACAATTTCAATTGCTACCCGTACAACAAAGATAAGGACCAGGGCTTTTTTTTTTTTTTTTGAACAAACAACAAAGCAAAAAGTGACCAAACTTAACTATCCAAATACTGCTTACCTAGCCAACTAAAAATACCAAAACACAAGGTAAATCACAAAGACAACAATTAAGGATCACAGGGAGGTAGGGAGGGATGGGGAGAGGTGCTGCTTGAAGAGGTGCGTCTTCAGTTTGCGTTCCGACAGTGGTACTAATACTCTGTACTACACATTGGATGTGAAATAAAATGATGAATATGAGGTGAAACAGTGCAGACTGTCACTTTTTAATTTGAGGCTATTGACTACATCCATATTGGGTGATCCGTGTCAGAATGATACATAGTCCCCCCCCATTTTAGAGGACCAAAAGTAATTGGGCAGTTGGATTTTCAGCTGTTTCTGGTTAGTCAGGTGTATCCAATCACTTCGTGCAGGTATAAGAAAGCAGTCAGTATCTCGTCCTGGTTCTAAACTTTTGATTGCCATTGGAGTCTGTTATTGAGGTTTGTCAACATGAGGACCAAATGAAAAATGAGGAAGACAATGAAAGCCAAAGAAGCCATTATGAGAAATTAGAAAAAAACAAAAAACAGTCAGAGACATAGGCCAAACAATAGGCTTACTGAAACTGTTTGGAACAATAATGAGTTAAGAACATTCACAATGTCCAAATACTTACAAACCTCACCGCATTTATATTGCTGATCATTTCACTTCCTGTCATGTTTTTGACATCTGGTAGATACTTCCAAAAGTACATGTTTTCTATCATTTATTAATTATCATATTCAATGATCATGATTTGACAATTGGCTTTCATGCTTGACCACTGCTCTGTGGAATTTAAAACCTATATTATTAAAACTATAATATTATTGATATAACAACTGTCATTTTGAGGTAACATTAAAGCCATTAGATCGACGAATATGCAGTATTGAACATGATAGAATGAACATAATGGGGAATGTGTATTGGTTGGATGAAGCAACCCCTACCTCAATAAAACAGTCCGAATAAACCCATTCTTAAATTTGGTCACATAATAAAATGACACAAACTTCTGTGAATTTTGTATTGTATTTAGCTCTTTCTGGCATTCCTCTGGCGGCACGGATGGTGCAGTGGGTAGCACTGCTGCCTCACAACAAGGAGGTCCTGGGTTTCAATCCCCGTCGGCCGGGGCCTCTCTGTGCGGAGCTTGCATGTTCTTCCCGTGTCTGCGTGGGTTTCCTCCGGGTACTCCGGTTTCCTCCCACAGTCCAAAGACATGCAGGTTAGGCTGATTGGAGAGTCTAAATTGCCCGTAGGTATGAGTGTATGAGTGTGTGAGTGTGTGAGTGAATGGTGTGTGTGCCCTGCGATGGACTGGCGACCTGTCCAGGGTGTATTCCTGCCTTTCGCCCAATGTATGCTGGGATAGGCTCCAGCCCCCCTGCGACCCTGATCAGGATAAGCGGGTTCAGATAATGGATGGATGGATGGATGGCATTCCTCTTCTCCACCTGTTTCCTGCTGGTCCCATTCAATAGGTTTTATGGGTGTGAGGGTGAAGTGAACTTTATTCGATTCCACGCCTTCATCAGACAAAACGGCAATATTGAAACTAACCAGACCGGTTCCCACATTAACTTTTGTGCTTGCCATGACTGGAGTTGATTCTGAAATTGATACTTGCGTGAAGGTGTTTGAAAGCCAAAAGGCCAAACCAAAAGAACATTTCCAGGTAGTAATAAGCGTTGAGATGAAAAGGTCAATATTAACACATTTTTCCGACTTGATTCAGTTTCAGTGCCGTGACAAGGAACATTCCCACAGTAGTATGAATCCGAATAAAATTGGTTTGTCCTACCATCTGTCATTTTTATGGGATATCTGAATAGCCCAGATATTGAAGCATTGTCTCTTTTGAATACACGATAATGTGGGTGGTGGTGGTGGGGGGGGGTCAAAGCTCTTCATCAGACCTTGGGAACCAAACAAAAATACGGGCCTGTTTTTGGAACTGTTTGTCAAGTGTTGTTTTCTGCCAGAATTTTGCTTCCCAGGAAGAAACGACCTCCTTCTGAGGAACGAAGCAGGGAGTACAGCCTGAACCTTCTTGGGTTTATTTACTTTAGGGAAACGGCTCTTAATCAAACTAACAAGGGCTATTGCTGAGAGCGGGTACAAGATTAGAGGGGGACAAAACTACTGTATCTGTCCTCTTTTGTTGCGATGATGTGGGAACACACCGTGGAATCCACGTTTCTTTTTCTCTCGTGAAACCCCTCGCAACTCAAGTAGAGGTAGAAGTTTTGAGCAAGGAGCCCCGACTTCAGAACGTACAGTCTGCTGCTCGGGGGAAAACTGCAACAAATTACGAAGCTTAATTACTTGAACAATATTTGCGCGGCGTGTGTGGTGTGACTACTCCTTTGTAAGTAATGTGTAAAGCTCGGGCAGGAATAGCAGAGGGGAGGTGTCATGCATTGCAAAGTGTTTACCGCTCACCGTCAGGAGCTCCGGTCCACAGCAGGAGGTCCCGTGGTGATCGCGGATTGGAAAATAGAACAACAGGCGGACCCCAGAGGTAGAAATTTGGAATGTTCCAAAAAGGAATGCAGTGCATGGATTCCATATTTTGTGAAATAACACAAAGGAATTCCGAGATCATTGTTTGCGGGGGAATGTCGCCGGGCGTCTGTCGGATGATTGTTTCCACACGTGTTTGAGGAGGGGTGGTTTAGTGCTCGGGCCAGACGTGCTCGGTGCTTCAGAGTCTCTGCTTCGCTATTCAGCTTCAGCTTCACTGTGTCCACCGAAGCGCTGCTTCGCACCTGCTTTGGACAGCGTGGGATCCTCTGAAGCTCATAATTGCGGCGCAGGTTGGGGCGAGGAGAACTTTTGCACCCCATTCTGAAAGTGACTCAGAAGACAAAAATATTTGCCAATCGCAGATTACAAAGTTTTGTGCAGATGGTAACTCCAAAAAGGTTGTTGAGTCCAAAGAATCACAGAGGGAGCTGGCCATCTGTTCTGAATTATTATTTTTTTTGTATTTTCTGTTTGTTTTTTTTTGACATGAGCCAATGGGTCAATGATGAATGTTTTAAAATGAAAGTCAAATTTTTTTTTCCCGGGTTTAATTTTATATTGCACCAAACTTTTCATCATTTAACAGGCAGAAATTCCAGACCTAGTACGGCAGGTGCCTTGTCCTTTGCTACTTTACTGGAAGTAGAATAATAGTAGGATCGGTAGAGTGAGGTCACTGTCCGTACTGTAGCCCTCAGTCCTCTTCATAGCAGCTATAGTATACTGTCTTTGTCCTTAAATGTCTTCTACATCTAAAATCGAATGCCAATGCTCAGCTACTATAATGCTAAGCGCATGTCCTTTTTTACCCTAAGGAAAATATGTACGTATCCGAGACCCTCACCTCTTTCCGCTGTAATATGGGGTTCATTTAGTTCAAAGAAACCTCAGCTGTTATAAAAATATGACATATTTTCCTGTTGGAGGTCAGGACTTTGGAAGGGAGTCTAGACTACATACTTTATGTAGGATTTTTCAGTGGAATATATATATAGTGCCCTGCATAATGTTTGGGACAAAGACATATTTTTTTTATTGATTTGGCTTAGATTTGTAATCAAATTCACATGTGGTTAAACTGCAAAGTCTCAGCTTTATTGAAGGGTGTTTTTATACATTTTGGTTTCAACATGTAGCAACTGCTCCAGTTTTTATACATAACCCCCCCCCCCCCCCCCATACCATAATGTTTGGGACAAACAGCTTCTGAGGTGCTTCTGATTAAGTCGGGTGTGTTTAGTTGCTTCCTTAGTGCAAATATATTATATAATTTTTCAAGCAACCACTGGCTGAAACTATTTGAGAACTTCCAGTTTGCTGCATACTGAAGTAAAATTCACAGCATGTATGATGGAATGAAGACTGTTTTTGGGCCCTCAACAACTAAGACAGGAGCAATCCAATGACTAGCTGGGTCAAACATTGCCAAACTCTCTATGGTCGGGTGACTATGTTGACAGAAAAAGCAATTGCAAGCGTCAGGTGCCTGCCCGTCACAGGAGATGTTGATCTACCCACCGTAGAAGAGCTTTGCATGACCGTTGACTCCCTCCCCAATGGGAAGCCCCAGGCAAAGATGGCATTCGACCTGAGGTCATCACGGCGGGCAAACAGTCAGTTATTCTCAACCATCTTAATGAACTTCTGTGCCAGTGCTGGGAAGAAGGGAGGGTCCCCCAAGACAGGCATGATGCCAACATCATCACCGTGAACAAGAATGAGGGAGACTAAAGCGACTGCAAAAACGCTGAGTATTGTTACATTATATAAGTTATTTAGTTGACGTTTTTATCCAAACTTATCCAAATTACTTTCAGTTGATTTGACTGAGCGAGGGCCAATCCTCCCTGGAGCAATGTGGGGTTAAGGGTCTTGCTCAAGGGCTCACAGCTGCATGGATCTTATTGTGGTTACACTGGGGTTTTAACCACCAACCTTCTGGGTCCCAGTCATGCAACTTAGCCACTAGCCTATAGGTTGGTATTGTTTGGATGGCATTTGCCCAAGTAGTTATTGATAGCCTGCATTTACTTGCTGCTCGCATGTACACTGAACCTCAATGCAGCTTCAGTGCAAAAAGATCTAACTTTGACTACCTTTGACTAACATCATCTTTTCACTGCACCAACTCCAGGAGAAAGTAGGTCCTTGAGAGTAATTAGTTTAGTTTAGTGAGAATAAATCTTAGAATATGAAAGTTCTGTCAAAAATAGTATAATTTCACCAGAGCAAATTTATAGTTTTATATTGGTTTGTATGTTTTGGCACCAGAGGCTTAATAATCTGCAATACCTTTTTTTGTCACAGTAATTCTGTACTTTCCAGCATCTATTTGATATTCTTGTGCAGCCAGTAAAGAGCCATTGCTCGGAAAGTCCAGAGCGTGAAGCTGTGGGTACAGTGGAGCCAGCTGGGATCCTAGCTCCGTGTCTGTGAGCCTGGCCTGATCCCCCTTCCTCCTGCCAGAGTCTGAGGGATCCCACTGTGGCACATAAAGCCGGTCTTCTCCCTGCTCTCTTTCCCCCCCATCAAACACAAAGCCTTTCCTGCACTGCGCACATGGAGTCTAGACATCCTCCGTTCACACCACGCGCTTAAAGGAAGACGCACATCCTCAGCAAAGCACGTCAGGTGCTGCTGACTGTCAGAGCCGTGGAAATAAACCGCCAGCCAAAGTTCAATAAACATGGCTACCGTGTTTTTTGTTTTTTGTTTTCGTTGCGGAAATGGTGTCTAATGCATTCGCTGTTAATCCAGCAAGCTCTCTAATTAATCTTTCCCTCAGATGTAATCTAGCTCTGTGCACATGTGTGCGTGTACTTGTGTGTGTGTGTAACTGTGTGTGTGTGTGTGTGTGTGTGCGTGTGTGTGCGTGTGTGTGCATATGTGTGTGTATCCACGTTTGTTATGCTCCCAGCAGGTGGCTGCATGCATGTAAGAGGGCAGAAAAAGATTCAGAGCTGGCTGAAAACAGTCTGTAGGGGAATATGTTCCAGTCCCAGTTGTTGTCTCAGGCACTCCAGAGCCTGCCTGGAGGTTCCCTCCACCCCCTAAACCCTTTGGGAATTTGGGAATGCAGTCACCAAGCGCAGGCCTTACAATGTCTACGTGAAAACCGGCAGGTGATGTCGTGACATCACTCATCTGTCCGTACCCTGGTGTAAAATCCAGCTATCCAGCTACCAGCTGTTTCAAAACATAGCTTCAGCTGGTCAAACCATGTTGAATATGGAGCTGGTTCAACTGCTCAACCAGCTACCGGCTGTTTCAAAACATAGCTTCAGCTGTTTATTTCAGGGAATACTTCTATCACAAAGGCCCACGTGTGTCAGGTAGCCGGATTCCACAGGTCTTCCATATCAGAGCTTAGAAACACCATTCTTTGAACTATGAAGTCAGCACTCTGCCACCTGAACCCATAACCGCTCCTTGTGGATAATGTACACTGTGTGTACTACGGCATGCTATAATTAGACCGTAGGTGTGCGGCCCTCTGTGATTACAGGAAAGGCAATGGCTGAATGTAAAAGAAGAATAACTCTTTTAAACCAACAGTTTCATTTCAGATCTTCTTTGATGTTTCGTTGAATGGGTAAAGGTGACTTGGAACTTGCGTTTCGAGGTTTCACTGGGGACGAGGGCACCCCCAAGTAGTCTGGCCGCTGTATTTAGAGATAGAAATGTCTGAATCTGGAATCCATAGCAGAACAAGAGAGCAATGTAACACAGGACCAAAGAATTCTGACTGTCCACTCACTGATATCCTGAGATAGTTAGTATTTTGTTTTGTAAAAGCAAAGCTTCATATTTTCTTTTTTTGTTGTTTCATTCTTTGATTTGACAGTTAATGGAAAATATAATCGCTGCTAAATTGTGGCACTGCTAAACGCAGAATGGTAATGAGTCCATTCTCTCTCTCTCTCTCTCTCTCTCTCTCTCTCTCTCTCTCTCTCTCTCTCTCTCTCTCTCTCTTTAGTGCTGATAAACTTCCCATCCACACTCGGAGCTCAAAGGGCATCTCTATAATCTCATACTAACTCCCAGGTTCCCCCATCCTCATTATTCTCTTCGCCTTTCAGGTGCTATCAGAAATTAAATCTTAACAAGCAGGCGCAGAATGTAAAAATGAATTCCTCAATTATTATTGATATCATAGACCTAATGGTTGATTTATCCCTCATTGCCTCTCTCTCTCTCTCTCTCACTCTCTCTCTCTCCCGTTTATTTTCACATGGCTAATCAAAAGCCTGGAGTTTGAGTGAGGAAGGTGCACTCAGACTGAATTAGGCTCGGAGGAGGCTGATGGAACAGTGTCCTGAGGGCGATGGCTGGGAATGCATTGCATGAGAGAGAGAGGGGACCGCTCCTGATCCGCGGCCGGGGCTGACCCTGGCTCGGTCCGCCGCTGCAGGAACACCGCGTGCGTACGGAGCGTTCCCGCCGTGAGGAAATTAGCGGCGCTTCCGCGCGGCGGAACGGGGATAACCACAGCGCCGTACACTGTGCCCACGGACGAGTAAATACACCCGCCGTTCTGCTCAGATCCTCCGCGAGTGAAATGAACCCAGATTCAGGTTTACATTCCTGTCGAGCACTTGAGCAAGTCATTAAATTAGCCAGAAAGGACATAGTCTGTATCTGCATAAAAGGATAATATCTAAATAAGCTACACCCTCAGAAATGAAGTGGCAGTGGAGCTGCATTTTTGTTCCTCAAGGATCACATTTTCCAAATGTACCCTGAAAGTAGGGTAATGTTCTCTTTGGGTACAAATGAGTACGTTTTCCAAGCAGAAAAGGTACAAATTAATTACTGGCTATGGATGGCACTTTTTGTACCTTTTTCTGAGAGTGTATGTTTTGTATGTTAGGACACAGACATCTGCATCAGCAGATCCTGTCAAAACAAAAAACAAAAAAAAATCTGCCTGTTTATATTTGCCATCTCTTTGGCAAATGTAAATATCTCTTATAAAACACCCTGAACTGTGTCAGTCATTTGAGTTCAGCAATGGCTCATCTGAAGATTGGGTGAGTATTATGTATTACGCCTGTCTGGGTGATGTTAAGAAATTCTGAGGAATCCACACTTTGCCAAGCTCCATGAATGCTCTCTATTTTCACTGTGCATTCTACTATTACACGGAAATCAACAAGTTGCAATCGTTGCAAAAAATGAACATATGGACAACACTTTGTAAAATGACCTCAATCTCAGTGGAAGTATGCGGCCATGCCAGACCCGTGATCTGAGTTCTTAGCGTGTAATATTTGCAGCGGATTTAACCCTTTGGAGAGTAGGTTTTTGGAATGCTTTTTCGGAATTCTAAGTCAGTGTTCTAGAACTCCATTGCTTCAATTCCCTGTTGTGATTGTTACATCAGCATTAGAATGACACGAGAATGACAATGTTCAGATAGAGCACAAATAGGTGATTTGAATATTCCTGACACCTTAAAGAGTTAACGCCATTGCAATGATAAAAACAACTGGCAGAAGACATAAATAATTCATGTTTATGCAGCACGACTCATCACATGTGATGTCATTGTATTTGTCATGGCATAGTACCGGAAAAAATGAACGCTTTAGCATTGTGGCTTTGCACTTCCAAACTGAAAGCAAGAGGATTAAGGAAAAGCATACTAAAATTTCATTTTGTGGAAAAAATAAAACATTTGGATTTGTTCATAAACAATAACGTTCACGTTGTTAGTTCAATGGATGTCTGGACATTATCTTCATCCGGCTTAAAGTACAATTCTGGATATTCGCAGACACACAACATGCATTTCTTTTCGTCTCTTGCACTTAAACTGCATATCGTCATGACTTTTAAAGGGGTTCTGTTTGAACCCAGGTTTGAACATAAAAGACCCGCTCACAGTCTCCCAGAACACCTGATGGCATTATGCAATGGGGCTTGGGCTTGCTTCTTATGTCAAGTGATTTCATAGCGGGAGAACGGCTGAGAGAGACGTGTGTGAGCTGGTCAGGCAAGCCCGGTGGTCGTCTGTTCATCTCTGCAGGGCATTGGAGAGGAGGATCAGAGAGGCTCCTCATTTCCTGTGTGTCTTTTTAACGCTGTTTTAAGAGGAAATAATGAACCGGTTGTGCTACAGGTTTAAGTCGGGCTGTCCCCTGCTATTTGAGCGGCATTGGATGTTACTGTACATCCTGTTTATAGAAAGAGGGGAAAGGAGGAAAAGGAAAAGGAGGAGAAGAGAGATTACTCGCACGGTGATACTGTTCACATTGATGGTAGCCATGCATCCCCACAACTTTAGGAAAATGTGCCCCCCCCCCCTCCTTTGGTGGGTGTCCCCCCAAATGTCCTGTTTGTTGTTCCACACCCAGAGATGATATTAGACAGAGGTCCTTGATTGTAGCCCAAAACAGCAGTGTTATATTGTTCCTGAGGGCTCATCGAATGCGAAGGAATGGTCTCGCTACCTCTCTTCTCCATCCATTATACCATATATATGTATCCTGAAATGACAGGGCCAGCCCCCTTTGTAAAGAATGCTGGCCGTCTGAAGTCTGCAGACAGTAGGACCCATTAATTCCTGGGTTTAACCGCTCATTGCTTTGGTGTTTGTTCAGTTGGCCGAGCGAATCGCTTCATTTGCCATGTGAAAGTAATAATGCGCAGCTGTGCCGGGATCGCAGTTCTCACCGCGTCCAAGCTAACCCGCGGACACAAACATTAGCAGGAACGCACTGGTGCTGATGACACGGCCAGCGAGATCAAAGTGCATAAATCTCTCCAGCGCAGATGTGTGAGATACTCGAGGAGGAAGACGTCTATAGCATTGATATACATTTCGACAGTCAGACTTCTTCTCCATCTCATTAAACATTAAAGCAGACATTAATCATGCTATTAATAATACACTGACAAACAACCTTTTCCTGTTCTTTCTCATTTTGTTATGCACCTCGCATATTTCACTGAACTGTGAATGTCGGAGTATATTTTATCGCATGTGCACCTGTGTTGGACTCGGAGCCAGTGGTGCGCAGGCAGACCCAGACAATGAAGAATCTGTCAGGTGTGTTGTGCCAATGCTGCGGTTTAAGTTCCAGGATAGACGAGGCTACAGCCAAGCTTTCCCAGATGCCTCCCAAAAGAGCGTAATCTCTGAGAAACAGATAAAAACTCCTTCTGCATATATTTCTGTCTTTTTTTCTGGATTTTCAAAAGGCTGTTCTTCGGCCAAGTTCGAGGAGGAAGCGTTCTAGTGAGAGGGCTTAAGTACACTAAATGAGATGGACTCTCCTCCCTGTCTGTCTCTTATGAAACACGCATATCAAGCTCTGTTTTGACCATTCAATTAATTGATATGTTATTATCATTTTATTACCATAATATGTACAGTCTTTTAATGGCTATGCCCAGGCCAGTGATGTACACATATATTGTTCATTAAATGTTTAAGGGAAATAATTTGTCATCATAGAGAGTCCTGGCATCACAGAACGGAGTTAATCAGATAAGCCTGTCTCTGATTTTCACACACTTTTAACTGCAGCCTGAAGATGTTTGCCCAGATGAGCGTCAGTGTGTAACTCAGCGTCACAACATCCACACCTAATTCCTGATTATGACTCCTCAGTCAGCGCCTGTGCATGCTACCTACATTTGAGGTGAAGCACCTTCAAATATTATGGAAGTTTGTCTTTTTTTTCAGTTGCCGTGCCGTTCATTTCCAACGTGCTGATGACACCATCAATTATGAATGATCCGAGATGAAATTCTGTCAGCGAGTAATTATCCCTTCCCCCTCATATCTCCCGCGTCATTAATTATTTGTGTTCCATCAAACATTCAGAAAATGTAAAATGGTATTGGAGGTCTGTCGGAGATCGAGTAATAAAGCTCAATATAGATATAGATTTCCCCGCTCCATGAGGCCCGTCAATGTACAAAAAAGGCAGCAATTACAGTAGATCCTACAGAACCCGCCGTAACTATAACTATAATGTTAATATCTAACTGAATATCAGTCCCGCAAAATCAATGTTGATGTCTTTGCATTGTCACATGATCTTGGACGTGTTTTTTTTTTTTTTCATAACCACCGCTCCGAAGATGAGAACGTATTTCACACTAATTAACTCCTCAAACTGGGTGAGTGTGTTTGATTTTTCTCCCTCGTTTCATCTCTCTGGGAACGTCGGTTCATTTGCCGAAATGACTGTTTCTAATTGAGTGTTCCGTGTAGGCACTAGAGTTTCCGTGTCTCTGTCGGCCTTGACACTGGTCTTAATTATCAATCGAGTTAATGTCCAGCAGTAGCACGCAAAGCCAACAATGCCAATAATGGCCACAAGAGGGAGCCTGTGAAGAAATTAGGTTAAGGAGTAAGAGCCTGCAGGCCTCAGGCAAGTTACCAAGGGCGACTTGTGTTTCTGTCCGTTAACGTGCTGTTAAACAATTTATGTTGCTTTATGTTATGTTATATGCTCTTATATTATGTTATGTGGAGTCATTTAATGTTATGTTACACTATTGCTTGTATGCATATTATAAAACCAGGCCCAGAAGCCCAGGAAGCAATGCTTTCAATAACATTAGTACCTGAAATACATATGTGTTCTGTTGTGATACCCTTGTTAGCACAGGAATCCATGGCTGCTTCAAAACATAGCTTGAGCTGGTCAAACCATATTGGGCTTGGAGCTGGTCTGAGCTGGTCAACCAGCTGTTTCAATCGAGATATTTCAAAACCTAGCTTGAGCTGAACTTGGCTTTCCATGGGGTCAGGATACAACCAAAGCACAAAGGCATTTCAAAAGGCCAGTGATTTTAAAATAACCTGCAGGCCATAATGCTAAAAGCTCCATATGAAACAGATACCCCACCCCCTCCCCAGGTCCCTATTGCTCTTTTCCAAAATCTGTCCAATAAGACTGGCATTTCGTTCCCAATTTATTCTCTTCTCCCCATACCGAGAAAAGGACTCGAAGACAAGCTGTTCATCAGTTTATTGTGCCTGAACATCCTGGTAGGCACTCAGGAGGGAGCTTCGTAATCCACACCAACTGTAATACAACACTGACTACTGAGAGGATACATTATGGCACACACATACCGAAGCAGTGAACAGCTATTTTACAAGCACAGGAACATGCGTCAGTAACATGCGTCAGTAACATAACGGTGAGGATTATTTACTTGTGGTGGACATTTTCCAGGACTCAACTATCTAAAGGCATTCACATACTAAATCATATAATACCCTCCACAATAAATTCATAAGGATTTATGACCATTATGAATTATGACCATAGCCCCATGATATTGTATGTCAAATGAAAGACCATGTCGCTGAAAGCAAGATAATGTTTTCTGTTCGGATGTGTTAAAACCATAGTACATATTTTTTCTATTAAATAAATTAGATCATGTTTTTTGTTCGGATGTGTTAAAACCATAGTACATATTTTTTCTATTAAATAAATTATCTGTTACATGTATGTGCTATGTTTATAAAGTATCAGATTGCAATTGGTTGCCCTTGACTGAGTTTTGGCTGGTTGTGACTATTCGACTACTTGACAGACTGTTATGACATCACCAGGATGCGGGTTGGTGTATTGTTCTCATTGTCTTCATCCGTAACCAGAATGAACATAGTGTAGCTGGTTTTGCATCACCAATATCCAAGGTCATTTGTGCTACAGTACCACAGTGTGTGCCATATCCTGAATAATTTATGTAATGGAATCCCAAAAAACCTTGATACAAAAGAGCTTTGCCCAATAAGACAATACACATTTTCTAATAATTGAGCATAAGTGCAGGAACTTGTGCTGACCTCATGTCCAGTTTCTGGTATTGGAAAAATAAATGAAGTTAAAAATAAACCAATGATGTGTGTAAGGACTGAGGAATCCAGCAAAGGGCGAATGCCCTGGGGTGTCACTCACTATCAGATCAAAATGGCAGCCAGAGGCTCAAATAAATATTTACCTGGAAAGATTGCCTGCTGTGATAATACATGGAAAACACCACCTGTCTCAGGTTTGTGGAGGGTAATCACTCGAAGTCAGCGTCGCAGCATGTGAATGAGACAGGCATGGAGCTACCCTGGCACTGAAATTTGGTCTTGATGCAGCTGAATTCAGGCAGTACGAGAATCTGCTTCAAGCTACGATTAAGTCCTGCTGGGTGCCAGCAGAGAGGTCCAATACAGATCATAGTTACACCTTTCACAAATACTGTATTTATATTGTTTCCATCAAATTAAGATTCTAAGGCTGTAATAGCATGAGATTTTCAAGGGCACAAAAACAATCGAATAAAAACAGGTGCAGGAGGTCAGAGAGGAAGAACTGAAGGCAGCACTTGACTCCAGGTTTGTAAACCATATCTGTTGCATCATGAATGTCATGGGATCTCATCCGAAAGACAGCACCTCCTGCAGCACAGTGTCCCCATCACTGCGCTGGGGAATTGGGGATCATTTGACCAGAGGGGTGATTGTCCCCTGCTGGCCCACCAACACCACTTCCACCTGCAGCTTATTCTTCCCAGGAGGTCTCCCCCCTGAGTACTGACCAAGCCCATGCCCGCTTCTTTCAGCCAGAGCAGGGTGCATGATGGTATTGTAATATAAACGCGTCAACAGCAAGGTGTCTTTTATGGCTCAGTAGCATTGTCCAACGGTAGAATTGCACAAAATAAATAAATAAAAACTCGGAAGTGGACAACAATAGCTTTTACAACCTGTGATTTATGAAAAGGTCTGTCAATGGCTGCATTCCTGAACACACTCCAAAATGATGTGGAGTTTGGGGCTTTGGCCTGTATGTGGCTCTTCACGTGTGCTATGAATCAGAGCAGGACTTTGATGACTGGCTCAAATGAACCTGCCCTGCCAGCACCCTCCGACCCTTCTGTGAAATCAAATAAATGATCCTTTAACGCTGGTTCCTCAGCTTGTACAGCAAATGCAAATGTTGGAAATTACTGCAGTTAAACGGCTTTCCATAGAGTTGCCCCTTATATGTAAATATATGTAAATAGACTGATCGGCTAATATTTTTTGTGCAACTGCCATTCATTTTAGCATTTTGTATTAGTAGCTAATACAAAATGCACTGGTTAATAACTGTGCAGAATATTATGATTCAGGAATACCCCAAGTCAAGGAAAGACCAATTCAAATGGAAGAAAATGCAATGAAAGAACCCTTGCACCACCTGGTGGAATTACTGTGACGCTTGGTACATTTTGCCACTGAATTATTTGTGGGACTTTTATAGTAACATCTTTATTTAACTATAATAACACATTGATTCCTTTGTACACTTTCAAACATATTGTAAACTGTAAATATTTTACAGAAAGTTGACAGAAATAAACCAAATTTTAAATAGGTTCATGTTGCCACTGTGTGTACTGTACTGTTTATTCTGTAATAGTTTGTTCCATAAGATAATGTTTAAAAAAAGAATAATGTTTTGCAAAGCTATACTTTTATAGTTTCAAATTGCTTAGGAATGAAGCTCTTCTTAGTTTAGTGTTAATTTTACCCAACTCTTTGTTTCCAAATTATGGTAATAGGTGATAATGTGTCTTAGTTGTTTTAGTTTCCTTTACTGTGGTGTTCTGTATGACAGATAAGTAAAACAAGTGATGTTTCTAACAATTAAATTAAGTTGCTTCTTTTTGTAACAATACAAACAGCACTACAGGCAATATAAGCAGTACAGCAGTTGCAGTGTAAAATTTGACAAATTAGGCAAAATTACTCTCATGTCCATCACAGCCCTGAATAAGGTCACAGCAGTTGCACCAGGTCCTGTTATTGAGTGTGGCATGTTACCTCTAACTGCAATATGCCCTATTCATTTAGTTATTAATGAATTATAATTATTATTAGTTATTGCCCTTCAAACACCAATATTTAAAAATAATTATAGGATATTTGCAGGGAGATTTTAAATGAAATATAATTATAAAATTGCCTGTCCCCCATTAACTCAGCCAGTGCCAAGGCTCTAACAACACGTCTTCAAGAAGCCTTCTATTGAGCAATCATTCAAATGTTCACAGCTGAACACTGCAATCCTCTGAATTAGTCATGCAGCTATGAACACAGTGGTTATACACAGCCCCATCAGCTCACGGAGCCTTGCTTGAGCAAAATTCAGACATATTGATTTGTTCTACTCAGCTCATCAGAATATCAGGTTTATTCCAAATGTGGAACGTATACGTTGCAGACCAGTAACAAAATGAGAAACGATGTTTGGTGGTGATGAAATAATATGATCATCATCATTTTTTTTGCACAGACAGCTCACGACAAAATACTTCACTGCCTGTTTTGTCACAGTGTTTCTCATAAAAATATTGAATCTGTTCCGATGTCATTCAAGTTATTAACAGCATGATATTTTCATGGTGTAAAGAAGATACAATATTCTGTGATAGAAAGTCTGTCTTTTGTGGTGAGGGAATATGAAGCTGATGGATTTGTATGGAACACTCTTTGTGGCATGGTTTGGCAGCAGTCATACCAAAACTAAATATTGCATACACATCTGTAGAACGCAGGCCTGATACTGTTACACAGTTTTGTTTTAGGAAAGGCTCACTTAACATGTGCCCTTCACCGGAAGAATTGTAATCCACCCGTGATAATATGCATAATGAGCCAACTTAATAAAGGGCTTCCAAAGGATCATGCTTATCACATTTGTATTGTGGTTCTTCAGGAGATTGGTTAAGTGAGAAAATGCCATATTGGAAATGTTCTTGAACTTGTTCCATTCACATATGTTACAGTTGGCACAGTGACGAGATGTGGTTGAATCTATACACCTGTTCAGAAAACAATTGATCCAATTGCAAATTAATAATACTTCAGAAATTTTGGTTTGGATTTATTTTTTGCTCAAAATGTCTATGCTCCTGCATTGGTTATAATAGTGTATAACATAGGTCAGAAGAGTTGATTATTGGGGCAGGCTTGTAGGTTTAATTTCTATTCACATTTCCTGTTTTACATTCAATATGGATTTGTTTTGCTAAATATCTTATATTTATATTTGATGTGTACAGTGGGTAGCACTGCCACCTCACAGCAAGGAGGTCCTGGGTTTGAACCCCGTGTCGGATTTGTATGTTCTCCCTGTGTTCACGTGGGTTTCCTCCCACAGTCCAAAGACATGCAGGTTAGGCTAGTTGGAGAGTCTAAATTGCCCGTGGGTATGAGCGGGTGAAGATAATGGATGGATGGATGAATGGATATATATATATATATATATATATATATATATATATATATATATATATATACAGTACTGTGCAAAGGTCTTAAAAGTGCACCTGTATAACATTCTGTACAGATAAGATTCTTTCAAAAATAATTAAATGAAAGGTCCTAAATAAACCTACTATTCATTTTACATTACATTTGAGTAATTTGGCAGAATAGTTAAAAACTGAATCAATTCAATATTCACACCCTTCGGTGTTAAAACTGCTTCACTTCTTTGAGATAGCCAACTCTGTTCTGCAGTTCTATAAGACAATCAGCAGGGAGGTTGTTCGAAGCATGTTGGAGTATATTGTCAGAAATTAAGCAAAATGATAGCCTGGATAAGACAATCAATCGATTCAACGATCAATCAATTAATGTTATAACGGATTAATTCCTGTTTGAAAATTGCAAGAACAGCACTGGGTTAATTAATTGGTAGCAAATTAAAAGAAAACCCATTTCTCAGTTATAGCAGGAATGTATTCAAGATTGAAGATGTTGTCTAAACACTTTGGTTATATATCTACGCAGACTCCAATAGCCTAACCGTGAATAAGGCCTGTTTTTGCGCGCGGTGCGGTGCAGCACGGTTAGGAGTCGTTTCTTCAGGTGCTCTTACATAACAGAGCCTTTCCTCGCAGAACATTTTGTTTTTATGGCTTTGGTGCCAGATTCCAGAGGTCACGTGGTCGGTAACTGTTACGTGTGCATGGTAGCTAAACATGTAGAGCTCTTTCTTTTTACAACGGTCACTGTCAGAGTTTGTAGCAGAAATTTTTAAATTCTGCCTCAGCAGTTTGCAGTTTTATTTTATTAGCTGTAGGCTACTTTTGAATTAGTAACACATTTGCAATGTACCGAGAGTACATTTCGAGAGTGATATATTGAAATTGAGAGCTATTAGGCCTATATACAGATTCAATAATTGTATATGCAGATTATATAATTCTAAGGTATTACACTTTACAGTTATCAAGTCCTGTGGCAAACTATTGTTTTCTATGAGATACAGTATATGTATTTCCCCAAAGTTTACAAGGAACCCCATAACTCCAATCCTTCAAAAGTTATTGCACTAAAATGTAGCCTACTTAGGACTCGTAATGACACTTTTGATTTTATCAATGAAAAAACTTCACATCTAAGTAAACTGAGGTTAAATTCTTAGCTAGGTGTGACCTTTTTGTGTCCGGAAAAAGTTGAAACATTACATTCTCTGGTAATGCATCCAGTTTCTCGTGCACAGCTCAGGGACAAAGCTCACTACGAACCTGGAGCTCCTCTTCTGACGGCTGTTCCAGAGTGCTGTTGTGTGGACACAGACAGGGGCTGCACTGAGGCCTGAACACACAGGCCTCGTCTCCTGGGAGCGCGTATGCGATGTTGCCGTCTCTTTAATTCCCCGCGGCCACCATGCGCGTCACTGATGCAAACAAAAACACCTCAGGGAGGCATTTGCTTTTAACGTATTACAGAAGAAGAAAAACATCTTTCCAGAATTTGTTTTGCATGCGTTGCAATACATTTTTTTTTTTTTTTTTTTGGTCCTTTGGATCAAAAACAGATGTCTACATCAAGATAATTCTGTCATTGAGTTATCGTATACCATATGCATTTGACCATGTATGCCAGTATTTATTCACATATAGGCATTTGCTTGTCAGGTATTTCAGAAGAAGAAAATAATAATAATAATTTGTTTTGCATGAGTTGCAATACACTCTTTTTTTGACCCTTTGGATCAAAAACAGATCCGAAGGGCCAAAATCAAAATACATCAAAATAATTCCGTCATTGAGTTTGAAACATAAATATATATTGACAGACAGGCGTCTTTAGAAAATAAGATTCATTAGGATGGTACATGTACCCAGTAAAAAATATGACACTGCATAATGGTGGGGCAAATAATTTTCTCAGGCAACGGTTGTCCCGTAACCTTAACTGACCCTCCAAACACACACCCTTGTTTCTTACTGGTTGGCAGCAGCAGATCCGGGCCAGCCTGTGGCGTGCCTAAACACTTGTTTTGTTTGCACAGGCAGTGTGCAGCTGACAATTATCCACCCAGCCAGCATTTATTCACATATAGCCAATATTTCTCCAGCCCTGTGAGGAGTGGTTACTGGAACACCCACCTCTCTTTGTTTACCTTTGTACTGTATGCAATTTATTTTTCCCACCCCTTTTCTCTCGGATAAAACAACAACAACGGCGCCACCAACTCTGATTACGAAATATTGGAAAAAATAAGAGTAGAGCAACAATTAAATGATTTCCTTGAAAGCAACTTTCCTGGTTGCTTGGTAACCGTGTTATTTTTTGATGGCACATTTGGCACGCAATCAACCAAACTGGTTTTGGCCCTTTTGTGTGCACTTGTTGTTCTACCTGAGGTTTGTCTGCTGTCTGTGTTGCAGTGGTTCAGTGGAAAGCGGTGAAATAACTTCCTATTTTCTGAACTATGATCAGTCAGAGATCGGAGACAAATGAGCCTGGGGAAACAATGTGAAAAGCCTGTGAAATCTCTCAGAAGGTACAAAATGTCAAACCAATAGCTTTACCACATTATTATGTATTTATTGCTACTTGTTGTCAACAAACGTGTTTTTCATGTACAGTATATTAATGTTTGTGTTAAAGCCGTCTCATCTTTGGATGCAAACATAATAAATACAAGAGAAAATAACATGTATTTTCATATACCATTCCTCATACACAATAAGGTATATCCCTCCCTCTATAACTCTGTCTCTAAAGAAGACTACATTCTACAAAAATCAGAGCAGCATA
Source organism: Conger conger (assembly GCF_963514075.1). NCBI lineage: Eukaryota > Metazoa > Chordata > Actinopteri > Anguilliformes > Congridae > Conger > Conger conger. Next base: position 40,617,116 of record NC_083769.1, read on the forward strand.
AATACATATACCGTTGGAATGTGTGTTATTTGGAACCATGCACAGCCACTGTCTCCGCGTGGCATCACGGCACACCAGAAGTTAAAAAACATGGAATGATATAAAGACTTACACATGTGGCATTGCCTCCTTATGTGATCCACTGTGTTTTAGATTACACAGGAGAAATAGAGAAAATCTCCCGTCACCATGCACTCTACCAGGGGTGTGCAGAGACCTGTTGATGGGCAGGTGCTCAAAGTGAGAAAAAGGGCACACCAACCAAATACAGGGGGCAAAGGGAGCAGGAGTTCAGGCTCCAGATATGCACCCTACCAGTCCTGCACGTGTGCATGCACGAGGTTTACAGGACCGAGGACCATTCAGGTTGCATTTTGTTTGTTCGTGATTTAAGTCGCGTTCTTCTGTTTTCATTTTCATGGCACTGCCTCTGCGGCTGCTGAGCTTATCCTATTTCAAGGCAAAGTGTATATCAACAATAACATTGAATTTCGAATTTAAACAAGGAGTTTGTAAGCAAAAGTGTGCAGTTGACAGGAGAGAGTTTGGTTATCGCTTCTGAGGTAGACAGACAGCTGAATCCGCTCGTCGAATACGTCACGGACACACCCCCGACCAACCCCCTGACGTAATTGCTGGTGTGCTTTATGCTCACGTTCAGATTCTGCGCAGTACCAAATGTTCTTGAGAACAAACCGGGTGGTAAGGCTGTGAGTGTCAGTAGCATCCCAGCTAGCTACCCAGCTCGCTGGCTTTTTATTTATATCAAAATCATTTTTATAATGTACATGTAGATTATGATGAGAGCTTGAAATGACACAGAAAGAAACAATGTTACATCTTTTCGCTGGAGGGTAAGTTTAACATTTTAAAGTAAATTGCGTTGTTTGGTTGTGTTCTCGGCAACCTTAGCTTGACTAGTAGCTTGCTACCGCGGTTAGCCGGCTAGCTGGCGTTAGCTGTAAATAGTTAGCCATGCAAATAATGAAATGGTTGGTGCATGACTGCCCGTATCACAAGACTTTCCACTGTGGTTGCTCTTGAAATAAATCGAGCTAGCTTGTGTTGTTCCTTTGAACTTTTTCCCTTGGACTTCGTAGCGTGGCTAAGTTAGATAATTTATCCACGTATCAGGAATTGTAACGTTCGCTACATACAAATGTTTCTAACTGATGGCTGAGCATCTCTTCTGGCTAGCAGTTGCTTGTTAGCTAGCTGGCTAACTCTTGGCGACATTTCTATATGTGGTGGAATTAATTGTAGCGCGGTACATTTATAGGTAGGTGGCTGATGGATGACGGTAACTATACGGGACTTAAGATAAAAACGATGTCTTGTGTGTGACGTTATCTTCAATATTACAGAGCTAGCAAGACAATGTCATTGCATAATCGTTCCTAAAAGCGACCAATGCCGTGTCGATCTAGTAACATGGGCCATTTTCCCATTTATAATCAGTTAATTAATTGAGTGGGACGCTGTACTAACAGGTTTTTACTCTGTAGCTAAGAATACAACTAGTTGTATCCATAGGCATATCCTGCATTTGCATAACTTGCCTCGCTGGCAACCTCGTTTTTACTGTTGACGACCACTCAAGCTCCAGGTATAATATTTTTTTTGACTGTTTTTCTTATTTCTCCGCCTCATAATGACTTCCGTGGCTGTCATTGGCACAACTCAAAAAGCAAATCAAAAGCCTTGAATGAAGATTCGTTGCTCAAAGCTTTCTTACACCTGCTCTAAGGAAGCAATTGAATACACAGAAACAGCAGAGACGCATCCCGTCCAATTACTTTTGTTCCCCTAAAATGGGGGGTGGGGGGTGGGGGGTGGGGGGTGCTATGTATAAAAATTAATTAATTAATTAATTAATTCCCCACCAGGTAGTCATTCATCACATTGAAAGAGAAACATGAACTCTGACTTAATCGACTGAGAGAAACGTGTGCCTCCTGAACAGGCCATTGAGTAAATCAGTGCAGTTCTAGTTTGTATCTCAAATTCCTATCCGCAGAAGTTCATTGAAATTGAAGCCTTGGCTTATGGCTTTCCATGTTTGTATTTTGAAATGGAATTCTGTTTATGAAACAAAACCTGATTACCCAGTTCATTGCTTCAGCTGCTTGATGTCAAAAAAAAATAGGCAATGTGTGGATTGAAGCAGTGCTTAAATTTTAGGTCAGAATAAGTGTTTTACCTCAGTCAAATGGATAAAAAGTAAAAATAGCCCTGCCAGTACCGCTAATTTTTTATGGCTTACTGGTGCCCCTGTTGTGAACTTGAGCTGCGTCTCAAGCCCTTCTTGCAACATTTTAGCTTAGGTTATTCATTTATGTATTTCTAATAAATAAGCATTGACCTCAGTGAAGTTTAAGAAAAACGGTTGGAGACGTGTACTTTTGTTTTCATTTGCACACAAAGTTCACGTTAGTGACGCTTGTCCCTTTAATGTTCAACAGGCCCCATGCCTCTTTTAACAGCTTAGGGAGCTCACAGTGGCAGCAGGATAATTCTGGAGTGGCGGAGCATTAATTCTGAACCGTTGGTAGGGGAGTGTGGGTGTTGCGTAACAGGCCACAGTCTGCCCTCTTCCTCTGTGAATATGTTTAAATGAGACGGTGCTCGTCCTCATACCCTCTGCTTTTCCCATTTCCTGGTTTGACTAAGGGGGAAGGTGTAGGGTTAGCAGGAAAAACAGGGGCCTTTTCCTTTTAAAGGCATTTTTCCGATTCTGTCCTTCAGAGTCAGTTCCACCATTTCCTCACACAATTAAATGTACAATTGGTAATTTATGACTCACATAACTGTCGAGAGGAATTGCAGAAGCAAACGCCCTCAAACCACAACACTGTTTATCCCTCCCCCTTCTCTTTGAACGAGCTGATGTTGATGTTTACCCCCCCCCCCCCCCCCCACGCCATTGGCTGTGGCAATTAGAACACATTTTTAACTAATGAGCTTGCATTATTGTACAGCTATACAATGTTTTGGTACAGAGTGTGGGTTCATCAACTGTATATTTTGAAACCAGAATTTAAGGACTATAAACACAGGCAGAGTCAACATGTCTGCGTACTGTGGGAGGAAACCAGAGTACCCAGAGGAAACCCACACAGACACGGGGATGACATGCAGACTCTACACAGAAAGGCCCAGGCTGGGAGACGATCTCAGGGCCTTCTTGCTGTATGGCAACGGTGCACTCAGCCCACTGCACCACCATTTAACCAGGGTTTACATAATGTTTCATAAATATTAGTGAAATAGGCCTTTTGAGTTGCATGCCATTTCCTTTAATCCCAGCTTTGGCATTTGCAGTGTTAAAAGGTTTTCCACATGCTGTGCTGCCCAGTGTGGAGTGCATGCTCGATCTACAGTAGGAAAATATTACATGACAGTGACTTGGCAGATACACTTCTTGTATATAATGTGGTACTATAAGTTATAAGCTGGCAGGGCATGGTGATGCTTTATAGGCTACATTTACAAAAGCAATGATGAGATGCTCATGTTTTTGTTTCAAGAAGTTTAAAATAATATAGTATGGTGAATATGACTATATTGAGAAGTATGGTTTAATATGTTCCTACATTAAAAATGAGCCATAGACTCAAAGTATGAAGGGAACTGGTTGGAATATGCACTGCCTGCTACCGTTTTAAGGCAAAATCCTGGGGGGGTTGCGGCAGGGAAAGCTTTTGACGTGGCACAGATAATGAGTCACGCAACAGATGAGGGGGTTGTGGCATGACTGCCAGCCTATCGTTTGTTATGAAGGCTATCGTTTCATCCATTTGTATGCCTTGTGTTTTCTGTGGCACGACTTTTGTTTGTGTAATTTCTCCAGAGCGGTTGGCGAAAACATGGCTTTGTCAATTCCATAGGTTCAGCGATAACATTCGTCTTCTGTGACATCGGAAAAAATGGATTAGCTAAATGGAAGCCAGGGGCAGATGTGCTTGCAGAACAGAGGGTTGTGTTTGCGCAAAGTCACTTTTTAATCATTATCTGGAGTCAGTTTATCAACAGCCGTTGGATTTGGGGTTGGTGGTACGGGGAAGTATTTTGTGAACAAGGGTTTGTTATTTTGCTAAATTGTAGCCAAGCCATTACCCTGTCACGTCTGAATCTCAGTCCCAGTTTTAGGGACCGGTTTGGCCAGTCAAACGGTGTGTGTGGATGTGTCCCTCGCACGTGAAGGTGATGACCTTCAGGTGTGTTTACACCTGTGCAGGTGTGGCGGCACGGTGGGAGCCATTGTCACCTGCCCCCTGGAGGTGCTGAAGACCCGGCTACAGTCGTCCGGGATCTCGCTCCGGTCCGTGTTCCAGGTCCAGCTGGGCACGGTCAACGGCACCGGCGTCATCAGACCCGGATCAGTCACTCCGGGTCTGCTCGAGGTTCTGAGGTAAGTTTCTCATCAGCCGCTCCATCGGCCCTTATTGTGAACTGTGTCGTTCAGAACATTCATGCGAAGAGCTTCACAGCAGGATTAATAAAACGGAAAAAGGAAAAACTGATCAAGTGTCTCTCAAGTGGTGGCATACAGACAGGCCCCAATTTTACACGCTAAACAAACAGGGATTTGCTAGAATGATGCCTAATATGGAGACCTAAATACATTCATTTTCATTCATTTTCCATCATCTCTGATTTATTTAAAATGGCCGACCCCCCTTCAGTCTTATAGTTGTACTTGAATTTGGTAGCGATTGTGCACAGAGGTACAAAGTTCAGGGGTCAGAAAGTCCTCTGATGAACTCCTGGCTGAAGAACTGAGCTAATTAGCAAATCCAGGTGATTGGTGCAAAATACTGGGGCGGCCTGTTACTTCAGTTCAGTTTTTCTGAACCTCGATTTTCCACCACTCGTTGGTGCCTATACTTGCTGTCTGAAGTCCACAGAAGTCTCCAGGTAGCTTGGCACACTTGTAAGTATGCTTTTGTGTTGGTGCCCCAGTTCCCCTGTGGCTACACGGTCTCCATTAGCTCTAGGTAACTCAGGGGTATGTAAACGGCACTAATAGGATGGAGGCCGATGGTAATCCTGGATTTGTGTGAAAGGAGACGGGATTAAACCCGGCCGTCTTGCTGTGATGACCCAGCATGCCCTGTCTGCAGAGAGAGGTCATTAACTGAGAGGGAGCTGGGTGATTTCTCCATTTCTGTAATCTTATATAAGACCTGCTGAACTCTGCAGGGTGGGAAGCTGTTTGGACTCTATTTCGGGAGGGGGTGTGTGACTTGCAGAATCATGTGTGAGTTCAGGAGAGTGCTCTCGCGTGTCTTCCGCCTTGTGATGGTTTCAGGAAGCCCTCCCGTAGCAAAGAGGGTGCTGAGTGACCTTGTGTAACCACTGAGCACAGGACTGGAAAATAATCTTAATGCTTTGTAACGAACCAAGAAGTTGACGTGTTCATTTTAAAAACATGTCTCTGGCTTTTTGATATTTTTATACCTTGATTGTAAAGAGAGTATGTGTGTGCGTGTGCGTGTGCGTGTGCGTGTGCGTGTGCGTGTGCGTGCTTGTACCTGTGTGTGCTACACTTGCCACACAGTGCTGCAGCCTGATTGGAGGAAAAGAGATGAGTCAAAGGTGCAAGTCAGGCTAGAAAGAACTTGTGCAGTGGAAACCTGATACAAGTGGTTTCAAATACAAATGTGTTCTTGGCAGTCTCTGGTCTAAGTCATGTGAGGATTTTCTCCCTGCTTCATGAGGGTCTTCACGTAGCTCCTTCAGACAGGGGCCAGCTAGAGAAGAGTCCCTGTGGAAAGGCACTGGCATCTTATCAGCCAGACGTTTGTAGAGTTGGGAATAAATGTTTACTTTAAATGATTAAGGTACTTTATGCCAGTAAATTCTTTGTGTGACCCGGAATGACTTATGAGTTACAAGACCTTAGCTTCCCTGCAATGTCAGATGTGTGCTTTTCTCGAGAGCTGTTTTTGCCAAAATAATAACTTTGTCATCATTTTAATTCTCTCACTCATCAACCACTATTTCCTCTTTTATTTCCAAAGTCATGTCTACAGAGGTGTGTGTGTGAGTCACAGAGGGAGAGATGTGGGAATGTGTTACTCATTAAATTATTAAACGGCTGTGATGACCTTTTACTTTTGCTTACTGATAAAAAATGTTTCCAATGGCTGATGGTTCAGTGTCATTAATTATATTTTTCATTTATAACAGCGATCCTCCAACCTATGAACTGAAAAGACATTTAAACGTAAAAGCCTAAATTTTAACTTGAAATGAGAGCAAGTTAAAATAGCTGTTGGTTTGAATGCCCCCTGAGAGTTAACTGAGAGCAAGACTGGTTTATGCAGAATGTTGAAATTAAAATATTTGTCAATATTTGTCAATCCACCAGCAAGGACCAACCCCCTTTTTTATTTCAGATCAATTCTGGAAAAAGAGGGACCAAAATCACTTTTCAGAGGACTGGGGCCTAATCTTGTTGGAGTGGCTCCCTCAAGGTAATGATAGGTTTTGGTTTTTCCCTACTTTATCAGATTGTGTACATTACACACTGGACCGTTTGACGGGAATTAACACGTCTGAACATGAACTGAACACCTTTAGAGTACAACTGAGAGACCCATTTTGGAAAAACAAAATACAGGGAGAGGTAAACACCTCTTCACACCTTGTGAAATAGTTGAATGAGGAACCGTTCGGTGTGAATAGGCAGGTACCTCCGCCGGGTTTAATAAGCAACACGGTCTACTTGAGAGCTGTCAATACGTTTCCCCTCTGTGGGGTTGTGAATGAAAGGGGTAGTTATTGATTCAGTGTATTTTTAAGGCTATGGTTTCCTTGCTGATGGGGGAGATTTTTAAAGGAAGTGTTTTTCCTTGATGGGAAAAAAAAAAAAAAAAAAAAAGAGTCTTCAAGCACGTTTGGCAGGCATGGCAAGTTTTGTTAGCGAGCTTTCGCTATTTTAAGACCATTTTAAGCCTTCTTTGTTTATCAACAAAAGCGTAAAACTGTAAAATTTAGTTGAAATACTGCACAGACGAGCAGATTAATCTTTTATAAACAAAAGCCTTTGTCATGTGTTTAATGTATGTATTGTATGTATTTAATTCTTCACTGGTATGATGTAAAGCAGGTTAGTACAGGATCATTTAATCTCAGTTTTTGATGTTCTTTGTCTGGGAGCAGTGGTCTTTAAAGCCCCCATTCAGGAGAGCTCCAGTAACGCTCTAGAACCTGCTGCCCTTTCTGCTGCACCGAGGCTGTTCTAGAAACGCATCAGAGAGAACGCTCATGGCTTAACAGGCAGAACTCGGGATCCTGCTGCCCTTTCTGCTGCGCCGAGGCTGTTCTAGAAACGCATCAGAGGGAGCGATCGTGGCTTAACAGGCAGAGCTCTGGAACCTGTGTGTTTCGGGCCTAAGCTGAGAGACGACGCGGCTGGGAGGGGTGGGGTTAAAAAATCATCACGGCTCTGAAATGTTGCGTCTCTGAAGTACCAACACTGCACTTTTCCACCCTCCCTCCCTTTTTTTTTGTGTTCCTAACCCTGTTGCTCTCTCTCTTCTTCCCGGTCACACAGAGCCATTTACTTCGCTGCATACTCCAAGTCAAAGGAGACCTTCAACAGTGTCCTTGTGCCCAACAGTGGGTGGGTGCACATGTGCTCAGCTGGCATCGCAGGTGAGTCGGAGGTGAAGTGGCGTTTTGGCGTTTTGGCACAGGGCTGTATTCACCCTAACCGTCCATACGAGTCCGAGGTGAAGGGATGTTTTAGCACGGGGCCGTATTTACCCTTACCATCCCTGTGAGGACATGACACACCTTGGTTTCCGTCCTTGATCCAGGACAAAGTGTGCATTGTTGTGCAGTGTCTTTTCCTGCTATTGTGGAAACAAGAGACATTCGTTCACAGGGTCAAAGTGCTTTCTGCCGAATAATAAAATGAATCGCTGCTGCTGACACATGATGAGATTGCAAATTAGAGACTGGTGCGTGCACAGGGCACACACGCACAGAGAGAGTGTGTGTGTGGGTCACTCTCGGTGAGGAAAAGCAGAATTCACACTTTCAGATCCTGTCATGTCATGTCACTCCACTGAAAGTCCTTCAGCGGAAAGAACTGTAACCTTCTGTGTGCTTTGGTCTTTGTTTCAGCCTTTGTTACAAACTCCTTGATGAACCCCATCTGGATGGTGAAGACCCGCATGCAGCTGGAAAGAAAGTACGCTTGTGTGTGTAGTGTGTGTGTAGTGCGTGTGTGAATATTCCAATATCACCTCATGCCAACCCAAACATATCCCCACTTCTACAATAGAATGTAATCTTTCACCGACAATTAAATCTGAACTTGCAGCCCGAAGTGTTTATTCATATCATATGATACTTAGGAAGACAAAGGGTTTGTATCTCTGTAAAAATTATTAAATATACATTTACCATGTACAGTATATATTATACACTGTATACATCCATAGGCATGTAGACGCATGCTCGGTGGAACTGGACTACGTGCAGTCTTGTACCCCCTCATGTAAAACTACCTTATAATTACAGCAGGAGTGCCATACCACAAATACTGCTCAGAGCTTTCATGATGATCATGTGTCATGTGACTCAGCCTAAATTAGAAATATCCAGCTTCTGCACCAGTGGGCACTTTGAGAGGCCGTCTGTATTTGCCAAAAAGCAGTCAGTGGTGTAGAGCCAGTGGAACAATGTGACTGCACAAGTGCCACTATGAAATGAGCACAATCTCCCCGCTCCCTTACCTCCAGGCCACGCTATACAACAGGAGCTCATGTAATCCCAAACCACTGAACCTGCTTTTCAGCACTAATAATACCGTCTCATTAATCCACCGAAACAATGGCAGAATTCATAAATTGTTCACAAAGACGGTGTGTTCTGTGGGACAAAAAAAAGGCTGTGTTTCTGTAGACTGAGCCCTGTTTGAGCTCCGGGGCCTGCTGTCGGCCGTGCGATGTGACGGGTAGGAGCCACGCGCTCAGCTGACGGAGGTGTGTCCGTTTCCCCCCCCCCCCCCCCGCTCCTCTCCTCCAGGGCGCGAGGGGAGAAGAGGATGAACGCGCTGCAGTGCGGGCGCTACGTTTACAGGACTGAGGGCGTCCGCGGGTTCTACCGGGGCCTGACCGCGTCCTACGCCGGCATCTCGGAGACCGTGATCTGCTTCGTCATCTACGAGAGCCTGAAGAAGCGGCTGGCGGAGACCCGCTACGCCTCGTCCAGCGGCGAGGCCGACAGGGGCGCGTGCGACTTCCTGGGACTCATGATGGTGGCGGCCTTCGCCAAGGGCTGCGCCTCCTGCATAGCCTACCCTCACGGTGAGTAAGGGCCACCTCCTGCTTAGCCTACCCTCACGGTGAGTAAGGGCCACCTCCTGCTTAGCCTTCCCTCACGGTGAGTAAGGGCCACCTCCTGCATAGCCTACCCTCACGGTGAGTAGGGGCCACCTCCTGCTTAGCCTACCCTCACGGTGAGTAAGGGCTACCACCTTCCCCTAGCCTCCTGCATAGCTTACCCTCACGGTGAGCAGAGACCCTCCCCTCCCCTTACCTCCTGCTTAGCCTACCCTCACGGTGAGCAGAGACCCTCCCCTCCCCTTACCTCCTGCTTAGCCTACCCTCACGGTGAGCAGAGACCCTCCCCTCCCCTTACCTCCTGCATAGCCTACCCTCACGGTGAGAGAAAGCCACTTCCTTCTCCTCAGAAAGGCTTAGACACACGGTCTCTAAATATAGGTCCAGGGTATTTTTGGCCAGAGTTGTGGAGACTGGAAAATCAACTCCTCCTCTGCCAGTGTTTGGATACTCTGCTGCCCCCTGTGGTGACGTTAGGGCAATACACATTTAAAGGAATTTGTGTCTTTGTCCTGCAGCCAAGATTATATTTGGGTTCACAGCAGTGGCATCTCAGTTGCTTTAATTTAATTTATGTTGGTAATAATCATTTGGACGGATATGTCTTGGTGCAGGGCTCCTGTTCCAGGAGATCTCCTGTCCTGTAGGTTTTCATTCCAACCTGAACAAAGCACACTTCATTCATTACATTACGTTAATGGCATTTGGCAGCCGCTCTTATCCAGAGCGACGTACAACGAAGTGCAGCATTCAACAGGTAGAGGTCTCTCTCTGAGCTGCTAATTTGTAGAATCAGTAGTACTAAATTAGGGTTGAAATGAAAACCAACATGGTGGAGCTCCAGGAACAAGATTGGACAGTCCTTTGTTAGTAATTTAATGGCGTATGGCAGAAGGACTGGGACTATAATGGTTGTATTGGTAGTAGCAGTGGTACTACTGTACTAAAGGTTGTGGACATAGTAGTGGTGTTTGTGGTGGTAGTAGTAGTGGTTGAGTAAAGAACAGTTGTGATTAAGGTACAATACTGTGCAGAAGTCTTAGGCACCCTAGACTTTATTATATATATGTTTTTGTGTGTGTGTGTGTGTGTTAGTATAAAAGAACATTTTATTATACGGAGACATTTTTGTATTTAATTTTTAAAAAGCCGACCAAAGTCTACAGAAGAACTGTGGCAAGTTCTCCAACATGCTTGGAACAACCTCCCTGCTGAATGTCTTAGCCAACGCTGTCCTGCAGTTCTATATCTCAGAGAAGTGATGCAGTTTTAACGCCGAAGGGTGGTCACAAAAAATATTGATTTGATTCAGTTTTTAACTATTCTGCCAAATTACTAAAATGTTATGTCAAATGTATAGTACATTTATTTAGGACCTTTCATTGAATTCTTTTTGAAAGAACCTTATCTGAGTGTTATACAGGTGCCTAAGACTTTTGCACAGTACTGTATCTGCAGTCTGACTTGAGGTTTGTGAATGAGACATTATTATTCTGTTCAACAGCCATTAAGTGTCATTAACCTGTTGTTTCATGTCCACTCGTCCACTTCCATGAATGTGGAAACTTGGTTGCAGTTCATATTTGGACTAAGATGTAAAGCAGGCCAACCTGGCCAGGCTGATATTTGATTAGTTTTTGCATATTGCGTGTCCCTCCATGTGTGAGCTGCAAGTTGTCCTTGATAGAGACATCAGGTCAACCAGCACCATTAAAGTCTGTACTGTGCATCCGAGCCTACCCTCGGAATATTACATTACATTGTTGTTGTTTGCCAGACGCTCTTATCCAGAGCGACGTACAGCTGATTAGACTAAGCAGGAGACAATCCTCCCCTGGAGCGATGCAGGGTTAAGGGCCTTGCTCAAGGGCCCAACGGCTGTGCAGATCTTATTGTGGCTACACCAGGATTAGAACCACCGACCTTGCGGGTCCCAGTCATTTACCTTGACCACTACGCTACAGGCCGCCCCTAAATAATGATTGAATATAAATAATGTTGGTAGATGACGGTGAAATAAAGGTTTGCTTCAGACTCATTTATTTGTATTTTCTTCTTGAGCTACTCACTGACTGATGTCTGTTTCTGTTCTCCCAGAGGTGATCCGGACCAGACTCCGAGAGGAGGGCAGCAAATATAAGCACTTCTTCCAGACGATGAGGCTGGTGATGGTAGAGGAGGGCCCCGCTGCTTTTTACAGAGGACTGGTCCCTCAGCTCTTCAGACAGATCCCCAACACGGCCATCGTGCTGTCCACCTACGAGCTCATCGTGTACCTGCTGGCCGAGCGCGCTCAGTGACCAGGAGCGGCGCCCCGGTGCACTGTGGGATAGCGGAGGGGGAAGAGACGCGACCGCTGACGAGGACAGCAGGCTCTTTTTTCTGACAATAATGCAGGCGTCGTTTTCCTCGAAGAACGGGAAGCAGGTTTTATTCTGATCCAAAGACATTGTAGGCCTGCCTGTTATTTTATTTAAAGTGATGCACATTCATTTCGTGAGAGATTTTTTTTCTGTTTGTTTTCTGAGGGTATGTCCCGAGTTGCAGCCTAATTTATATTTCAACATTATAGAAAGAGATAAGGTACAGAAAGAAATCTTAGGTAAAATACTGCATTTATGTGCAGTAAATGAAAATGTAGGAAGTGGTGCATTTGAACAAACTGTACTGTAAAATTATCTGAAGCTAAATTATTGTTATTGTTTTATTATTAGTTTTGTGTTTTTAACTTCTGTTAATTATCCAAAGATAATTGATCAAACATTTTGGTAGGTAATGATCGTGTATGAAAGCAAAACCAACTGCTCAAGAAGGAAAACCGTTTGTGGCAAAAGTATAATTTATTTTAATTTTAGCTGACACAGACTGTACCATGTTTTGCAGTGGGTTCTGAGAGTTAGTCTTCACGCTGTGCAGTTTACTCTGTCCGCCCACTTCAACACCTCATTTTTCAAGTTTGTCATTGTTTATTTGCAGATTTCCTTTTGTTTGTAATAGAACATACTTGGCTTTTACAAGAAAGAGGACCTAAATGCATATTTAAACACTGGTTTAAATAAAATGCATTCATACATTTTAGGAGTTGTGATTTTATTATGCAAAATAGTCATTTAGAATTCAGAGTTATATTTCTGGATTTCTGAAATATTAAATGCATTTAATGAACTGTCTGTGTTGCATTTGGATGTGTAAACAAGTAAGGATTTTGAGAATTCAAGTTTATGAACCGTGAAAGTAAAGGTCAATTTTATGATGTTCCCAACTTGATTTGCAAGGACTTGTTTTTTTGTTCTGTTTTGGCATTCCTGAAACTGAGTATGTTCTATGTGTGTGATCTCGGAGCTTAAGTTTGTCAAGTCTAGGGAAACATTTACATTTTAATCAGGCTGGGTCACTCTAATTTATTTTTTACATTTTAACAATTAAACATCTGAAACGATGACCCACGTTTTTTTTTTAACAAAAATATGACGGGTGAAAGAGTGGGTAGCACTGCCGCCTCACAGCAAGGAGGTCCTGGGTTCGAATCTCCGTCGGCCGGGGCCTCTCTGTGCGGAGTTTGCATGTTCTCCCCGTGTCTGCGTGGGTTTCCTCCGGGTACTCCGGTTTCCTCCCACAGTCCAAAGACATGCAGGTTAGGCTGATTGGAGACTGCCCGTAGGTAGGAGTGTGTGAGTGAATGGTGTGTGTGCTCTGCGATGGACTGGCGGCCTGTCCAGGGTGTATTCCTGCCTTTCGCCCAATGTATGCTGGGATAGCATACATAGCATAGGCTCCAGCCCCCCTGCGACCCTGTTCAGGATAAGCGGGTTAGGAGAATGAATGAATGAATGAATGAATGAGGGGGGAAAGTCGAGAAAACACCAGTTTAGTGTAGTATGAATTTAAAGATGTTTCCTTCACTAGCTGAAACTGGACCTTTAGTTTCAGTGGCTCAGGATTGATTAATACTTCCTCTTACACACTACTATTAAGTGGATGCATACACTCGTGAAACGTACATACGCATGAAATTTGTTGCTGGCAGGCAAGCCTCCTTAATTAAGTGGAGGGTATATGCAGTACAAGTCTAGGCGGTGGTTCTGTGGGTCTTCCCCACCGCATCGCCCACTCACTTTTTCATATCAATTTCCCTGCCTGTTAGCTCTAATCGCCAACAGAGGGCGCACTGAAGTTTGAAGACGGGAAAAATAACTTAATTGCTATATCTTGGCTGTCCACGATCTTAGGATTTCCCAGCTCATGGGGCGGGGCTTGTTAGCGGAGCATTGGTTACCTTAGGTCAAACTGGCTTCCCGAGCGCGCTCCGTTCCTGCCGCTGTTTTCGCGTGTTCCTATCATTTCATCAGCTTTGCCGCTAATATTGTAGCGCTAGTTTTCTTTGGGACTTCGACAGTAATGGAAGCATTTACCGAAATTCTGTCGCAGTACCCTCAGATACTGTATGGGGGAGTCGGAGCTGCGGCTGCTGGAACGTTGATTTACAAAATTTCAACGAGGTAAGTAGCTAGCTTTTCGGCTAGCTTGCTACATCTGTGTTATGCACACAAAAAGGCCCTGCACGCTGCCGGCGCGCCACTAGCTGTATTTAGCTGACGGGATCGTTAGCTAGACTAGTTACTTTGCTTGCTAGCTAGCTACAAACATAACGACCATAGAGTTAGCAAATGGCTAGCAAACCGTTATGAGTATTAGAAGGTCAGCTTCTTGCTCCCACGCTGTCTTGCTAAGTTGATACTGTACGTAGAATGTAAGTTACTGTAGCTAGCTAGCATGTCAACATGACAACATTAGCCATGTGGCGAAATGATTCAGACTGATAACGCAAGGTACCGTTATAAAGTTAACATGACAATCTATCTACCACAAACCAGTAGCTAGCTTGTTGCCCAATGGAATGAGAAATTGCAACCAAGAGGAACTTTGCAGAAGCATTAGCTGGCTAGCTAACGTTAATAACTAAGTCAGACCGCGTGTCTCTGGCAGGTTTGTTGTTGCTCGTAGTTTTGTTTGCTTGACCAGATTAAGCGAAAACCTTTACAATCTCCCAAACCAAAACATAATATTTATCATTATTACGCTATAGTCGTCATGACATGTCTTAAATGCCATCTCACTTGCACCTGGAACCAGGTGCACGAATCCGTAATATTGATGTAAACGCCGATCTGTTCACTGCATGCCGCTGTCACCACTACACAGCAAGGTCAAGATTCAATACCAGACCATAGGTAAAACACTGCACAGAGAACAAGTGCTTTAGCATCACAAACAACCAGACGGTCCCCAATAGTCACTCATGATATCGGAAAAGCAGTTACTTTAAACAGACGAAAAGTAACAAATCATAGTTTCCAGCCAGCTCATATGGATTATGAAGCCAATTGGAGCAAGCTTGTAAGGTTCTTAACTTTTCAAATTGGGCAGTTTGACTGGTAAATTGACTTGAAATGGCCACATATCTAGTGAGAGGTTGGGTGCCAGGGATGTTGCACCTATAACGTGATCTAACTCTGCATATCCCAACGTTTTACTTTCGTGAAACACAGCGATATACTGACGTTGCTGTGACGGGTTAACGGTAGACCTACGTGTTCTTTCAGTTTTAATTGGGCAATATGCATTTTGGTGCCATGTATTTTGCCTTTTTTGCAAATCGGATTTGTTCATTCAAAGTTTTTAAATTTTGAAGGATTTTTCACACGTCCCACCTGTACTCTCCTGATGGCAGACCAAAATGCTGTTACACACTTGTTGGGAAACGCTGATCTAACACGCGTGTGTCTGTCTAATGTTTGGTAGACGGGTCACTAAGGTGATGGAAGTGTGCCGTTCTGAAAGGTCTACCTTTCCTGCAGAAAGAAGCCAACGCATGTGAACGTGAACTGCTGGTTTTGCGACCAGGACACAGAGGTCCCCTACGGGAACCGGAACTGCTGGGACTGCCCCTACTGTGACCAGTACAACGGGTTCCAGGAGGTGAGTTCTGTTTGGTCAAATCAGGGGGGAGGGTCTGTCGAGTGAAGGGTAACCATAATCGCAGTGCTTGTGCGACTTGTTCACTCTTGACCTCCTGAGGTGGTTGGGGTTGTTCATAGTTAGTCTAGTCTGACCCTGTAATTGCAGGGGTGTGCCTAGGCTTTGCCATCAGCCATTGATGAACTGAAGTCTACAGCAGTAGACACAGTTTGTTTAAAAGGTGGTTTTAATCAGCCTGGGATCCTTGGGTTCAATTGCGTTACCTGTCCAGTAGCAGGGAGGTGATCGTTTACAGTTGGAAATACAGATTCTTTAGACCCTAACTGTCTATGGTCTATGGTCTATGGTAACATCATGTCTTTGGTTTTATTACTGAGCATTCTCATGTGCTCTCCGCTGTAAAACAGTGTAGAAGCACTTGAGGAGTATGCTTATGATATGCCTCTTCTGGGGTCTGAAGATCAGTGTTAGTAAATGAATCAATATAAATCGCAGTTAAGTTCCTCCAATGGTGCTCAAGGGGCCCTCTGTCTAACAGGTGTCTGACAAATGTTTTGCATTGTCACTGTACATGCACTGTTCCCAATTTGGTTTTCAGAAATGTAAACATCAGCTGTTTGGCATCTTGTTACCATCGAGACAACAGAGCAGTCATTGCAGACCTTCCCCCGAAATATAAATGCGAAACATCGTGCGACACTTTGATTTGTCTAGGTGCAGCCAGTCACCATTGGTATGAGTGTGTGTGTTTGACTGGGTCAATGAGAAGCATCAATTGTACAGCGCCTTGAATAAAAGCGCTATATAAATGCCAACCATTTACCATTTACCATTTTCTCACCCGCGCTCATCTCTAGAACGGAGACTACAACAAGCCCATCCCGGCGCAGTACCTGGAGCACCTGAACCACGGCGTGTCTCCGGGCTTCTCCCTGCACGAGTCGCCCAGGAGGCCGCAGCGCGTCAACGGCCAGCTGCTGCTCTGCAAGAAGTGCAACAACAACCAGACGCTGAAAATCAGGCAGCTGTCCTCCTTCCTGCCCCGGGAAGACGTACGTGTGCCAGGGCCTCCGGGTGTCTCGTGGGGGTAGTGCTGCACATGTGCCGTGCTGGCGCCTCCGGGTGTCATTGTGGGGTAGTGTTGCGCGCTTGCTGTGCAGTTGTTTTCAGTAATGCTCTGTTAGCACAGGTGCCGAATGAACCCCTGTGCTTTTGCCAAGAGTTGGACAGTCCAGGCAGCTGGTGTTAGACATAAGGGAATCTGTGAATGTGTAAAGTATCTTGGCGTTTTCTCATGATATTTGGCACTTATGGTGAATATACATAGAGAACGAGTTTATTCTTCTGCACAAAAGGATTGCTGTGGCTGAACCACGTAGCGGTGTCCATCTTCCAGCAACCTGACAGCTTACATGAGCTCCTTGTGATTGATTGCCTGGTATAGTTAGCCCACACACATGAAGAGACATGCACAAAGTGTTCATTGGCTGTGGTTATTTGGCATTTTTTTGTTATTCGCTGTCCTGTTTTGAGAAACTAGGCTCCTGGAATTTCTGATTCTGAGCTGAGGGATTTTTTATTATTTTCCATTCTTTAAGACTTATTCTAGTGCATTGCACATTCAGTTTGAGAACTGTCAGATAAAGGTACATAGACTGTGGCTTAAGAGGGTAAATAATCCCTCTAGATATGAAAAACGCCTAATTAAGAAAAATGGTCAGCTTGTTGATATTCTGGAATTGCAGTTCCGGTTAGAATGTAAACCAACACAGTGGACCTTCTTTAGGCTAGTTCATTGAGCAAGGACATTAAACCAGAACTGTACACTTTATTGTGTAAGTGCAACTTACGTGGACAACTAACCAAGACAGTAAATTGGCTTTAGCAATGGGAACTGCTCTGAACAAGCACTCGGAGGTTGTTTCCGGTTGGTGTAATGCCTAGTTTAAACACCAGAGAGTGCGCTGTGTGTATTCATCATGCCCCCCATGTATTCCTTTGGTATTCCACAAGGGGACTTTGTCTCCACAGCTGGGGAGGGAAGGTAAACACGGGAGAAAACAGAGAGATTATAAAGGTTAGTGAGGATATGTGCACATATTCTGGCTTGAAACCCTCACAGGAAAATAGCTTGCGTTCAGTCAACCAACCAACAATTCAAGGTTTGAATTGACATTGATGCCATTGAAGATGCCATTGAAGATTGATGCCATTGAAGATCTGTAGGTAAAATTTGACTTTCCTAAGCAAGGGACCCTAAGCCGAGAAAGAAAATGAAAACTTCCAAGTTGCCCACTTGTTTGCCTACACGTTACCTGAGACGCCAGCGTAAGTGTAAGTGTCTTAACTAGGGCCACCGGTTTGTCTCCACCATGTGACCTGCAGGGATTTAAACTTGAATTTCAATGGTTATCCTCAAGGGGTCCCCATAGGCACTCCAATGGCACTGTGAAGTGACTGTTCATGTAGTTCCGTTTCTAATTGAGATATTTATAAACAATTGGTTGATCTAATATCGGAACAGTCAGGAAGGAAAGTGAACATGGATGGAAGTGCTTAAATGTTTAAATGCTATGAAAAGCATTCACTTCAGACAGTGCTCCTGAATTTAACATTTGAGTGATTTGTAAACATCACTGTCCATCATAATCTGTGCTTAATTGGTGTCAGTTACTTTATTAACTTAGATTATTGAGGTGGCACAACTGGGATAATTGTTTGAGGAGGGGCTTCAAAAAGAGGCCGTCGTGACCTCTCGCTGGTGGAGTACCATGTGAGAAAATTATGTGATACTTTATTGAACCCCATGGGGTTAAGTTGTCTTCTGCATTTAACCCGTCCTCACTACTGAGGACCAGTGGGCTGCTACAGTGCGGCGCCCATGGCCCAACACCAGTTCTGAAGCCAGTGCCGTGGTCCAGGGCAGGAATACGACATACGTGCCCTTGAGTATACTACATGTGTCTTTCGGTGTGGGAGGAAACCTACACAAACGCAGGGTGAACATGCAAACTCCACTCAGATGAACTGCTGCAGTAGGCCTAACAGTAAGCGGATGGACAGACAACTATTTTGCATTGCAAATCTGTTACTTAGAAGAAATGATGGGTTTTTTTTTGCAAAGGGGATGTAAGCATGGATGTATATGTGTGGAGACAACGGAAAACACTGTTAGAATGATCTCCATATCAAAACTGAGGGATCATGCAAATTACAGCGTGCATCTGCAAATTTGCACAAACAAATGCATGTCAGACACATCTACAGGTGTGTGTGTGTGTGTGTATGTGTGTGTTTGTACAGGGTATATAGGTATGCAATAGGATATAGTATAATCTTTGGACAGAAATGTACTGATTGTTTGTAACTATGATGAAAGTCGATTTGTTTTCTTTTAATCTGTAGACGGAATTTACGACAATTATACGAAGTAAAATAAAATAAATACAATTTGTTTTTAAATCTCACATTAGAATTATGGTAGGTCATGGTCTTTGTGATGAATAGAGTGCAGGTCCAGATCTTGGTGAGACATTGCATGTTTAGTGTAGCAATGCGTTTAGCCTGAACTACTCCTGTGAATAACCAGCTATTCAAATGGATAGTGTTTAAAGTGTGGGCTTTTTAATGCTAGATAAGGATGTTTTCTTAAGCAAATGAAGAGGAAAACAGAATGTTTACAGGTTCGTTTTGCCAGTGTAAGGTTCTGTAATTGCTTTTAAGTGTCGTGCAGCTTGGAGACACTTAAAGATGGTGATTTCTCTTCCTCACTGGTTTTGGGGAAAGAGTATATTTTACTCCCTTGAGAGAAGCAGCACTATAACATGGATCTTGGGTTCAGTCCTTCCTCCTCCTCACTAAGTGCTCAGTTGAGTACAGGCCAAGAGCAGCAGACAAACATAAAACATTATTATTCAATTTCTATGCAAAATAACACAAAGTTGAGTTTTACTTGGTAAAATAACATTTGACAATACTTTCCTCAAAATGGCATTCATTGGCTTTAATCACAATGAAACCATTGGGAGTCTATCCAGTCATTTTGGAAAGTTTGTGGGTAGTTAAATTTACAGTCTTAAGTCTCATCTATCTTTGTCTTTCTTTATAACCACAGGTCTCCTAATACCTTTGGCCCATACAGTAGGCACTAAAGTTACATCAAATATGACAAAGAAGGCGTTTGTATAAGATGTGTTGGGCCAAGTAGCTTTCTTTCCTCTGAAGACTGTGTACTTAAAGATGAGCTGAAATCAAAATTTTCCTCAATTTTTCATTACCATACGAACACATCTTGAGGTATACAGCATATTTCAAAAAAAGTTATAAAATTGTAAAACTTCTTTATTTTCATGCCAAAGTCCTTTAACATCCACAAGATTAATTCTGTACTAGTGGCATGTATTCCCATCTAATGACACCCCCGCCCCCCCCCCCCCCCCCCCCCCATTATTTGTCATCAATCAAAATGAGAAATTCCCCCAAAAGATCAGTTTCACTTGTGTGTGTGTGTGTGTGTGTATGTGTGTGTGGTATCGCATCGCGCAGGCTAGTGCTGCCTGGCTTCTGAACCAGCTACTGCTCCGTCTTGCCTCAGAATCTGTTTTGGATTGTAGAGTGGTTTTTCCAGATCTTGGATATGTGCTTCCTCAAACACAGTGTCTTTAGGTTTGAGTGACCTGACAGGAATCCAGATAAAGCGAAGAGTGAAGGGGGGTGGGGTTTTCACGGACGGCTGACTGCCATTCAGGACATTCGTTATACAGCCATTTTTTTCTCTGCTGCATTTTCTTGTTAGATTCTGCTTATGCTGTCATCTTTGAATCCACCCTTATTGTCCTCGCCAAGGAAAAAAAGCACTGAAAAAATTCCAAATGTGCTCTAGCAGACAGTTGAGCAGACCATTAAAGGGTTAACAGGAAAAGTAGACTTTATGAACGATACAGAAATGAATATTGATAGATGTGAAAGTTTGTTATTTTCAGTTGGCATTGAGGCACCTTCTTCAGCTCAGGTTCAAGCTGAGTTCTGTGAATGTGATTTATTTAGCATTTCATGTGTAATGGGTTGTTCATTCGCATAGCAAGTCAATAGTTGGATGTGTCCCATTCCGTTAGGAGTGACATGCAGTCTGCTGTGTGCTGGAGATGACCTAAAATAAGGGCAGCGCATTCTGAAAAAGCATATTTCTTGCCAGAGATGTGTATTTTACAAGATTATTATTTTATTCTGTTTTCCTTTTAATGCTGTGAAATGTTTTTGATTCCATGTTCCTCTCCCAAATTCCCTTTGATTGTGTCTTGTGAAATGCATTTCTATTGGCCAGACACTTGAAGCTGGCATGTATACAGTAGGGATTATATACTTCAGTACGTTATAACTCCGGTATGATTATTGATATGATATATTACCTGTAAAACAGGAATTCTAGGAGGGGAAAAGGCCAATCAGAAACCTGTAATTGTTCGTTTTAAGGATGGTTTTGTTTTGTTTTGCCACAGGACAAGTACGATGAAGAGATCGAGGTGTACAAGCACCACCTGGAGCAGACGTACAAGCTGTGTCGGCCGTGTCAGACGACCGCGGAGTACTACATCAAGCACCAGAACCGGCAGTTGCGCGCCCTGCTCTTCAACCCCCAGCTCCGACGCAGCCGCGACACGGACAAGGCCTTCGTGAAGGTGCCGCCATTTTATACGGGGTATTCACAATGGCGGTGTAGCATGAGGGTTTAGTACTGAAGTGGGCAGCCGAGATCCCACAGGGGTCTACTGGTCTGTTTTCACTTTAAATACTACAGCCACGTTAGACCCAATGATTCGGTGAGTTAACTGTGTAATCAGCTGCTTTAGTCGATCAAGTGCCGAGTAACAGCAGACGCCAGCGGGCCCTGTGGCTCTCCAGGACCTGGGTAGGCCCCCTCTTGGTTAGGACCTGGCCTTGTTGCCTAAATTCCCAGGTTGTACTCGGCCGTCGTACCTGTGTTGAAGATATACAGTCAGGTCCATAAATATTGGGACATCGACACAATTCTCCTCTTTTTGGCTCTATACACCACCACAATGGACTTGAAATGAAACGAACAAGATATGCTTTAACTGCAGACTTTCAGCTTTAATTTGAGTGTATTTACATCCAAATCGGGTGAACGGTGTAGGAATTACAGCAGTTTCTATATGTGCCTGAAAAGTCTGCAGTTATTAAGAACTTATACAAGAACTTATTATTATTATTATTATTAATTGTTTCTGTTGTTGCTTGTCCAGAACACATACTCCTTCTCCACGCCGGTGCGAGTGATACTCTTTCGGGTGCTGGCGTTCCTGGCCTCTGTCTTCCTGGTTTCGGTGGGCGTGTATGGGTCCGGAGACCCCGCGCAGTCTCGCGGAGAGGGGGCGGGCGGTCCCAATGTCACGGCCCAGCCCCAGGGGAACGCCAGCGGGGGCGGCGGCGGGCCGCTCTGGGGGGACCTGCTGGACCTGGTCCCAGAGGAGCTCCTGGAGCAGGCCAGGGTGCTGCTGCTCCTGGGCGGGAGCCACCAGATGGCTGTGGTCTCCCTGGGACTCCTCGCCTGCGTTACCGGCGTCCTGCTGGCTGGACCTGCCAGGTGAGCGACCGCTCGCTGCATTACGGTTATTTAGCGGACACTTAATGCAAAAGCAACTTACAGTTGATTCGACGAACCTTTCTACCCCGGAGCAATATTGGGTAATGGTAATAAGGGCCTACAGACTTTTGAACCACTGACCTTCAAGGTCCCAGTCAAGTAGCTTCCCCACGAGGCTATAGGCTGCCTCTCTCCTGCTCACTCGGAAATGACACCCATATGATCTAACCTGCCACGTGAAAGAGGGAGGGAAAAGAACGCTGTGTAGCCTTGTGGCTAAGGTACCCGACTGGGACCCGGAAGGCTGGTAGCTCAAGCCCTGGTGAAGCCATGATAAGATCTGCACAGCTGTTGGGCCCTTGCGCAAGGCCCTTGAACCCACATTGCTTCCGGGGGGATTGTCCCCTGCTTAGTATAATCCAATAGAAGTTGCTTTGTATGTACGCTCTGTTAACCTGTAGCTTGAACTTCAACTTTAGGACCCCACAGAAAACTGTGACATTTCAAGAGGCTTATCCTGCTCATAAGTATCAATAAGGAACTAACTTTAACCTGTAGTTCCACTAAGCTGGGAGAAGATATCGCAGGGCGGCAGATTGCGCTGGCTGTTGCTGTGCTTGTTTTAGCCAGTCTGAATTGTGTAATGTGATGAAGAGAGACGTGTTTTGATGCTGAAGGTTGAGGAGAATCGACGCTGTGGCCTCTGTCCTGTGGTTCCTGCTGTTGACCCTGTACCTGCTGGAGAGCTACCTGAAGACGGACTTTGCCGGCTGGCTGGACACGCTCAAGTTCAGCACCGCATCGCTTTGCTGTCTGGTTGGATTCGCTGCTGCCGTGGCAACCCGCAGGTCCCCGGGCCAGAGAAGAACAAGAGGACGAAGGTCAGAATTTGACGCATCGTAATCTTTACTCCCCTTGTATGCGTGGTGTTTGTGTGCCTTATTCATGTTTCGATTTCCCTTTCATTTGCTCCTTTTACTCATTTCTCTGACGTAAGTGATCTGTGCTTTCACTTATCAATTCATACAATTCATTCACGCTGTCCTTTTGTTGTCATTTTTATTTTTTAATTCTGGGATTCTTTATACACTCTAGCTACTGAATTCAGAATGGAATGGAAGAGTTCTTCGTCATGAGCAGATTCTAAATTAACAACCGGGCGTTCATTGTGTTCTAATATCCATCAGTGCTAGTCATTCATCTGCTGTCTGGAGATTGTCCAGAATCGT
Source organism: Conger conger (assembly GCF_963514075.1). NCBI lineage: Eukaryota > Metazoa > Chordata > Actinopteri > Anguilliformes > Congridae > Conger > Conger conger. Next base: position 40,640,287 of record NC_083769.1, read on the forward strand.
ATAGGTCGCCAAACCGGAAATTTGAATGTGTTTGCGTAAGGAGTTGCAGATTTGCCTGAGTCAGAGGTGGGAATTGAAACCTGGCCTCTCACTCACCCAGTGATTCCGAAGACAAACAAGTTCCCAGTAAAGGGCAGCAACTTTATTTTGAATTTGACAGTTATGTCTTCAGAGAATTGTCATGGTAACCTGCTAGGAGGCCTTTGCTTTACCCTTTACCACACCTCACTGTGCTTCACCCGCAAACTAGCCAAGTGCCACCTGCTATGTGCAGCTCAATGAATCCTGAATACTCCTTATATAGGAGTAGTATTGTCCTTGCTGGCAAAATGGCTGTTTAGATCATTTTCCCTCTTGACCTGGAAGGCATTTACTTCGATAGGCAGTGATTAATGTTGCGGAGGTTAATAATGTACCTCTCACACAGGATTTCCTAAAACTCAGACTCAGACAGTGCTGTATGGTTAGGGTTGACATGTCAGCATTGTGCACTGCACACTGCACTGTGAACATGGTATTTTCTGAGATGTGGGGTTTTCTTGTTGTTAGTGTAGCTTGGTAGCAGTGATAATGCCAAGTGAGTGGTGGCTTGTTCTGGGGCCAGTAGGCTGCCCCCTGTTTACAGTGAAGGTCTGTGCCTGGTCTGTGCCTGGTCTGTGCCTGGTCTGTGCCTGGTCTGTGCCTGGTCTGTGCCTGGTCCTCAAGAGTAACCTAAGCTGCTTTGGCTTGGCAACCACATTCCATACCAGTAGATGTTTTTCAGTGTTTTTTGAGGTTTTTTTTTTGGTTGGGGCGGTTACAGGCCTATTGTTGTACATTTTGGCGTGGGAGTATTGCATTAGTACTGGGGTGTCTGTGTCTGTGTGTGTGTGTTTCGCTGATCAGTGAACCCACCACTAGTTTAGGACATTTTGTGTTCTCAACCTCCTTTTGTAAAACAAAACAAAATGCCATTATTACTCAGGCAATTAATATGTGCTTAATAATGAATTGGAAAGGCACTGCCCTCCATAACTGCAAGTTTCCATTGACAAGCGAAATGAAACAAGCAATGTTACACTCCTCCACTCCAATGAAACTGTTTTGCAGTGTTTTGAGGAAATGGGAAAGAGTGACTGTAGATTAGCTGCTGTGTACCGCAGTATTAATCCCCGCAATATTAACGCCCACAAATGGGTTTTATTTAAGGTTTGTTTGAAGAAAGGATTTCCCTGTCTTTCAAGATATCATCTTTGTTTGTGCTGAAAAGGTGGCGACAAGGATCAGGCAGTACATTACATTACAGTAAAAGCAGTCGTCTGGCAGTCGGAGGGTTGCCGTTTCGATCCCCTGCCCGGGCTCTGTCAAAGTGTCCCTGAGCAAGACGCCTAACTCCTAAATGCTCCTGACGAGCTGGTTGGTGCCTTGCATGGCAGCCAATTGCCGTTGGTGTGCGAGTGTGTGCGTGAATGGGTGAATGAGAAGCATCAATTGTACAGCACTTTGGATAAAGGCGCTATATAAATGCAGACATTTACCATTTAACCATAAAGGTTCTAATCCCGGTGTAGCCGCAATAAGATCGGCACAGCCATTGGGCTTAAGCAAGGCCCTTAACCCTGCATTGCTCCAGGGGAGGATGGTCTCCTGCTTAGTCTAATCAACTGTACGTCGCTCTGGATAAGAGCGTCTGCCAAATGCCAATAATGTAATGTAATAATGCCCACAAATGGTTTTATTTAAGGTTTGTTTGAAGAAAGGATTTCCCTGTCATTGAAGATATAATCTTTGTTTGTGCTATGAAGGTGGCTGTAATTTGATTTTGGCTGTGGAGTAAATGTAAACACTTACGCTCCTCCCACACAGGCGGCTGCCAGATCACCCTTCCTTTTTTTTGTTTATTATTGTTGCTGGGATGTTGTAACAGTTAACAAGGTTGGCGTATGAATTTTGCCTCACAAATAATCATTTGAATAGCGATACTCAGGAAATAATGGTGTTGTTTTTTTTTTTTTTTTTTTTTTTTTTTTAAGATGTCCTCATTGACCTTTAACAACCAAATGACACTGAAGGATGAAAACATTCACAAACATTGCTAAAAGTAACAGTTCTGTAGCATGCGCTGCAGAGAATTCCTCATTATTAACTTAGTCCTCATCTTTCTAAACTAACTGGTTTGTCATGCGGTAGCGAGTAGATGCATCAGTTTAATGGAACGTGTTGACTGACACAAGCTTGTTTACTGAGTGATACTTGAAAATATTTGTGCGTTTAATGCGAATGCTAATGCGGAATGTGTCCTGACTTGACTGCGTACGTGCTCTATGTAAATGTGATGACAGGGGGCTGAGAGGCACACCGTTTCCTGAATGTCCGTGGCGTGCGATGGTGATCTTTGAACGGAAACCGCACCACAGCCTGCTTTGCACCGCGGGTCCTGTGATCCTCAGTGCCTGCCCCGCTGGAAATGCGTTCACATAGCGCCTTTATCCGAAGCGCAGTGCTATAGGTGCTTCTCATTCGCCCATTCATGCATGCACTCACGCCAATGGCGATTGGCTGCCATGCAAGGCACGAACCGGCTCGTCCGGAGCAATCGGGGGTTGGGCGTCTTGCTCAGGGACACGTTGGCGCACCCAGGGTGGGATTGAACCTGCAACCCTCCGACTGCCAGACGACTGCTCTTACTGCCTGAGCCAATACATACGCAAGCCTAGTAACCAACTTAATAACAAACTAACTTATGTATTCAGCCAGCGGAAAAAAGGGGTGAATTTTGAGGGCGAATTGCCCCGAAGTATTAACAACCCCAAGTTTCAGTTTCAATCTTCAGCAAATGACTCTGCATTATATAATCTGCACTGAGGTGTGCATTAAAGGCTTTGCGCCGGGTGTTTTTTTGTTTTTTTTCCCTCTGGGTCATTCTGTCAAACTCTTAATGCATACGTCGTCATGGATTATTCTTCACATAACCGGTACTGCAGCTGATTCCGTGAGGAAGTGCTATTTTGTTGGCCGTCGTGTCTAGCTGCACTCCTGTCCATTCCAGCAAATTGTGTTTTTGCCTTATTTTTATATTTCTGAACTCAGTCCGCAAGGTCACAGTGGTCTTGACCTTTCGGAGTTCACAGTTGTACACCAGCCAATCAGCAGGTCCACGGTGGGGGGTTGGGAGCGTGTGATTGGCTGAACTGTGTTCTTCGTCTGTTGCAGGTATCTCTCTGGCAGCTCATTGGGGTCCTTCTACAGTGGCCAGCCGGCCCCCCCGCTCGCTCCCTCCCTGTCGGAGTCCTCCTCCTTCGTCCCCACGCCTCCCCCAAACCTGTCGCACCTCCTCAGCCGCCAGCTGAACCACCGAGTCCGCAAGGCCTCCCCCTCCTCCCTGCCGGGACGTCTGAACCGGGCCCTGTCTCTGGGCACCATCCCCTCTCTCGCCCGCACAGGTGAGCTCTCCCCCCCCCCCACCCCCCTCACCTGCCGGGAGGTCTGAACCGGGCCCTTTCCCCAGGGACCGTCCCCTCTCTCGCCCGCACCTCACCCCCAAACCAGGCTAATGTTCTCCAGTGCTAATTGTTCAGTGGGTAGGAGGTAAGAATTTGCATTTGCAGTTATGCATTTAGACCTAGCTGGTCATGGCCATGATGTAAGTATTGGGGCTTTTTGGGTAAAATAAATTACCCCTTATTAGACAAAGTCATTTGTAAATGACAATTACCTAATAATAGGTCAAATGTTAAACTTAAAATATGTCATTGTAGAATTGATGTTAAGGTCAAATGGAACAAAAAAAAAAGTAAAAAATACATGGGAATTCATTTTTAAGTGCTATTTTGTAATGTTTACCACAGAGGGTTAAATAAGGGGCCAAATTTTGTGTTTTTGAAATTGAGAACATTTGGGGAAACGCCGCAGAAACGTGAGGAGAATTCCAATGCCCTTTCCACACGTTTGATCTTCTTTTCGGCGTTTGAGTTACTGGCCTTTCGCAGCTATCCGCGCGGTTGCTCGCTTGCGCGGCGATGATAAGTTTAGCACAGTATGTGCGGAATTCACCGCCGAGCAGGCTCGCCCGTCTCAACCCCTATCGGGTTTCAGCCAATCAGCCGCGGCCAGAGCCTACCCTACCGGTGCTCGCTGAACACGCCTCACGCCCCCCCTCCGCCGTTTCGTTCCCGACCAGTCTGGGCAGACCGCTCTCGCGTGAGCGAGCGACGGCCACTGAGCGCCTCTTGTTTTTCCCCTGTGAATCGCGCTCCTGGGACACCCCGTCTTTCAGGTGGCAGAGATTAATTGCTGGAAATTTCATAACTTTATCAAGGCGGACGGTTTCTAGCGGCGGCTCATTCGGGTGTAGGATCTCCTCGGGAAATGAACCGCTTCCAGTGACTGAAGACGGCCGATTAGGATCTGCAAATTGGGCAACTTGGACAAGTACAGTCGAGTTAGGCCGCTTCTGGGAGGCTCCCTCGTTCCTCAGAGACTCATGTGATACGGATGAAGTATGTGATTCCATGGGGGTCGCAATTTTCTTGTGTTTTAAGCAACATTAAAATGCAAAATAAATGCATTTCTTAAAGTTGTTTTCCGTACCTTGTCCAACTTGAAATTTCACTCGCTGTGTACGTTTTGAATTCCATGGACTTGGGAAATGGTTGATTTCCCACTGCACTGCTGAATGTACTTTTACAAAATAAATCAGAACCTGCCAAGCCTGCTCTGGACAAATTAAGCCGCTCATCTTTGCCCAAATGTGCATTTCTCTTAAGATTTGTGTCAGACTGTCCCCCTGCTCCCAGGCCCCGGTATAATGGAGGTGTTCTATGATCAGAGTGAATGAGAGAGCTATAATCTGATTTGATATGATTTTGATTTGATTTGATTTGATATCTTTATTTCGTGAAATAGTAACAAAACAGAAACGGTAGTTAAAAACAAAATGTAAAAAGACATCATCAATTCCCTCCACCAGCACTAAAACTTAAACCTATTTACGTGCGAAAATGAGTAGGAAGAAGTAACACTTATGTCCTCCTACCCCTTTAATCCCTAAACACATCAAACAATAATAGATATACAAAAATAATACTTTTACAAAAGAAACATTCATTTCCAAAAATTATAAATATACTTACATACCCCTTTACATTCATACAAACACGTCTATGTTTACCCATATCTACATTCTAATCTAAACTCAAATCAATCTGGGAGATGATGGCTACATTACATTTCATCGTTTTACTGCACTGAAAAATGGAGAGGAACATGCAGAAATGCATGGAGTTTTTTTAGTTGGCATCCATCACTGTGGTGTGTTTCAGAACCTGAAACAAGGTTTTTTTTCTACTGCCTGATTAAATGAACATAGCCCTTTGGAACAGTAAAGGGCTAGTAATCATGAATCCCCCACACCCAGGAGATTGAGGGAGGGCACTGTGCTCTGCAGGCAGCAGAGAGGTTACAGGATGCAGGGCGTGATCTTGAATCACAGACGGGCCTTTTCTGCCGTCAGCTTCAGGGTGTCGGCCGAGGAGAGCCTCCAGAGCAGTCATGTAGAACCTGCGGAGAGGTGCATCGTGGGAAGGGCACGGGTCAGCGGTTTTCTGTCCCGAAGAGGGAAGTCGAGCCTGTTTCTGAGGCAGTGCCTCACCCATGGGGAGGAATTCAGGCAGGGGCCCATGGGAACAAACGAGAACCATCAGCTTCCTCGTGTTTGATCATCTCACGCGCTTATATTTGAAGGTGCGATTGATTCTTAACCATTGGTTTCCATTTAGTGTTTGAGAGAGAGCGAGGTTGTAGAGAGAGTCTAGGCCTTCTAAATGACAAGGTAAATCAATCATTATGAGCTGTTACAGTTATTTGTATGTGATGCTTTTATTCAAAGTGACTTACAGTTGTCTCAGCAGGGGCCAATCCCCGCTGGAGCAATGAGGGGATAAGGGCCTTGTTCAAGGGCCCCACAGCTGCACTGATTTTATTGTGGCTATGCTGGGACTTGAAGCTTCAACCTTCCAGGTCCTAGTGGAAAAACCTGGAGCTGCCCCCAATATTATCGACGTGGATAATATTGATTATTTTTGCTAGTAAAGATACATATGTAAGATGTAATATTTGAATAACAACGCTGGGTGGGGTTGGCGGTCAGGTGGAGAGCGGGAGTACCCAGGCTGCGGGGTGGAGAGTGGCAGAGCGCAGGCTCCAGTGCTACAGTGCTGATTAGAGCAAAGCCTCCATTTCCTCCCAGGATGCCCGGCCTCTGGGCCCCGCCGCAGCCCAGGAGAGGGGCTTTTATCCGGGGCCGGTGGGCCGAGTGCCAGGCTGCCTGGCAGGGGGGTATTTAGCGGGTGGATTAGGACGCATCGGGGAGTGGTGGCGTGTTGTGGAGACTAAATGAGCGGTGTGTGCCTGTGGGTGGGGTACACGTGCTTTAGGGTGAGGCCAGGGCACACATCCCTGCCTTTTAATGAGGGCCGCCAGCTTGACAGGTGCTCCCGCTTTTAGTCACAGTGAGTGTTTTGGGCTTCGCTGTGGAAAAAAAAAAAATCATTTTGAGCATTGGGATGATGTTTGATATATGTAAAGGAAGATGGTTTTTATTTTGATGCCAGTTCCACATTATGACAACATTGTGCTATTTTGTTTCCCTATGCCCAAGCTGTGGGTGTTGAGACAGAATTGCCGGTGTGAAATATTGTTTCGCAGTTGTCCAGTGTTTTCAGTTCCTTCTCTGAGCGGGCCCAGTCGTCTGTTTGGGAGTGAGAAGCGTGTTTATGTAATGGGAGAAGGCCGGTGGCTGTGTGGTCATGTGTTGCCTGGCTGTCAGCAGTTGTAGCAGCGTGGCTGGGGTTTCAGCTGTCGTCTTGTGAGCGTGTGTTGAGCATACTGTGGACAGTGTGGCTGGGGTTTCAACCGTGTCATTTCTGCATCATCACACAATTTATTTTCAGTCCATGATGAATTGATATCTAACATTTCTCATCCACTTCAGACTTTGTACTTTTTACTTTTTACATATATTGTGCCTGCATAACCCCTGTAAAATGTGGGAGACTGTGGCAGCCAGAGCTCAATGAGCCCGCATTTTAAAAATGTTCTCCCCCCGAAGCCCCCTGCAGGTTAACAAAAGGGGGGAAACTGAGTCTTTGCCAAACATCAGGAGTGCCGTGGGATAGTGTTTCATCATACGCCAATCATGTGGGTACTCAGAGGAAAGTGTTTCAGGAAGTTTAAAATGTTTACTCAGTGCTCTGGAACACTCAACACATCTGAGTGTTTGTGAATTTGCCAGGGAGGGTTGTAAATACCCACATTTTCTCCTGATCAGATTTGGTTTAATTTTATTTATTTAAACGGAACCGTTTTTGGTGAACATATTTATTTTTTTAAAGGTTTCAGCACTCCTTCAGTGCTTTTTGCTGTAGCTGTGATTGAGAATTATTAATGATGACAAGCCTGGCTGGATGCACTCATTGGAAGGATTAGTATCCTGTGTGGACCCGCATGCCTGATACGGTGGCAAGACGGCAAGTAAAACTGAACTTGTCACTACCAAATGTATACTATATACTGTATACTCTTAGTCTGATTCACAAAGACCTTTTGCACATGCAAAAACTATAAGATGACCCATGATGATGGTGTTTATTTGCCCCAATCATTGGTTGTGTTGATAGTTTTGCGTATGCGTACGGTCTTCGTAAGTCAGGCCATGGATGTTTCTTAGCCATGCTGCTGTACTGGAACTCGTCGTTGTTGGCCCGTAGCGGTGAATCACACATTCTGCCGTGGTGCGTAGCGTTGTGAAAGCAGCACAGTGAAGCGTTGCTTCAGCGCTGACGTCTCATCCGCGCTGGTGCTCCGGGCGCATTGTCCCTGCCTCTCTCTGAGTGCTTCTTTACCGCTGACCCGCGAGATGGCGGCTCTCTCCGTCATCGCTCCCGCCAGCGCTCCCAGGAACGCCGCGGAATGCCAAACACGCGCCGTGCCCGTCACAGAGCTTAAACAACTGTGTGTGTTTAAGCCCTGCGACTGTGACGCACACTTACGTGTTCGCTAATGCGAGTACATGCTGTGGATTGACGTAGCTAACCCATGTGAATTAATGGTAGACTGAATAATACTAGTTTATACTTAAGAATATTTGAAGCATAATTAAAGTTTGTTTCAATATGCCTTATATGCTTAGTATTCCATTTCCACGCAGAAAGGGTCCTCTCCCCCTCCTCATCTTCCTTTGGAGTACAAGCGTGCCTTTTTTGGGGACCCTTTTGTTTTTTTGGTCCCTAGTTGCAGGGTGTTGAGCATTTTCTGCACAGGTAGATACAATTTTTATTTGCCTCTTAAGTCTTTCTGTTTTCCCCTCAGATTCGGGCTATCTGTTCAGTGGAAGCCGGCCGTCCTCCCAGTGTAAAGACTCCCCACCGTCAGGTAACTCCACACAACCCCAGTCACAACATCTCAGTTGTGATCCACTTAGTCGCTTTCACAGTAGAGAATGGTCAGGTTTTTGAAATCACAGCTTCGTTAGAACTAGGCTCATTAGAACTGTTACTCTGCCTTTTGTCTCTTAAATCATTAAAATGTGTTTAAGGTCGCTGGAGATTTTCATAGTCACGTAAGGCGCCTCCAAACACAACAGTGCATTTCCAACTCTTTTTCAGTTTTTATCCGTTAATTGTTGAATCAATAATGACCCTCTACGCAAAATTAAATTGGCAATTACAACTATTCACTTTGCACACAAAATATTATCCTGCTCAGTCTCTATACAGTAACTATAAATGTACAGTTGTGTTCAAGAAAATAGCAGTATAACATCAGTAACCTGATGAACCACTGTTATTAGTAGTAGTGATATTTCTGCATGGCAAATACTTTACTTGTAGATGTAGCAGTATAATAGAAAAACAACAGAACTGTCATGACATGCACGCTGCTTGTTCTGAGTAATTGACTCATTCATTGAAAGGGGCGTGTTCACAATAATAGCTGGGTGGAGTTTAATTAGAGCATTCATTCATTCTGTGAAAAAACAGGTGTCATTCACATATTGTTATAAAATAAATTTCCTTCTGAATTGCTTAGTAAAATGGGCCATTCCAAACATTGTTCAGAGGAACAACGTCATTTGATTAAAAACTTAATTGGAGAGAGGAAAATGTATAAAGAAGTGCAGCAAATTATAGGATGCTCAGCTTAAATCTTCTGAAATGCTTTAAAATGGCCAAAATAAATACCAGAAACAAGCCGAAGAAAACAACTACTACTGTTAAAATGGATTGAAGAATAGTCAGAATGGCAAAGATTCAGCCATTCATCAGCTCCAGAAAGATCAAAGATGATCTACAATTGCTTGTAAGTGCTGTTACAGGCAGAAGACGTTTGATCGAAGCTAAGCTATCAGCAAGAAGCCCCCGTAAAAAAATTGGCATGTGCCAAATTGGTTAAAATTTGCCAAGGAGCACATCAATTGGCCCAAAGAGAAATGGCGTAACATTCTGTGGACTGGTGAGAGTAAAATTGTTCTGTTCGGGTCTAGTGGTCATCGACAGTAGTTCAGACGACCTCTGGGTACTGAATTCAAGCCACAGTATACTGTGAAGACAGTGAAGCATGGTGGCCCAAAAATCATGGTATGGGGATGTTTTTCATACTACGGTGTTGGGTTTGTATACCAGGGATCATGGATCAGTTTGAATACGTCAGAATACTTCAAGAGATTATGTTGCCGTATTCCAAAGAGGAAATGCCCCTGGAATGGGTGACAACGACCCTAAACACAGCGACGTTCCAGACAAAAAGGATTGAGGTAATGGAGTGGCCAGCTCAATCCCCCGACCTCAACCCCATTGAAAACTTGTGGGGTGACATTAAAAATGCAGTTTCTGAAGCAAAACCCAAAAATTCACAGGAAAAGTGTGTTTGTATGTATGGGAATGTAGTTTGTTCATCCTGGGCAGAAATGCCTGTTTCTAGGTGCCAGATGTTGGTTGACTCGATGCAACGCAGATGCACAGCAGTTATATGCAACTAAATATTAGTTCAGTAATTTAAAGTGAAGTTAAATCTTGAAAAATGTATTCGGTTTATACGGTTTGAAGAGAAATGTCGGCACTGCCAGATTGAAAAGATTAATATTCCTTTTCTTTGCTTCCTGTAAAACAATAACGCAGACTTGATATAAATTTGCTATTGCTTTGATTTGGAATTGAATGTGTAATGTTTCCACCACATTTGAAATATTGAACGAAAAGCTATTAAAAAATATTTACACTTTTTTTAACGCACTGCTGTTTATTTGAACATAACAGTAATACATAATGATTTATGTGCTTTGTCCAAGTGCTTTTGGTCTTAAATGCTTTGTTGGCACAACATTGACAAATTGTCAGCCTTTGCAAAAGTATAAGGTGGAGTTCACCACCGTCCGTTATATTTACATATTCATGAATGTTTGTTTTGCGGCAGATTATTTCTCCCTGAAGTCCGCGAGCCGGCCCTCCTCCCCCGGCCCCTCCCCCGCCCCCTCAGTGGCCGGGTCCGTCACCTCCACCTCCAGCTCGGCCCGTCAGCGTCGCCCCCTCATAAGCCCCGCCCGCCTGAAGCTGGGCGGGCAGAAGCTGCAGCTCTTCTCCTCCCACCCCGAGCCCCCAGTGCTTCTGGCTCCGCCCCCCTGCCCCTCGGAGCATACCAACTTCCACAGCGGGGGGTTCTCCCCGGAGGGCTCCTCCCCCTTCTCCTCGCCCAACCATGGTACGTGCCAAACCCCAACCTGTCTTTATGTCTGCGCACTGTGTAATTATTGCCGCGTATGGACGGCGGATGTTAGAGAGAGGAGGCGGGGGAGCCACTTTTATTCAACAGAAACTATTTATTTCATTGTAACTGGTCGACTGTAATTATCCAGCCTGAAGCCTTTGATGGAATACCTCCGTTGCTCAGGCGATGATGGAAAGCACTGTGTACAGCGTTCAGTGTTTTACTTGTGAAGGGATTTGGCTTTTTGCCTTCCTTTTAAGGCCTTGATATCCAACCCACATACATTGTTACCTTATGATTTTGTTGGTAATTAGTCCTTAGCGAGGGTGGCAGAAACATGGGGATCATTTTGAATTGAAAACAACCGATGGAAATGCTTTATTATTGCTATATGAAGCGTTTAAGCCGCACAGTCTGTTTAATCTCAGGTAGCCTGTTGTCAGCGAGAGATTAGGTCTGCCCCCGCATGTGTCTTTGATGGGGAAATGATGTGAGGTACATCACTGGATGCTGTTGAGCATCAGTGGGGAATTTTGCGGATGGAAAGTTCCCTCTTAGCCATCTGTGGTCGTACATGAGGCACAATTGTTTTAACCCTTTAAGGTGTAAGATCACAAATACATTACAGTGTCCTTCACTGGACATGATTACAATGTCCTCCACTGGACTTGGTGATAATGTCCTTCACTGCATGTGGTGAGAATGTTCTTCACTGTTACTTCAGCATTAGAATGTCTAATCACGCTGTGAGCTGTGGAGATCTAGAACACTGACTTAGAATTTTGACATTTTGAACATACAATGGCTAGCTCTTCAAAGGGTTAGCTTCAGACACAAATGGAAGCCCGAAGTGAGTGTGTCAGTTCTGGACCCCAGTATGCAGGATTGCTGTAGGTGGACCGTATGGAATGAACATAGTCTCTCTGCAGCATTTCAGCAGCCATTTTTGTTTCGCTGCTCGGTACCTTTTCAAACTGTTGGCTGAAGTTTGAATATGCTGGCGAACGTTAGCTAACGTTTGCGGTCTCGAGCGGCCGTCTGATGTGCGTATGGCTGCGCTTGGTTTCAGAGCTGAGCTCCCTGCTGGAGGACAGCAGTGTGTTCGAGGACGCGCAGGAGAAGAAGAAGGCCAACACGTCCACATCCTCAGCCTGCCTGGTGGACACCACCACTGGGGCCGGGCCTGACAGCCCCAAGTGGAGGGGTGAGAGTTCGGCTACTTTCCTGGAGCTTTTCTGCCCGTTTATCATTCTGCACAACAGGGCAGGAAGTGTGCTTTTTCATCCACTGGCCAGAGAGGATTGTGGATTCTAAAAATCACCAACTGGCATTTTATCAGCCGCATTACCGACACAACCCGGCTGGTTGCCTGCCAAAAGTGGCTGCTAGCGTAGAAAATCTTACCGGCCACAATTTGAATTTTAGCTGCTCCTGTCTGGTGGCGGGTGTCACCTGCACTAGTCTGTAGAGTTTGCAAAGAATGGTGCAAAAAAACAAAACCTGTGAGCAGCAGTTCTGCAGATAGCAATGCCTTGCTAATGAGAAATGTAAGAGGAGAATGGCCAGACTGGTCAAAGCTGACAGGAAGGTGACAGTAACGCAAATAAACACACATGACAACGGTGGTATGCAGAAGAGCGTCTCTGAACATGCAACGCATCAGAACTCTAAGAGGATAGGCTACAGCAGTATAATAAGTCTAATAAATACCAATGAAGTGTTCAGTGAGTGTATTTTACCGTTTTGATGGCTGTGCCTATGGGCTGTTTGTGCTGATCATCTGGTTGATTTTGCAGGTGTGCTGGGATGTTCTCTGTGGCCAGGCCTGCTTTGTGCCAGCCTCACTGCCAACCTGATCTTCAGCGCCCTGTACATGTACAGCACCTGGAGCTGAGCCCAGTTACAGACGCTCTCCTTCTCTCTGCGATCCAACCCCCGCCGTCCAATCGCACCTGAGCGTTCAAACCCGCCGTCCAATCCCATCTGAGCACACTGCAAGGGGAGGGGCTCTGTCTGCGGACGTGGGGTTGTTTCGTTCCTCTGATCGTTTGACTGGACTGAACAGACTGATCCCTCTCTTCATCTGAGGACACTGATCATGGTTTTAGTCTTCTGAATTTTATACTGAGGGGGTACGTGATGCGGGTCCTACCACGGTCGAAATATCGATAAGATACATCGGCAGTGGTGCCGTGACTTTATTTTTCGGATCTTTGATGCTGCTAATTTAGTGTCTGTATTAACTGCGGGGGAATCTGTTCTTTGGGAAGTGTACCAAAAATGGAAACCTTTTTATTCTTCATACATCCTGAAATGTGACTGAGCCCTTTTGGTGTCTGCTGCAGTAGGTTGAGGCTCCTACACATTTTGTTACTCTGACAACATTGACTTGAAAGACAGGAAGAGCGTTTCTGTGATACAGTGTAAATAACCAGTCTGTGATTGTCCACACAAAGTTCTGTTTGGCTTAAGTGTACAGGTGTGTAAGTCTCTTAAGTGGGCGTTTATTTTTCCCAGAGTTGAGCACATATTTATTATGATACCATTTTTGAGGTATTGCACAACCTTTCCAGGAGGGTGGGCGACTGGGCGTCGCTGTTTCAGCTGAAAACGTATTGGATAAAAATGTTCCGACACAAGAAGTGTTATTACAGAAATCAAGTCACTTTCATTGCACATTCCAGAACCTTCTTGGTTCTGCCGTTATTGTTCAGGTCATTGGGAGGGAAAGGCAAGTGTTTTTACGGTTATTCATTTATTTCTCTACAAAGCTGTTTCTTAAATGTTCTAGCAGGGCAGACATTTTGTTGTCTTTCATGTGAAGAGAATGCAAAGTTATAAATCTTTAGCGTCCTTTTGAGTGTGTTATTTCTGGAAAAATATCAAACTTTCAGTTGTCAGGTTTCCTCCTGCCCGGTGAAAAAGGCACTGCGTTGTCATACAGTGGGCTGCATGCCATGTTTATTTAAAGCAGAACGACTCCTCTTCCCCTGCCCTCAGGTGCAGGAGCTGCTGAGGGTGCCATGGAGGTGTGTACAGCGCAGAGCTGGTTATCTTGTGTGTGCGTTTATCTTTAACCGTTTGTCGCTCTGTTTGAGATGCAGCGATGAGTTCCAACACGCTACAAACCGCTCATTACGTAGGGTAGTGTTCCTCACGGACAGCGGACCACTTCCTCCATAATGAACGTTCTGCAAAGTGAACAAAGTCATTTAAGGATCAGGCAGCCGCCTATCATTTCTGTGCTGCCTGCTTGTGAGGAGGAGGGCCATGGGTAGTTAACGTGCTGAGGGATGGTGCATTATTTTACTTCATTTGATTCAGAGGAACAGGGACTTCTTTACGGGAGCCGGAAAGGGCACTGACTTTTTAAATGGGTGACATCTACTTGGTGGTTCTTCAACCACCAGTATGGCCTGCTAAAGTCTTGCGTCATGTTGCCATGGTGACAGATTTATATATTTTTCTGTGGATTCTTCCATAGAACAGGCAGAAACACTGATGAGCTTATTAACAATACGGAATTGCCATTTTGCTTGTTAACTGCTAATTCTGATATAGCAATGCAATTCTTTTTGCATTTGTATCAGAGATGATGTATCAATTGGCTCCTCAATGTGACAATTCTCCTAAAGGAAAGAAGAAATAGCCCAGTTTACCTGGCAGTCCCAGCCAAAGGGAAGTGAGTCGATGTAATGGCTGTTCTAATGTAGGCTACAGGGTTTTTTTTTGCAAACATCTTTAAAGCGGTGGTGTTGTTCAGACATAATTTCTGTTTTTGTTTTTTTGTGGCTTGCAAGTTAGTGACAAGGGCCGCGTTTCCCGAACGCGTTAAGAACGTTCTTAAGCTAAGAAAGTTCTTAAGGACCGTCAATTAGAAGGTCCTTAAGAACTTTCTTAGCTTAAGAACGTTCTTAACGCGTTCGGGAAACGCGGCCAAGAGCTGTTCATAAGTTAGGCTAAGATTTTTTTTATATATATTTTTTTTTTAATGATCAACCTAAAAATGATGTTCTAAATCTCATGAATGAAAAATGCATGAATGGTCAGCATATATGGCACAAAGACACAATGAGATACTTTTGTACCACAACCTTTTTTAACGGACACAAATCACTTTTATCGACGCTCCACTTGTTGTATCTGGGTTTAGAAAGAGACACTTGGAATGCGACTGAAGCACTTTGATACTTTTACGAGTATGTGGTCCCCTGAATATGAAGAGGTGTTTGAGTCAAAATGTCCTCTGATATTCTTCATATCTGGTGTTCAGAATGTTAGCTTAATGTCACCTCAGAATGTCTTACTGTATCCCAGACCATAGCGGCACTTAAGCTTAAGAGCCGTTTTCTGTCAGCGAGAGGGAAAAAAAGTATTTATTGTTTAGTATTTTAGATTCAGTCCTTAAAGTGGACTTACTGGGGATACTACTGCTGTAATTACTGCAAAAAATATTGAGGAAAGTGTTTTCCTAAACCTGCCAGCCTGGTATCTTGACAGTGTGTATTGCATATCTTTTATATTTAAAAATGAAAATGCCTCATCCCGACTACATTGCCAACAATTGTACTATAATTGTACTGTATTAATTGTACAATTCTGTACCCTAACCCAGTTTTACAGATTGGTTTTTGACTTCATTCAAGGATATTACCTTTCTTTAATGCTCAATTGAGATGGCCTACGCCTACGTGGACTTAAGCCTGAAATCATCAGGTCCAGAATCCTCCATTCTGATCTGATGGAAGCTTTAAAGAAAATGGTTAGTCATGTTGATCTGGGTTCATCACTCAAACCCCTTTTTCCCTTTGAAGTCTGAGCATGTCTTTGCCAATTAAATATGTTTTACTCAATATTTTGGTCTTTTTTAAAATAATATTTCTTTAATTGCAGCAATTTTGTATATACTGTACTTCTGTGGGTCCATAAATCTGTAAAGCGCCAAGCTGTCATGAAGTGGTTAACTTTATATCTTTATTTGTGTAAATCTACCTTATTTCAAATTGTCATGTTTGTTCGTATTCACAGGTACTTTGCATTGCATTGTGAAGAAAATATGGCTTCTTGCCACTTGGAAATTAATCAATTTATTGTCTCAGAGACAAAAAGCTGTGTTACTAGCTTGCGTCATCAGCCAAACTTCAGACTGTACACTACCCCAGAGAATGATGCACCCTCCAGACATGATGCCCCTGTGCACTGTTCCCCTTCGGGTGAGGAAGACACAATGGCTGGCCATCTCAGACTGAGGGCCCACCTCCTCTACCCCAAGCCCCACAGTCCTGTCTGATGAAGTTCATTCACATCATTGTATTTTTAGCATCACGGATGTTATCCATATTAAACCTTTGAAGTGTAGGTTTTTTTTGGGATATTCTAAGTCTGTGTTCTAGAACTCCCAAATTACCATCATTGATTGTTACACAAACATTGGAATGTTCAGTTGAGAACGTACTCATCATGTATTTGTCGTCTTGCATGTTAAACGGTTAAGTAATTAATCTCTTGGCCGTTGGTGATGATTGACGCACACTCAAGTCGGGGAGTGTTGTTGGTATCGTGCTGTTGCTAATATCATCCCATCATCCCACACATGCATTTGTTATTTTACTTTCTGGGTTGTGCTGAAGAAGAACGGCTCCTAAATTAATGTAATCTTATCCATCTATCTTTGGTAAATGAGGTTCAGATTCACAGAACAGTCTGTTTCATTTTAATTTTTTAATGATTTTATGTGTGAAGCATTGTAAAACATTGTACTAACAAAATGCTAAGTCACATGTCTACAGGTAACATTCTAAGAAGATTTAGGTAAATGTCCTGGTTACCTTGGCAGCATTTAACATTCAGAAGAATAAATAAAATAAGAGGTAAAGCCATAAGCATGTCCTTAAAAAAATATTGCCACTGAACTGGGCCAAAACAAATTGTTTCGTAGCGATCATTTTTTATAATCCGGTTCAATACCATGCTCCATCACCAGCACGTGACACATTGGTCTGCCATTTCAACGCTAAGAAAGCCAGAATTTCACAGCATATCAAAACATTTTTTCTGATGTATCCTTTTCCAAAAGGCCGTCATTTCTATACCTTTGTTTGTTCGTTTTTTTGTAATATTGTAAATTTGTTGATGTACTTCTGGTTTTGATGTTATTGACATTTAATCTAACACTGATTACATTAGTTTCTAAGATTCCACACCAGTTTACGTTTTTGTTTTGTTTTTTAGATTAGGGATTGTTTGATATGTAGCCTTTATCTTGCCAAAAAGGTCAGTGACTAAAATATCTCTGCTGTTCCATTCTACCTCATCATTTTACACGTCCTGTTAATTTGTCTAGAAGTACTCATATTTAATGTGTGTTAATGTACCCTATGCTATGTGGATGATGCCATTTGCCATTTACTCATTTACACTTTGACACATAATTTGATTTTCAGAAACAAATTTGTTTGACTTGTTCACAATTTTCAATATGGCTGTAGTAAAAGAAAAATATTTTTAGTCATCAATAATATCAGTAAATGCCATTATTAATGTTTCCTGAAATAATGTTTCATTATTTTCCCCACTACAGTTTTAATTAAACTAGGCAGGAGCGAAAATTGCTGAAGCTTAATGCTATAAACGACTGATGACTGATCATCTAGATGTATAAATGGATTCCATGTAGAAAAAAAATATACATTAAAAATATATAATGTTAGTGTCTGCTAAATGTTGAGTTGCAATGTAGCCAAACTAGTAATTTCCTTATGCATAGTGATGTTTTTGAAAACTGACATTTCTCGAATAGTATCAAATAAAGTATATTTCGTATGAAGTCTTAATCTTTTGGAAGTCGTTTTAGAAAGATTTGCTTCACGTTTCCCTATCTTATTCGTGTGTTGAAGCAGTCTAATGTTTTCTGCAACTAAGAAATGTATTTGATAAATTTGATATTAGATTATCTTTTAGCACCGGGATTTTGTTCAAGTAGCTGTCTTTCTTTTGGCTAAACTTTTTGGGTCTCGAATGTCTTCAATGTGCATTCTTCTGTGGAGCGATTGTTTTCAGCCGGGCGCCTTCCTCTGGGCGCACGATACCGTCTTGAGTTAAATCGGTTGAGTTCAGAAACGTGGCTCGACTGCCTGTGAGACGGCCCTTGGGAGATGAAAATCTGACCACTGCGTCGTGAAAGTGCACTGCGGTCTGGCCGTGAACTACCATACATGTTTGTCTTTCACCTCAATCGGAAGTCTTTCAAAAATGTTTTTGTATTTTTTTTTTTTTATCTGATGGTAAAAAATAATCCCTGGTGAAATTCCATCAAAGCAGATTGCACCATTGTATGTTCAATGTGTAAGCACTCCAGTACAGACAGAGAAGGATTACATTTTGAGATCGTGGGTTTTTTGTAAAAGTCTGCTGGAGCGGTAGCAAGCTGGTCGAAGAGCATCCAAGGGAGTGCGGTTTGTCCATCAACCGAATCAGACAATTCTTCGCTTTTCTTGACTCCGATTATCAAGCTTAAAAGCAAAAATAGCAAACAAACAGCTTAAGAATAGCGCATGTTCATGCGCTTTTGAAGAAGCACTCGTATTATTTTAATATTTATCAGAGAATATAGAAGAGCAGCCTTATATTTATTCTACTGTAATTAGCCACCGCCCAAATCCCAAAAAAGAACAAGTGCTGATGCGAAGAATTAGCTACTTGTAAGCTCCGCTGCTTTCCCTATCACTTGTTCGGGGGAGACAGTCTGTCTGTCGAGACCAGGTGATCATTATCTCCAGTCTCCCCTAGTCACGGTCTCCATACCACCGTCTCTGCACGTGGGTGGCGATCCCCGCGCAGCCGCTGTCGCGCTACTGGCTCAGCGTTGATCCCATTCATGCTCCGCTCGGAGGGAACGCGGTCCTTCGAGACAGACAGGAAATACCCCAGTTCTCAGGCAGTGAGAAAATTACCTCTGCCTGGCATTGGGACTGTCTGTCAGGTAGCCAAGTGGTTTGGCACTTTCATGCGCACGGAACTTTTTTTACACGGTACCTAAAGGCACTGGGATAGCCCAACGGATTGTGATACTTAACCCTGCAATGCGCTTGAATGCATTCTTCTGAATGCATGCTTCTGAAATGACATTCACTGTCGGCTATATTTTGAGGCATTGTTCTCCAGAAAATTACCACACCGTGGTATACAAGAATACGCATTCGCATTGCAGTAATTCAAATATAGGCTATTAGATGTCAGAGAACTCCTATAACGGAAACCCGAAATAAAATCGTGTTCCTCGGAAATTCCATAAAAACATAGTCTCGCAGACCTGGTCAAGCAATTAAGCTTATAAAATAAGCATATTACTTTCCCAAGATAGGCACAATGCGTGCCGTATATATATATATACTATTGCAATGAAGAGAGAATGGAGGGGTTCAAAAATGTATAAGATGACATTATGGGGCTACGTCATGGCTATCATATTATATGTTAAAATATATAATATCACACTGTAGCTACTAACCGAAGCATGTTCCTAAACTGGCGTACGAGATTTCACCAATACTGATATATGGAATTGGAACGTTTTTATTGGGATATCGCAACTTATTATGAGAAGCGGTGTGCATGCCTAGCCTATGTGTAGCCTGTGCGTGAACACATTTGAAAGGTAATGTATTATTATATACCGGTGGGGCTTTCCTCCTTTCAGAAATGGGCATGTCTTTATTCGTAGAGGATTAATCATTCCACGCATTGAGCTTGATCCTCTCTGTCCGATGGATTTCAAACGTGCTTCTGCGATTCCCTAGACAAAGCATACGCGTGGGTTTGTGGAGACAGGGAGACGTTTCATCCCAATATTTTGAATACGAATTAATTGCTTGACAAGCCAGTATGCTTGAAGACGAGATGTTTCACTGTGTGGGACTTAGGCGGTCCAGCAGTGTGTCTCCCCCAAAGTTGAAATGAAACCTGTACTTCTATGAGACAAGGTGTAGACCTATAGTAGATTTTGAGCCATTGAACATTCACTACGCTCATTGTTGTTCTTGTTTTAAATGGAGAAACGTATGGGATCACATAAGCCACATTTTACAATAATATGATAAAAGAACGCCTGTTAAATGTATGACTCATGTAGACCTCCCACATTTACTCGATATGAAGCTTTTTTTGTACTTAAAATTGCTCAGAAAACTGCACAACCTCGCCATTACCTTACAAAGTTCTATATAAAATGGTATATTTAAATATTTGTTTTTATACTCAGCAATCGTCTTGTTCAGGCTATAGACCATTGAAGACAGCACATGCAACATGATTTTAAAGGCCACATGCGTTCAAAAACAAAACTTCTTTCTTCCGTAAGGCATAACCACTGTCACAATTATAAAGCTTAAGTTGATAGCAATTAGGGTTAAAAATATAACACAGCAGTGAACAGCAGTGGATTTAAACGATTTTAATTTCGTTAAAAAAAAATCCACCGGCTCCATATCAGCGGTGCAAAGGAATGGGCTACGGAGAACTGTAATTCTCTTTTTATTATTAACAAGTTTGTGAATGTCAATAAACATCAATCATCAGATGCTGCTTTATTTTAACTGCTTGGTTTAATGATTGATGATTTATTAGTATTACATGTATTTTACTTAATTCCATATTTTCCATTATATTTGGCCAGGTTTAAATACTTTGATGAATAGAAGTGGTCAGAGATCGACTTCAAATTAAATTCAGTGGCTATAACTAAAATTATTCTAAGTGAAATGCACAAAGGTCCTACAATCAAAAACAGAAAGAAAGAATGAGTTACTGATGGGTGATCCTTGTTTTCGAGTGGCTTGTTTGTTTGTGCAAATTAAATATTTCAGTATATACTTTTTTACTTTTATAATGAACAGTGGGAACCCATTTTTATTCTGGAATTACCGAATTTGTGTTCACGAATATATCATTTTGGCAAAGTTTTAAATCCCGGGCTGAACTCTACAATGCAAATCTGTGACGAATATTTAGTAATGTTGTTTCTGAATATCCAATAATCTTAAACTTATCTATAGAAATCCTATTATTTGCTAGTGAGCACTCCCAACAAAGTATTTTGGGACATGAGCAGGCCTTGGCTATAGCATGCAACATTATTATTTATAAAAACATATTACTCCTATAAATAGGTTCAAGTTGTGTTGTGAACTCTTTTTCACCATATACTGTAGGCTACAAGGAAATTGGTAACTTTGGACATCCTAACCTACCTCCAACTTACGTAGGCTAAATAATACAATAATAAACTATCCTACATGCCTCAATATATATAGCTATAAATTAACTAAATTACATTTATCGTATTCTTGATTTACAATAAAGTCGCAATTAGTAATTTATAATCTGTAAAATTAGTAAGAAAATGAAATGGCTGACGTGCAAAAAAAACTGGGCACTATACGTGTATGTATTTTTTTTTTTCATTGCCTACATAACCCATGTATTATTTAAACCGGGTTTCAGCTGCAACAGGCTGAATTATTAAATGTGATTTAATGATAATTTCTTATACATTTTATTTTCACGTCAGTACTTCAAATACCGGTAGAATATAGTTCGGGAGTAATTATTTATAGGCTACCAGAAGTTTTCTAGTCAAAAGGCGCCCCCCACTTGAACAGTAAAGATGTTAAAACTTTTGAACAGAATGAACTTTCATTTGCAAGCAGTGAGAGCGCATCCATCTGCATTGCATCCACCGTGGGTGGGGTTAACTGGATAACTACCTGATGAAAGTGTAGTAGGCTAGTATAGCCTACCTGCAATGCACTGACGTCTCCTGCTATGGGAAGCTTTCCTTTGGTATGCGGCATTGCTAGGATATAGACGCAACAGAACAAGATTCGAAGACAGAGTGTTTGATCGCTGTCGGATTTCATGCAAGGTACGCTGGACCAGTCTTCGACCATGAAGGAAAGCAGTTCAGACAATGCCGAAGACGAAGTTCAGGTCGAAACGAGAAACGTGGACCCATTTCAAAAACCACCATACTCATATGTAGCTCTTATTGCAATGGCGATCAGAGAGAGTGACGAAAATAAGTTGACGCTGAGTGGAATATATCAATACATTATCACGAAGTTCCCCTTCTTTGAGAAAAATAAAAGGGGCTGGCAGAACAGCATTCGGCACAACCTCAGCCTAAACGAGTGCTTCGTCAAAGTCCCCAGGGAAGGCGACGGGGAGAGGAAAGGGAATTTCTGGACTTTGGATCCAGCTTTTGCGGACATGTTCGATAAAGGGAATTACAGACGCCGGAGGCGGGTGAAGAGACCTTTCAGAACTTCACCAATTTCTTGTGGACCGGGAACGACGCACCTGAATTATTCGGATGCCTACTTGTACCAAAATACAAAGTACTTGCAAACGCAGCCGTATCTGAATTATCCCGACGCCTACGTGCATCAAAATCCCAAGTACTTACCAGCACACTTTGTGAACAACGCGTGGACCCTCTCTGAGCCCAGACCTTTGCAGTCCACAGCATCGTCAATCTACCAGCAGCCCCAGTGTCCCAACGGAAATGTCAGCCCGGCGCCCCTAAACGGATTTCCGAATTCGCCGGTGAACAGCCACACAAACCATCTCCACCCAGGCTATGGCGGATACCCTCGACACGCAAATGTATGGGTGCCACACAACGGCAGCCACTACCCTGGGATAACCCAAACATTTAGCGCCAGTGGGGGTCAGACGCCCCCAGGTAGTTATCATCCGTTGTCGTATAGCATACAGCAAGAAATGTCCCTATAGGGACTATGTATTCATTATGAATAGCCATTATGAAATCTGTCATCATCTGTGGTGGTTTGAAGACGTTTCTACATAGCTATGTTAATAAATTATATTTTTGTTTATGTATTTCATAGTTCGACATTCTTTCGCTGACTCAATAAGTCCATTACTCTGTCATGTTAATCAAAAGTTCACTCGTAAAATCAACAATGGGGATCATTAATAATCTCATTATTTATTTTTTTCAAAAATCATTTGCTGAAGTACTTATATAAGTTTGATTTACCTAACCAAGTTAATATTCTTGCATTCAAAGTGACCGTTGCACAGCTTAGTAACTTAAGGTGTTCATTGCAGCAGAAAGCGGGACAGTGATCTTTCTGAATTGTCAGTATCAATTAGCCTACCGATAGTTCAGTTTGGTCGGATAGCAAACGTTAAATCTTCTGTAGCATAGGCCTACAACAATGTAGCAATGCATTTTTGTCAAGTTTGGTTTTATCTGCTCCGGTATTTATTTTAAACAATTTAGGAATATAGTGGGTGCAAGTAAAACGTTTACAAAGGATATATGGGAATTGTAAAACAAATTAAGTAGGCATTAAATGCTATAGTCATGCCCAGCGATTATGTTTTGACTCGTTTCTTTGGTAAAAAAAACCCAATATCTTGGAAATGCCCTTTACAGCAAGAGATTGAGGCTGTTTGTTTCTGCACGAGCTCCTCCGGCCTGTACACAGTAGAGACTTTCCGTTTTACACTTTACGTGGGCTAATTGAATTTTAAATACACTTGCCTGTTTCTTTGAATGTTCTGATGAAATTATATTTCACTGAATTTTGTAATAAAATCTGGAGCTGCATTTATTTCCCTCCTTGTAGTTATTCTCAAACTATGCCAAAGTGTCTCGTCACATGGTATACCTTATACTTTACCTTCACAATGCTTTGAAATTGCCAAAGCAAATGCAAGAACCGTTTGCAATGGCTCTCGCATTTTGCAATGAGAATTACCAAATTGAAAACTGTCCTTCGACCTTCCTTCCTTCGCATATGTTGAATCGAATTGAGGACTACATAAGAAGTATTATTATAATCATGAACTATTTTGTAAATATTTTATTTCTCCCCAAATTAACATTTACTCATGTCCTTATAGAACTACAGCATGTATGTTGTCACTGTCACTGTACAATAATTATAATTATTATTATATTATAATAATATTACAGTAAATGTTCTATTTGAATTGAACAATGTAGGATTTCGCGACACCAAACGTTCCGTATTAGTGTAAAATATTATCTACCAGAGTTTGTTTTACACTTAACTGTTTACAGATTAATATCCTAATAAACAATGCCTATGGAGCTTGCTTTAAATGTGTATATAAACTAGTCTACATGAGGGATACAGTTTCATCTGTAGCACCTTGCTCCAGCCTTCACAATCTCTGAACTAAAAACTGATTTTTAAAATCGTAATAAACATTCGTCTTTCTTTTTTCTTTATTCAAAAGCCACAACCCGCTTCAATTCATTTTATAAACATGGTATTCACAAGGTCGAAACAACGAAAGGAGAAAGCCTTATATTGAGATCGATAACAGTAACCTGTTATTTTAGGATCTTGATGAGCCTTCATCCTTCTGGAATACCGTTAAATGTGGACTTCTGCTCTTACATTACAAGGTTTAAATCTATTTTGTCTAAGACACCAAACAATGTTCTTGGTGACGGCTTTGAATTGTATTTGACCAAAATGTATATTTATTGTATTTATAGGAATACAATTTTTAGATTTGATTGTATACATTTTAAAGATGACCGTTGGTTAACTGCAAGTGGTACTCGACAGCTTATTTGTAGTCATGCGCCATCTGGTGTACATCTTCTACACAACCTTATTCAAGTATTTCCATTGTGTTCAAACTACATAGCAAATACAAGTATGCCTATCAACAAAATAAGAGAAAAATGTTTGGCCAAATCTGAATTATGCTGGAATAATTCTAAGTGATATTAGAACCTGATCTTAGAACTTAAACTTAAAGTTGAATACATTTCCTTTCATACTTTACTGGAGAAAAATACAACAATAATCCTATTATTACTGGAGAAAATTAAATATCTCCACTACTGCTCAAGCCTCCTCATCTTTATCGACACAATGTGGTATGCAAACGTTTTAGAAAGACCTCTGGAACAGTTACCAAATGTCTGGTTCATCATTTGTCCAAGGGTATTTTGCATTAGTATTCAAAATGTATTAAGCATTAGTTTGTCTAATAGTTCTTTTTATCTATAATATAGATGTAGTCATAAAGATCTGGGTGTTTGTATATAGACCTTGGCAACCATTTTATGTAACTTCAATAAGTCATTGATCACTAAAATAATGCAATGTAATTCCTGCCTTTCCCTCCTGTTTGAATTTCTCGAGCTGATGTTCACAGCATTCTTGCTTATGAGATATTTTATATTCACTGACTTTCTGGAAGCAAAATAGCATTAATATGCAACTGCCTTCTCTTTACTGGTTGCTTCTGAAGCGCTGGACCTGGTCAATAAAACCTACGTATAGCATAAATGTGCTTCTGCATTTTGCCGCTAATAACATTCAAATAGCATATTAAATATTATGAAATAAAAAGGATACATCCTCAAATCATAGAATGATTACTGTGTGTGCAAAGTATTCATGTGCTGGAGGCAGGTATCCATTTCCTGAATACGAGAAAATATATCTTTTTAATTCTCAGGTTAGCCAGTCACAGTTTAAGTGTCAGGATATGAATAGCATTTGATTTGAGAGTCCTCCCAACTCAACATTATAAATAATACATTCTGTATATTTATAGTATATACTGTATATATTTTTTTAAATTAGGGTGCCCCCTGGTGGTCACGGGGCCATAAGCAGTCAGTTATATTGCTCATTGGGTAAGGCCAGCTCTGGTGAATAGAGTGATGATCAATGTTGTTAGCTACCCTTTTCTTCCCATTTAGAATGCCCAAACCTAGGCCAATCACATCACCACGATATCCTCGATAATTTGGGGAGAGTAAATCTGTGCTGCCAGTTGTCGCTTCTCTGTTATATCACTGCAGTAGATTGAGGGTGCCCATCTGACCAGGGGAGTCCCTTTGATTGGGTTAACCATGCTAAGCCCCTTCAGCCAGCCAATCAGGTACAGTCAGGATTTGTTACAAGATTGCAGTGTGTGTCTACCTGCAGTGGCAGCCAGCTCTTAAGCAGGAAAAACCACCCAAACCCCAGACCTGCTACCTCATGTATGTGATCCAGCACAACAACAACAAAAACGGTGAGATTTCAGTTCTCAACCAAACCGAGTCAACACACATTTCCAAAGATGAAAGTTGTAGAAGTAAAAAAAAAAGCAAACTTTAAATATTGTTTTAATTCATACATAGTTAAATGTATACTTTATTTGTAAACATCACTGTTTTTGAACATGGGATACATAAATATATATCTTTCACAACTTATGAGCAAGTTCTGCAATTTCTTCACACAAAAAAAACGGCAACCAGATTTCGACAGATTATTTTATTTTGGTTTGTGCCCTTTGAAATGCTATTTGAAGTGGGAAAACACAATGCAGTTTGAACAGTCAGGTTGCATAAAGGATGAGTGGACATATTTAGCATTGATTCAGGGCCATGGTCAAGGGGGGACAGCCAGGTACGTTGTCTTGGGTCCTGAAGGGGGTAAAATGGCCAATGAGCTTGTGGTAGTGGGCGACGTGGCTCAGGCAGTTAGAGCAGTCGTCTGGCAGTCGGAGGGTTGCCGGTTCGATCCCCCGCCCGGGCTGTGTCGAAGTGTCCCTGAGCAAGACACCTAACCCCCAAATGCTCCTGACGAGCTGGTCAGCACAATCGCTGTCGGTGTGTGAGTGTGTGTATGAATGGGTGAATGAGAAGCATCAATTGTACAGCACTTTGGATAAAGGCGCTATATAAAAAATGCCAACTATAAATATATGCCAACTGTAAATATAATTGTCCCTGGCCCAGAAATAATATAAAATAAATTCACCTGGGAGCCATGCATTGCATGATGGTTCCTACTCTGAGCTGGACCTCCAGGTCTGCCTGTAGCAATGCAAGCATCTCTCCTGGGCCACGCCAAAACAGGCATCCCAGAGGCGTTGTCTCATCCTTCATGTTAAGCAACGCAGTGTCAATGCTCAGAAACACAGGGCTAATTCAAATTCAGTGCCCCGGTACAGGGCCGTATGGCCTGGCAGGAGCATGGCCTGTTAGCATCAGCGGTGCTGGAATCTGCACCGGGGCAGATAAGCTGCTGGTGTCCGTTGCTCTTTCGTGTCCGCAGCTGAAAAAGGGGGTCGGGGACAATAGCGCCAGGCCCGCAGGGGGGCCGGGCCCCCGCAAGCACTGCTTAAGCTCTCTTTGTCCCCCCGACCCTGAGATTAATATGTCCCTGCCAACTGCATCTGGGCGTCTGCCAAGCAGAGCTGTGTGTGGCGGGGTTCTGACTGCACGATCTGCCATTAGTGGCATAGCGGCAGACGTTATTGTGCCGTGGATGTCTTGCGGTGCCCACAGTATGAGCGCTCAATCGGCTTGCCGGGAGCTGGCTGGATGTGCCTCGGATTCATATCTGTTCATGTCATGCTGTTGCGTTAGAATATTAGGATACACAACTGCATACACCTTGTTCGGTGCGTTAGCCTTATTTAGGATTCATGAACACTGGAAATTCCAAATTAGTATCAGTATGCCCTGAAACCTCCCTACACTTCACTCTAGAATAGCGCAATGTCAGCGCAAATGAGGAATTGCTGCATTGACTATCATTCTCGTGTATGTACGAAATACACTACATAATTATTACTTTATTGAGATCCTCAAAATCAAAGCCGAATATCTCCCCCTAGTGTCTAGTGATCAACCAGCGGCCCGGCAGGAACTGTTTCCACACCGGGAGCTCAGCGTGAGTCATTATTCGGATCCAACACGCAGCCATACGGACTGTCGGGATGTGACCCCGGAACAGGACGCCTTCTTAGAAACAACACTCCATTCAAATAAAACAGGCGAAAAAACGGATCAGGATCAGCAGAGGTATGCAATCTATCTATTGTTCACGTCACTCTAATTTGTGTTTAACTCAGTGCTCAATACGCGCACCAAATGAATCGAGGGCATATCCCGACGTATGCTGGCATTTAAAGGCATACAAGAGCTGATGTACCTGGACGGTATTGTATTCGTAGCTAGCTGACTGGCTAGCTAACTTAGCTAGCTACCGGGGAACTTCATTCAACGCTTTTGTCTCAACCGTGTTTCTGAAGGCGTGCGAAGCGTGAATGCAATTACACTGGATGCTTTCGATTATTTGATTCGTGTGCTCACACATAAAGTAGTCGAAATATTTTAGTCACTACCAGTATTCAAGCTCGTTTTGAATAAAGCGGTTAGCAAGCTAGTTAGCTGCCCGCGTAGGCTACGCGCTCAGTATCCTTCGTTGCCGGTTGCTCTGGTGTGGTGACAGGAAACTGGCGTTGATTGTCTGCTTGCGAGCAACACTGTTACAGTAGCTAAAGCGTACTCAACTGCTACTTTTTTGCATTTGCAACCTGGTTACTGGCGAGGTGAAGTTATACATTGTAACGTTATCACAGTCACTGAATGTATTGCAGAAATGTCGAGATGTACTGTGTGTAACTATAGCCACATGCCTCGGCGTTGTACCCGTCTTAACCCTTTGTGGAATGATAGGGGCATATAATAATATTGTGGAGTTTATCAGTCTCTGAAATACGATTATAGTTGCATGCAGTGACAAAAGTATGGCGTTGCCGTTATTGTCCCTGAAAAAATACCTGTGAATCGATCACGAGACCCCCTTTTTCTTTTTCAAATCACAAAATAAACTTTTTATGCTGGTCAATATTCTCACCGACGGTTTTCAAATGAAGTGTATTTAATTAACAGTTGTTAATATGTAATAATTAGTTGAAAGGTGCCCTCTTCATATCGTACTTTATTTCCAGTAGTTAGTGAATGTTGTTTTCTATTTCCGTCTCTCCACATTCAAACGCATTGTGCTCATGAGAGCGAGCTGACTCAGATTATTTGGCCCGTTTCGAAGCTGGCAGTTTGCCCGCTGTGTGAAGGCGACAGATCGGGGTGTGTGTAGGGAGGGCTGCGTTACAGGGCTGGCTATGTGGGGTTGGGCCTGGCCATCAGCTCACGAAGTTGGCATTGAACTTGGTGGTTGTTTCTCCTACAGGCTGCAGCTTGCTCACTCCCTTGGGTGGCAGGGGTTTGAAAAGAAATGAAGACTTGGTCCACTCCCCAGTGTACCCCAAGCAGGTGCAGCTCTGCTAGAGCTAGCTTCTTGCCAGACCCCTCCTTCCCCAACACCCCCTCCCCCCACCCCCTAGAGCTGCTCAGCTGTCTCCTAACCGTGAGGGAAGCGGATGCTCTCACCCAACCCCCCACCACCACCACCACCACCACCACCACCACCACCTCCTGTCCCAGGACTGTCACACATCGCACACATTCGAGAGCGGATCGTGTCAGAGAGACAGTCCTAACAACCACGGACAAGGGCGATGTCCTCTTTCACTAAGCAGCGTTTCTTATTTAGAGTAGAAGTAGGCTAGTTTCTGAGTACTTTTCCAGCAGTGCGTTGTTTTATATTCATGAGTCTCTCTATGACTGTCTTTGTTGTATACCAGGCTCATGTCTTGCTTGCATTTTCGCTGCTACTCCTCAGGGACTGGCTTATAGGAGAGGCAGCAGCATGTGCATCTGAATTCAATAGATGCAAATGTCATTTCGCAGCATGTATGACGTACATTATTGTATTTTCTGGCTTTGAACAAAAATGCATTTGTGCCTGATGTTAAAATATTTATGAGGAGCTTAGGTTGGGGCAGGTAACACGGTTCTGAGTGTGGTGCACAGGGCTTGAAAGCGTTG
Source organism: Conger conger (assembly GCF_963514075.1). Taxonomy (NCBI): domain Eukaryota; kingdom Metazoa; phylum Chordata; class Actinopteri; order Anguilliformes; family Congridae; genus Conger; species Conger conger. Next base: position 40,669,775 of record NC_083769.1, read on the forward strand.
TGTGAATGCTAATGAACGTGGAGCGCGTCTCCCCCCCCCCCCATAGACTGCTATGCCTTGTTATCCAGCTCTCCTTTCCCCCCCTCTCTGTCTCTCTCTACTCTTTCGCTTTCTTGTAAGCCGTAATTAAAGTGAATTTAGGCGTGGGACGCACTTATGGGGACGCGGTACGTGAGGATTTCGGCGAGCTGTAGTGTCGTGTGGCAGTAACGAGGCGTGACCTACTTATCAGCCACATTTTCGCAGCCATTGTCTCTGGATGCTGCTGTCGTTCTTGGCACACTGTAAACACGCACAGTGACTGGCACAAAGGCGGTTCGTGCACACGGTGAACGTGAAGGACAGGTGTGTTTCGCGCTACCGCGCACTTCAGTGCAATTCTCCTGTGAATGTCTCGTTTAAAAAGCTTTTCATTTCAATACAGTGATTTTTTTTTCTTTTTTTCTTGGCAGATCTGTACTTTATTGTTTCTGCAGAAGAGTAACTGGTGCTGTAATTGACAATAAGCACTCAAGCACTTTAACTGTCAAAAATGCAAGCGGTAAAAGCTAGGCATTATTATTATGTCTATTATTGTTATATGGTAGTGGTGTTCAACATTTGCTCCTCCCCTGTGACACAATCCATAGACTCTGGAGATGGGGGATGTGGATTGTCCATGTACACTGTAGCTGATGACCCCCCCTGAGTTTTCCCATGATGCTTTGTAGGACCGCTGTTGCCGTTTTGCAGAATGCTCCTGTTTTTACTGCCCCGGAGGTCCATGGACTCAGTGACACAGGCTGGCGAGATGCGTGTGGTTGGGTGGGATTTGGCGTTCGACAGGAGAAGAGCTGAAGCTTTGGCCTGTCACCCCGGTGACCGGCCCTCGTGCGAGACATTGCATAGTCAGCCACTGCAGCAGGCCGTTAATGCAGTCCTCAATCCAGAGCTGTGTGTATGCGCAGTGCGCAGGATCTGAACTGGGTCTGAACGCTGTCAGAGGCACTGATGTGTGTGTGTGTGTGTGCACAAAAACACATACGTGCACAAATGCTCACACACTTCAGCACTCAATAAGTACACACTCAAATAAATGTGTGTGCGCAAAAATAAGTGCATATAAGCATCCGTTATGCAGTTGTTGTTTTTTTTTTAATTAGCCAGCAATATTTTATTCATTTATTTAAAAAATATTTTTGTACCTCTGTGCAAATATAATTTATTCAGCTCTCTCTTTTGTAGAAGTAAAGACAGTTATACTGGGACATTACATTACAAATTGGCAGATGCCCGTTTATTTTTGCACTATCCCTGTAGCCTAAATCTACATTGACTTTGGGCATTAGCCAGTGTCTTTTATAAACCCTGTGCTGATTGTAATTCAAAAGCTTTTGGCTGTGGTGGCATGGCTGCAGTCCTTGATTCTTAAGCTGGGCAGCCCAGATTTAACAGGCAGGCAGGCAGGCAGGCTACCTCTCGTTGGGAGTCCGGGTGCCCCTCGGTGGGTGTTAGGGTGCCCCTCGGCGGGTGTTAGGGTACCCCTCGGCGGGTGTTAGGGTACCCCTCGTTGGGAGTCCGGGTGCCCCTCGGTGGGGGTCCGAGCGGTCTCTGCAGGGCTGTCTCTGGGCCACAGATGAGGATGATGCTCGTGAGCCTGCAGCAGCTCAGTGGGGATTAGGAGGAGAACTGCTGTGATTTTAACCTTCTGCACTGAACCGGGTAATGCTCTCTGTTCACTGCACTGCAGGGTCCAGCCCTCTGATGGACACTCGGTGATTTCTGATTTCTGAATTTGTTAGGGTTGTGTAAAAAAAGAAAAGAAACGTGCCTCGCCAAACTGAGTTTGTGAAAATAAAGTTAGTAGTTTATTTTACTTTTAAGGTTTTTAAGGTTTATTTTCACTTTTCCTGTGAGCAGACTATGCCTCCTTAAGATGTTTGTTATTGCTGTCATTATTTTGGCTTCTGAGTGTAAACCTGTCCCAGGTTACTGTGACCCTTGTTTTGCTAAAAACTCGACCGCAGCCTCTAAGTACGGCATGTGAGATAGCAGGCCAAACTGAATTGACGAATTCTACCTTTGAGCCCAAATCCCTTTCCGAAACGGAAGCAGTGAATGGCTGCAATAGCGCCTGGCGGCCAGCAGAGGGCCCCCTGCAACACGGCATGGAGCAGAGCTCACAGAACACCACCCTGCTACGCTGACGCAGCTACCGCAAAACAGTCACCTCATTAGACCAGTTTTTTTGGGTGTTCAGCCCTGTCTGAGACTGGCACAAGTCTCTTACTCACTAAAGCACCTTTGTGACGGTCCTCTAAAGTGCTCTACAAATTACATTTGATTTCATTTGCCATGCTGTGCTGTTAGCTTTTTAATGGGTTCTTCCATTCTATACTGTCGGTAAAATCCATGACCACCAAAGGCCTGTCCTAAAAGAGAGAAGGAGCAACAAAACTATTCAACCCCTGAATTAGTTTCCCTGGAAATTGTTTTGAACCGGCAAAACGGTTGCAAAGCAGGCCACCGCGCATCACCAAGGTGGTGATACAAAGTGGTAGACTAGTGACTGAGACCTCCGCATTGTAGTCCACTTTGATATTGGATGAAAGGGCTGTATAAATGCAAGTTAAACCTGTTGTGTATTCCTGGCACACAGGAGCAGTGGTGCAGTGTTTGGACCGATGCGGAATCTGAGAGGGTTGTGGCAGGTTTTGGGTTTTTTGGAGGAACAGGCGAAAGCAGCCGATTGGCTGAGGACTGTGCGTGTCTATAAATAGGCGCAGGTTTGGGATTCTGCCTCTCCTCTGCAGGGCACGGCCGAGCTGACACCACCGGACCAGCTGTCTGCCGACGGCCGTGAGTCACTCTGAGAGGGAAGAGCAACGTTCCTCTGCTGATCCTCCTCTGCGGGTCGGCTGGTGGTGTCAGGACCTGTTCTTATGTGCTTGCAGAGCACCGTAGCGTATAACGCACATCCATCCTCTAATTATTTTGGCTTGGATTCAAGACAGCTTGACCCCTTGTAGTGTTCCATGTGCAACGTGGATAATTGGATAAGGTTGGCTCGTGCCATCTGTTTCCCTGAAAGTTGGTCTAAATTAGAAGTACAGAGAGTAATCACCACCTTAAGTATCCAGTGTAACCCCCCCCCCCCCCCATTTTGATTCCCTGGTTGGACATTTCTGCAGTATCCTTGAGCACTTGCTTCAGTATATGTCCTGTGGATGTAATGTAAAAATGCAAGACGTTTGTGTAAGATGCCTGTAATGGAATGGTACATTCCACAGTCAGAAATGCGCCTCCTGGTGGATGAAGAGTGGTATGCCGAGTGTAAATACCCATGAAAAGTTAACGTATTCTGTCCTGTCAGCATGCTGGAGAGTCTATAACAGGGCATGGCTGACTGAAGAAACTCCAGAGAATGAGTGGGAACCGCTTTGAACTGTGGGCCCGCAAGCCAATATCTTTACATGGGGTGTACAGTGAAACCTGTCTCTTTGAGAAACCTGGAGCACCTGGTGACTCAGATCTGATGACACAAGCTAAGCTAAGTGAGCCACATGCTATGCTGGGCAAGCCTCTTTGATTCTTAGCTCAGTGTGTGTATCGTCTATGGTGCTGAAATCAGCGATGCTGATTTGTTGCTGCCTGGTTCCAACCTGATGCATACGCACACACACACACACACACACAGTTGTGACAGTAGTTGTGATCAAAGGACATGGTGCAGATGAAAGGCAGTCGTGTGGAGTCATTACTAGGCTGCAGCAGTCTGCATGCTGATGAGCCTTTGGCAGTGTGACAGTGTGTCATTCTCTCTGTGCTCTGTGCTCTGTGCTCTGTGCTCTGCTCTGCTCTCTGTGCTCTGCTCTGCTCTCTGCTCTGCTCTCTGCTCTGCTCTGTGCTCTGCTCTGCTCTGCTCTCTGCTCTCTGCTCTCTGCTCTCTGTGCTCTGTGCTCTGTGCTCTGCTCTCTGCTCTCTGTGCTATGCTCTCTGCTCTCTGTGCTCTGCTCTGCCTTCTGTGCTCTGCTCTCTGTGCTCTGCTCTCTGCTCTGTGCTCTGCTCTCTGTTCTGTGCTCTGCTCTCTGCTCTCTGCTCTCTGCTTTGTGCTTTGTGCTGTGCTCTCTGCTCTGTGCTCTGCTCTGCTCTCTGCTCTCTGCTCTCTGCTCTCTGCTCTCTGCTCTGCGCTCTACGCACTGCTTTCTTGCCATTGCTTTTAATCCAAGACGTGGATGGTTAGTAGATTTAAGTTAAGAGATCAAATCACTTCACGTTTTGCAATGGCTGTATTTGATGGGTTCATAAATGTTGCCTGGTGCGCACAATGAAAATGTTTCGTTTGTACCATTTTTTATTTATTTAGTGTTTTAATCTTTGCTACTGTAGTTAAAGTAACTAAAGTAGTTTCCCCCACCATTTCATATTATGCATGGCGCCCACTTCTGTTTGGGTTGGAAGGAACTACACATTAAAGTACTTGTCCCTGCTTGTGTGTTTTTCCACTGAAAATGTGCTCCATTTGGTTATTCAAAAGCTGAAACAGGTTGGTTTGAAGTTTTTCCATTCATGGTCAGATGTTTCAGAGTAAATTTGTTTAAAGAGTAAAAGGCCTGGGGTCTGATGGGATGTTTGACGGCACCGTGGCGACAGGGATGTGTCTTCACGCCTTCCAACCCCTGAAGCTACGCACTCTCCTCTGTGCAAAAGGGACCTGTGCCTGCGCTTCAATTAAACATCCCCCGCTCTCCCCACATCAAACAGCCCGCTACCACACGCACTAGAGGCCCCCTCCCTCACATCAGTCTGTCCCTACACACCAAAGCCCCCTCCCCACATCAAACAGCCCTTTACCACACACCAAAGCCCCCTCCCCAACATTGAACAGCCTGTTACCACACACTAGAGCCCCCCCTCTCCTACATCAAACAGCCCGTTACCACACAACAAAGCCCCCCTCCCCAACATCAAACAGTCTGTCCCCACACACCAGAGCCCCCTGGACACAGGAGAGGGCACATAAATACCCAGCATTCTCAGTCCTGTGTCCCTGCCTTTTCCCTGCCTGTGACAGACTCACAGAATGAATAATAATAATAATAATAATAATAATAGCAGAATACAGAATAAAAAGGTTGTTGTTTTTCTTTCTGCAGGGAACAGAGCAGTCCAGCTCTCCTCTGCCGTGTCCTCTTTTACCGCTGCGGAGATGCAAACGCAAATTTAAAAAAGAAAAAACAGTCTACGCCTGCGGCCCTTTAATTTATGGGCCCTGTCGTGAAAGAAACCATCCTTTACCTTCATCTCTCTGTGCTCTGCGCGTGGGAACGCTGAGGCGTCTCACTGTGCAGACGGGTCATTAGGGCTGAGGAACCGGGGAACGGACAGGGAGAAGTGCTCTGTGGAAGCCGCCGTTAAACATTAATTGGGGCTCGTTTATACTCCGGAGGCTCTGTCGTGAGCTGTGGTTCATGGTGGCCCTGTACTCTTTCCATTTCAGCCATGTTTCAGGTTGCCCTCTCACTACCCAGAGGAAGCACGCAGTTTAGAGGGGGAAAGGGTTGAGTTGTGGCTGGGGCTTCTGAACATTGGTTGAATTACCTGAGTCAGAGTCCTCTGTGAACAGGCACTGCCGTTGAATTCCCTGGTCAGGACTCTTCAGAAGTTTGAAAGGAGTGATGAGTGAATGAATGAATGAAGGGTGGCAGATGAATGAATGAAAGGTGGCAGATGAATGAATGATGGCAGATGAATGAATGAAGGGTGGCAGATGAATGAATGATGGTGGATGAACGGCTGACTTCCCTCCTCAGGACGCTTTAACTTTGAATGGAATGATGAATGATGGAGGATAACTGGATGGATGAATGGATGAATGAAGCAGGATGAATGGATGAATGGCTGAAACTCCGCGCTTGTGTCCCTGCAGAGACCCAGGAGCCGGGGGGATGAACCGAGAGGAGGCCCCTGGGAAGTCTCCGGAGGAGATGTACGTGCAGCAGAAGGTGCGCGTGCTACTGATGCTGAAGAAGATGGGCTCAAACGTGAGTTACACACACCTCTGTCTTTATAACTGTGTGTGTGTGGCTCTAACGTGCGTAACACACATCTCTCTGTCTTTATAACTGTGTGTGTGTGGCTCTAATGTAACACACCTCTCTGTCTTTATAACTGTGTGTGTGTGGCTCTAATGTAACACACCTCTCTGTCTTTATAACTGTGTGTGTGTGGCTCTAATGTAGCACACCTCTCTGTCTTTATAACTGTGTGTGTGGCTCTAATGTAACAGACCTCTCTGTCTTTCTAACTGTGTGTGTGTGGCTCTAATGTAACACACCTCTCTGTCTTTATAACTGTGTGTGTGGCTCTAATGTAACACACCTCTCTGTCTTTATAACTGTGTGTGTGGCTCTAATGTAACAGACCTCTCTGTCTTTATAACTGTGTGTGTGTGGCTCTAATGTAACACACCTCTCAGTCTTTATAACTGTGTGTGTGGCTCTAATGTAACACACCTCTCTGTCTTTATAACTGTGTGTGTGGCTCTAACGTGCATAACACACACCTCTCTGTCTTTAGAAATGTGAGAGAGAGTGAAAAGTGTGACAATATGTACATACATATTGTCATCCATTATCTACGTAATCAGATGTTTGTTACGTCAGATGTTGTACAGCACGGTCCAAACGAATATGCGTAAAGTGAAATTCTTCAGCAGTCTATGCTGTCAGCTTCAGTAAAGGGAGCATAGATTCAGCAAAAATGAAAGTAATCCCTGCTCCTTTACTGCTCTCTATGGTACTGGAGGACCACACTCATCTCAGCGCATATTTCAAGGCAGGGCACCGTCATAAAAGTCAGTGTAAATATCGATGTTTTTATTTCTCTCCCCAGCTGACGCAGAGTGAGGAGGCGTTTCTGCGGAGCTACGCGGGCGTGGTGCACAGCCAGATGAGCCAGCTGCCTCAGCACCCCATCGACCAGGGTAGGCCCCGGTCCAACCGCTTCACTGCATTAACACTCTAACCCCAAATACAGCCTGTGTGCCCCACATACGACAGCCTCATCAACCGCAAAATAATCAGCTCACCCAACTTACACAACGCCTGCCCAGTGTCGATGTTTTTCCTCCTCCAGATTGCCACTGTGGTTGCTAACAGCTCTGCTAACACTTAATTAGATCAGTTGGGCAGAGAAACTTTTACCTCGCCATTAGCGTGCTCTGCGGACCTGACGTTAATTTAAATGAGTCATTCCCGTTTATGTTCTAATTACACGGGCCAAACAGTGCTCACTTCACTGGTGTTCCTTTGTTTCTTATCACCATGAAAATCAAAACACGTTACCTCTTATTAACTAGAGTTTTTAACAACTGTAAGTCAGTGTTGATAAGGGCATCTACTCACTGGATTATTATTGTTCATGGTGATGGAGGTTCATTAGTTACAGTAAATCAGTCTAGGAAAGTGACAGTACATGATGGACATCCGCGAGTAAAGAATTGCACCTCAACACAGTTGAAGGTGGGGCTGGAGCATATCCCAGCATGCATTGGGTGGGAGGCTAATTATGTTGATATGGTTATCAATTCAAATTGAGATTTCTGATTGTATGATTGTTTTTTGAAGATAAATTATTTTGCCTTTTCAGTCAGTCAGTTTTCTTGCTAGCCACCAGGGGGTGCCATGTTCACAGACATGAGGCTCTGAAGGGCTCATTACTCCCTGTAATTAGGAGCGTCTACACAAGCAACAAATGGCTCTTTTCCTTTTAACCCGCTTATCTGGTGCCTCACAGCCTCCCCTGATGCTCGGATTTAAAGCACCTGCTTAGGCTGGGCTGGCCAGAGTACCTGTATCTGTGTCTCTTCAGCCAGCAAAATGATCATGGGAGTGCAGATTACCAGTCCAACAGGGGAGCCTTGTCTTGTGAATCTCTTCTGATTGACACTGGTTCAGAATAAAAAGGGCAGACGGCACATTATCTGTGGTTTTCTCTGTTGCGGTGTTTGGCCCAAGCACCCGCAGTGTTAGACCGCTGTCCCTCGGCCCTGTGATGCGGCCTCTTCCCCGCTCCCCGCTGAAGAGCCGCAGTGTAGAAATGAGATAAACGCCTTTCATCCCCTCTCTTTATCTCTGGTTTCGCAGGCCTCTGGGCCTAACTATCGCCAAAAATCAAAAGGGCGACATCTTCACCAGGGCTTTGAGCAGATTTTCTGCCACATTAATTCTGTCAGGGTGCGCTTTGATGCTCAAGTAAACTTTTTAAAGGTTAAACCAGGCAGACTTGATTTTGGCGTGTTTGAGCAGATCATCTGTTCTTTGGCCTAAATGACTGTGTTAGTGACACCTCAACTCATGCTTTCTTTATTTCACTCTGGGAAAGCTTTGTTGTAATAGTAATGTTAATATTTACCCGCGAAAATTACGGTGCACCTGTTTTTATATCTGACAGTAGTTTAGGCATTATGTCCCATCAATAACCATCTGCTTTAAGGTTGAGGAGGCTGTCAGTCAGATCACTGCTGTGTGTGGAGTTTAAACCGGATTTCTCCGCGTTTGGATCTTTTAAAATATGTACGGTCCCAGCTGCCCATGAGTAGTGTTTGTGTGTTCTATCTCGAACTATACTCATAGATTATTTATCAAGGATTATTTGTCAAAGATGTATTTAAGTACATCCATTATAGATCACAAATGTGGCTGTTCAGATCATATGAGGGAGCTTTTAGATCAGGAAGGGTTTCTTTATGTGCAATCAGCCAAGTTAATTTGCGGGTGCTCATATTCTCTTACATCTGCTGTAGTTCGGTGCATTGAACATATTTTGTTTGATGTTTATTTCAGTTTTTTCGGGATAAAGCTCCGCGAGTTGAATGTTATCAGAGCTGCGAAGCCGGAGATCGAGTCGGTCACATATTATTTATGTTCTGTACCATATGAGCCGTTTGTGTTTGAACACCGACAGACCGCTCCACAACAGGGGTGAGGAGAAGAAAACAGGAAGCGATTCTGTAAACGGCTCATTGGTGGGCTGCTGTAGAGAAGCATCTCAAAATGGTGGCCAGGGAAAACGGCTTAGACAGCATCAGGCAAATCCAGCTACTCTTCTCCGCAATTGCCCATTCCCACTGGCCAATGGCAAAAGGGTGAATGCGTGTTCAGTAAAATTTCACAGGTACAATAGACATGACCAGGTAGGAGTGAGCTGTGACAGCCATTCATCTCCATCGGTGTCTTTGATATGTAATCACTGTGCCAAGAAGGGATTAAAAAAAGAAAGACCACAGACATCTTTCAGTCCGATGGTGTCTGCGCGGAGCTCCTAGGCGGGTTAATAATTGAAAGGCCGTTAATAGTGATAAGGGGGGAGGGGGGCAGGTTTGGTTCGACATCCCCTTCCCTCCCCTCGCCTGGCCTGACCGAAGGCTTTTTCAGGAGTGTTGAAAGAGTTCTGGAGAGGAGCGGGGGGCCATCCACAGCAGCGGCCGTGGTCTGTAAAATAGACGAGCTTTCAGCGAGGAAAAGCAGGCAGGCGGCCTCGTTATGCACTGAGATGTAGGCTCGCTGTTGATCCAGGGAGTGATTTAACGGGAAGGAACCAGGGTTGCGTTACCTTCAGGAATCACCTTGACCACCTTTGTGTCAAGTTTTGTCATCATGAGGGCAGACCATAAGTGCAGTCCACTTATGGTATTGGTATCCCCTTATGGACATGATTTTTTTGATACTTCACTTTTTATTTTGGGCAGCCTGTAGCCACGTGGCTAAGGTACTTGACTGGGACCTGGAAGGTTGGTGGCTCAAGCCCCAGTATAGTCACAATAAGATCAGCGTAGCCGTTGGGCCCTTGGGCAAGGCCCTTAACCCCACATTGCTCCAGGGGGGATTGGCCCTTGCATAGTCTGATCAACTGACTGCCAGTCGCTTTTTAGCAAAAGCATCAGCCAAAGAACTATAATGTAAAGTAATGTTTATCTTGATAGCAAGATATTTTTTCTGTCCAAGGACAACACCTAAAATGTACCCATTTTAGTGTACAGTACATGAACAGGCTGTGCTTTCCTTGCTGGGATGAGAACAGCGCTATCGTGCAGCTCCGTCACGTGGCTGTCCAGCATGGCGAAGCGGCATCTCTGGAACAAAGCGTACGTGAACCCGCTGCACACTGTGTCCATTGTGTTTGTGCCACTGCCAGCAGAATAGGATGCTATCACTTACTGAAGAGTCCATTATGATGGCCTCAAAGCCCTGCACGGCTTTTGTTTTACTGCTCTGCGCTAATGGACAAACGGGCCTGTGTGTTGAGAGAGGGAGTGGGAGAATGTCCTCTGGTGGGGGGTGAGCTCTCTTTCAGGTTTCGGCATGGTGTGGTCACTGTTAGTTTGCAAATGAAAAGATGTAGTAATTACTCCTGACCCTCGTGAGACTGTGAGACTGCATCTGAGGGGGAGATAAGAAGTGCTTCAACAATCTCCCAGCCACACTTCTTCCTACAAAGCTATGGGTCAGTGCATTTGCATATTAGACACTTTTAATTGAGTAATTACCATACATACAAATACAAAGCTTATGGGATTTATTTATTTATTTTTATTTTATCTGAGCCAAGAGGCAGAAAGTTACGTGTGTGTGGGAAATGGTGAACTATAGATGGAAATGTGAGCTCTGTGTAGAAGTGCGATCTCATTTTCTTCAGCATTTCATCCCCCCCGTTGCTGGGGGGGGGCCTGGGGAGGGAGGAGCGGAGGCTTCAGAAGAGGGGTTTCCATGGTAACTCTAATAGTCCCCATGCGAGGGGGCTCCCTACGGAACTTGGTGCCGCGATGTAGTGCTGTTGGCGGGTGGGGGAGCGGGGGCTCGTGTGTGTGTGTGGGGGGGGGGGTACGGTCTCATTAGGAGGCCTGCAGACAAGCTGGAGTGTTAATTATGAAGGGCTGGTGATGCAAGAACCATTCTCTCCTTCATCTTCTTCCTCCCGGCAGTGCTGTCTCTGATTCATTTCATTCTAGACGTTTTCATGACTGGAATCTACACCCTTTCTGTGTGTGTGTGTGTGTGTGTGTGTGTGTCTGTGTGTGTGTGTGTGTGTGTGTGTGTGTGTGTGCGTGTGTGCGGGTGTATGGGTGTGCGCGTGTGTGTGTGTGTGTGTGTGTGTGTGTGTGTGTGTGTCTGTGTCTGTCTGTGTCTGTCTGTGTGTGTGTGCGTGTGCGTGTGAGCACGTGGGTGTGTGTGTGCGTGCGGGCGTGTGTGTGTGTGTGTGTGGGCGTGTGTATGAGCATGTGGGCGTGTGTGTGAGCGCTTGGGCGTTTGTGGCTGTGTGTGTGTGTGCACATGTGCATGTCTTTTTGTCTGTCTGTAGTTTCATAATCCCCTCCCCCCACGGCAGGCTACCTGTGTGCTGTGAGTGCAGTGCAGAGTGCTGCAGATCAGAAGCCCTGGAGCAGGACTGAGTCCAGGCCCGTCTGCAGCGGGGCCCTGTGTACTGCCCTCTGAGAGCGCTCCGGTCTCTCTGCCCTGACTGGAGCACAGAGAGTGGGAGAAAGTGCTCTGAAGAGCAGGACGCTTTTACTCAATTTTCCTCATCGAGTGTTTCACTTCTCTGTCACACGCATGTCGAAGCGTCGGCCGCAAGCTTAGCTCCATGCCGAGCGGATAAGTGTGAGCCATTATCAGCCGACACCGATTGCACCCCAATACCATGGTACATTCCTAAACAACAAATTGGATATAATAAAGGAAGAAGAAAAAAAATCACACACTGGGTCTCACTGCACACTGCTCTCCATGGAATGAAGTGGGCCCTTCAGCGTAGTGGTGCAGGAGGACGAGGGCTGAGAGCCGTGGCTCCGTGCGATGTTAGCCATTAGCGCGCGCGGCTCCGAGCCCGGCTGGAGCTCGCGTGTGGGAGGAGACCGCCGGGCCTGACGCCCACGGTATGCGCGGAGCGCTCCTCTCACAGTGGGAGTGAATGTCGCCCAGTGTCGACCAGATGCTATTTATGGGCCCCGCGTAACCTGCTGTGCTTGCGTACACAACCGTTTACAGAGCTAGCTTAAGAGCGGCAGCAGTGCGAAAAGACCAATCCGCTGGGCCTTGTGTGTCAATTAGAAGTCATTTCTCTTTCTGTTGGATGTGGGGGGTGCTCAGAGAATGTTTTAATATGAGTGTGATGGACTTTTCGTCTCCTCTTTAAGAGGATTAAAACTAATTAAATTACTCATTATTAGTGTGATAAGAGTGCACTAATGCTGGTTAAATAGACCCGTCTCAGTCTTGCCATCATGAAATAAGACATTTCTCACCGCTCATTGTAAAGCTCTGATGGTCTTGCGCCCCCTGGTGTTGTGGAGGGTTATGTGCATGGACAGTGCCCTGTGGTAGTGGCTGAGTTATGATGTCATTAATGTCTGCCTCCCCTGCTCCCGTGTTCTAGATCATTCTCACAGTCCCCAACCATTACATTTGCTCTTCAATCACTGTTGCTTTATTGCCAAATGGTCGAAAAAGGAAGGCCATTTTGTCTTTGTCACTGTGATATTATAGTTTTGATGTTCGTGTGTATTTTCACCTATGAAGAGAAGGTTTATTGGAATGTTTTAGCAATAGTCTAAGTCAGTGTTTTAAAAAACTGTTGCTTTCAATTACCAGCAGTGATTCAGCATTGACATATTCAGTTCAGGACATTCTAATCTCCCATTTGTGATCTTTTACACATTAACGTGCTAAATGCCAGGTCAATACGAACCACACAGGCAGCCACAGGAGGAAAGGCATGACTGTGCAATAATGTGACGTGTAGCTGCTCTCCACAAGGACTGGAAACGGCTGAGCTAATAAATCAGTCTGAAAGGTTACATGTTCTTTCTCTCTCTCTCTCCTCTCTTCTCCCTCTCCCTCTCTCCCTCTCCCTTTCCCCCACACACTCTCTTGCTTTCTGTCTCTAGATTTAAGATGCATCAAAAAAGCATTGAGCATATTCCTCTGCTTTTGTTGCACCAATGTGATTGGTCATGTGACTTGTAAATATAAGTGTGCGTGCGCTTATGTCCGTCTGTATATAGTGTCTCTAAATACTGCTTTTGAGGTGGAAAAGCCTATATTCATCTCACGGTCTTAAACTTATTTTGAGCATTTCCATACCGTTTTCTTTGAGCCAGGCATGCTATTTATCAAACGTGAAACTATCGGACCTTCGAGAAATTGTCCCGGCATCAATGCCTGAAGAAGAGCGGATGTCCTGTTGAGTTTATAAGCTGTTCAGAGGCGTAAATAATGGATTGTAAAGGAGAGGAAGTGAGCCACTGTGGCCATATTGTCCCTCTGTCCTGGGGAGGCAGATGAGGAGCAGCAGGCGAGGGGGGAGGAGGGGAGGGGGTCCTCGGACATGGAGAGCGAGGGGGACTGCAGCCGGCCGGCAGCTGTTCGCTCACGGGCGTTTAGCGGCCTGCCGGTCCGGTGATGCAATCTCATTTTGAGCTGTTGCCAGGCAACAAAGCCGAGGGAGGTTTTGACGTGGGAATGGCGTCAGGCACGTTCTGACGGTGGTGGCTGGTGCGACGGGGGCAGGTGGGTGGGTGGCAGGGTGTGTTTGTGAACGTGCTTGTGTGTGTGTGTGTGTGTGTGTGTGTGTGTGTGTGTGTGTGTGTGTGTGTGTGTGAGAGTGAGAGTGAGAGTGAGAGTGAGAGTGAGAGTGAGAGTGAGAGTGAGAGTGAGAGTCTCTGTGTCTGTGTGTGTGGGTGTGGGGAGGGGGCTCTGTGTGAAGTCTCTGCTGGAGAATCTCTCTGCGGTCCAGGCCTGTACCCACTCCACCCCCTCCCTAGCACTATGAACATTATGTTCATTTGGTCAGGCACTATAGCAGGCACTATAACAGGCACTATCATGACCATTGAATGTAAGGGACACCATTTGATCTGTCCTCCCTACAAGCTTCCCATTACAATTCAGATTGAGCTGCATTATGTAACCAGGAGAGATGATTCCAGGTCAAAAAGGTGACTAATCTAGATGCCTGCTTTTGAAGGACATCAGACAATCTGCCCTCCTTGTGTATTTTCTTCACTGTACTCAAACAGGGAAAGCAGAGAGGGGGTGGAGATCGGGTCACAGGACAGGAAATATCATGGGGAGGGAATTGAACCCCCCTGCCCACATTTGGCATCAGCAGGTTCTTGTACGTATTGCGAGAGGGCCATCGTACAGACTGATCCACACCAGATGCCCCTGGATGTGAGGTCACAAATATACGATTAGAACATTCTCATGCTGATGTAACAATCACTGCTGGTATCTGAGGGCAACGGAGTTCTCCAACACTCACTGGGAATTTTGAAGCATTCAACATTCCAAAACGCCTGCTCTTCAAAGGGATGAATGCTGGCCGGCTTGCTCTTCTCGTGTGTATCTCTTTTAATATGAATTTCTTCAGCAGTACTGGCTAGGTGCTCCTTGCCTTTGTCTGATTATAATGAACTGCCCTGAGTGAAACTCTTACACTGTTAAATTCCTGGAAATCCATGTGCATTTGTTGCCGGGACCTGTTTAGAACTCCCAGCGATATTCTTCCCACGGCGGTGTGTGCAGCCGCTCCCTCCCTGGCTCATTAGCTTCCGCTCCTCTCCCTGGCGGTGAAATGTGCTTTTTACGGGAGAGTGCTGAATCCAGGCTCTCTGCCTGTTCCGTTTCCTCAGCCTTGGGTTTCTGTATTTCCATACGTTCGGTCAGTGAAGGCCTGTTCTGCCCCAGCAGTTTCATGTAGGAGATGCAGTGGGTTGTGGGAAGGGGCTGTAGGATTTTGGTGACCCTAAACAAGAGCATTTGTGGCTGAACTGATTGCAGTCCAGGGGGTGGGGGTACATTTTGAGGGCCCATGGGCAGATGTGGAGGGGTGGGGGGGGTGAAACTGATCACCACAGACCCCTACAGTGGTTTTCTGCTTCTGCTTGCGTTCCTTATCACAGTCACCCTCTTCGCCGTGTGTGAGTCGGTCGATACAGTAATGCTCCGTGTTCTCCCTAATACTCAGCTCAGCCCTCCCCTGTCCTTGGGAGATTGCCTCTGCTTGTTTGAGCTTCATTAAGTTTCACAGGCTGAATTTACAGCAGCAAACAGGGCCGTGTAAACACCGCGCACCTCCCAAATAAAGGCAGTCCTGGCGGGTTTGACTGAAATAAAATGGTGTCATCTCAGGAAATGCACCTCGGGATTATGGGCTTCAGTGCCTGTGCACAGAAGAACAAACTGATTGTGGGATGAAAAATGTGAACGGAAAGAGTCGGGATGAAATTGCTCTACTCCCACCCCCACCCCCTTAAAGATTTTGTGGGAAGATGAAGGACTGCCTGGTGCTTCCCTGGCTGCCCTGGCTCAGAGCTGTGTGGGGTGGGCAGCTTGTCTGGAAGCCTGGAGATCTGAGGGGTCGAGCCCCAGAGAGGGCTGTACCTCCTGCAGGCTGGGACAGAGTGGGCCGGACACTGCTGCTGACGTGACTGGACCAGGAGCTGGCATTGATGGAGATGAGAGAGGTGGACAGTGTATGGTGTAGAGCTCTCCACAACCAACACTGGATGGCTTATGGTCGGTCTCTCTCTGCCTCTCTCAAATTCAAATGGTGTGTTGGCATGACGTATACCAAAATACATATTGCCAAAGTTGTAGTGTCAGTGACAACAACAATCAATCCTAGTGACAATACAACAAAGAAAACTGCCAGCAATCACAATCTCTCTCTCTCTCTCTCTCTCTCTCTCTCTCTCTCTCTCTCTCTCTCTCTCCCTCCCTCTCTCCTCTCTTTCTCGTTCTGCTCTTTCCCCTGCTCATCTTTTGGCCGACCCCTCCAATGTTAAAGAAATGAGGAACCTGATTCTATCCAACCCTTTTTTTTTTTTTTTTCCCCTTCTCTCCTCCTCCGTTTTCCAAGGCTGATGATATTTAGGTCAACCCGTACCTGGCATTGAAATGTCCTAATGACTCCCTTTGATGTGCTGCGCAGAGGCAGCCATTTCTAATGGGCCGAGACTCCACGGCGGGCTCTGCACTCAGGCAAAATCAGCCCGTCTGATGGCTTTTCGTACAGACCCCCGTCCCTGCTATAATTAAATCCGTCAGGCAGTAGGTATTGTGGGGAAGCGTCTATTTGCAGAGGTTCATTAGCAGAACCCCTCTCTGAAGGTGTTGGCAGTTAATTTGTGCAAATGGATGCCGCCTGCTTGTGTGCCGTCTCTGCGAGGCCTGAAATCGGGTGTCGCTGTGATCTCTGGGTCTTGGCCAGCTGTGGGCGGTGCTCCTCGTCTCCTGGAGTCTGGATAGTCTGGGCAAAATACTGAAAATTAGCTCATGATCTTATATAGAAACCCTGCAGCTTTCTCTGGAGGTTACCAAGTGACCAAGCAGAAGTCAGAACTGATGGTCTGCGTTTTATTAGACTGCGATATGAAAGGATATTATGCATATATATAGATACAGGTATTATATAGAAATGAAACAATGAATATGAGGTGATGTCAGTTTTTATAGATTTTATATGGTTTATGGTTTATATGGTTTAGGTATGGTATTTCTTAGAGGTCAGTGTTTGTAATGGCTCAAATAGGCACATCCAAAATGAGATTAAAAGTGTTAAATCCAGCTATATGCTCTGTCAAACCACATAAATTAATTTTGATAAAATGCTTTCGAACCCCAACCCCAGATAAAAACACTCTCCCCCATGCGCTGTCAGTACAAGCGTCTGAATGTTGAGAGCTCAATCTTTTCCATCGACTCCCAGTGGAGAGATCACAATTTAATCGTTATTCTAGCAGCCGACAGCCAGAAATCCCTGAAAACAATTTCCACGACCTGTTTGTTTGCGCTTATTCTTCCGAAACTGGGTAATATGTTTTGATTTAATTTGCCTTGGGGTTATATTGGAGGCTGACTTCGTACCTGACTGAAATGTCAAGTGAAACGTGATGTCTGATAGCTCCGGTACTTCCTGGTCTGAAACCGAACCAGCAGAGCCACCAGCTTTCCTCTCCGTTCACCGTTCGGCTCAAATGCCTAGTTCCTACCCACTTTAATTGGTTCCAGTAAGTTCTGTGCTTAATTTGTACAAATACTATACACTCAGTGACCACTTTATTATGTGCTTATTATTCTTATTTACTAGACTTATTGGTCTCCTGCTTCTGTAGCCTGTCCACTTGAATGATGAAAGTGTTGTGTGTTCAGCGATGCTGAACTGTCAGCTTGAACCAGTCTAGTCCATCTCCTCTGACCTCTCACTAACAAGGTGTTTTCGCCCACAGAATTATTGTTCACCGGATTTTTTTGTTTTTTGTTTTTCCCACCGTTCTCTGTAAACTCTAGAGACTGCTGTATGTGAAAATCCCATGTGATCAGCAGTTGCTGGCACATGATTGACTGATTAGATTGCTGATTGCATTAATGAGCTGGTATAACAATGTCCCAATAAAGTGGCCACTGAGTAATTACTACATGTTGATTGCAGTGGTAGAGAATGGAATGTTGGACATGTTGACCAGTCGACAGAGGTCCTGTCAGGACAAGGCAGTCTTCCCATTTCCCAGAATGCAGTGGTTCAGTTGACAATGTTCAAACACTCTTTTTGTTTGTTTGTTTTTTTTAGTTTTAGTTTTTTGGGAGCAGTGTTGGTTTGCCGTACCTGCACACTGTCCGTGAGGATGCGAGTAGGCATGCAGAGGGTGATTATTAAATTACATTAATGGCATTAGGCTAAGCAGGAGACAATCCTCCCCTGGAGCAATGCAGGGTTAGGGGCCTTGCTCAAGGGACCAACGGTTATTGTGGCTACACCGATTGAACCACCGACCTTTGCGGGTCCCAGTCATGTACCTTAACCACTACTCTACGCTGTTCAGTGGCATGTGCTAAGGAGATGACCTCATTACTCTCTGCCTGCTGACCCTCAGTCTGACCAGTCGCTGGAGGGGGTGAAGGTTAGCCTGACCTGTGTGGTGGGGGGACCGGGCGGCAGGGCAGGATGGTGGTCTCGGGGGCCCCTCGGCTGAGATGCGAATGTGCCGTTTGCTGATAAACGCCGGCACTGCGTGGAGTGACGAGTGGGTGAGAACGACAATCCTGTGTGCAGTTTGCGTGGTGTAAATATTCCAGTGTGTGCTACTGAAGAATGAACCATAAACCACCGTGCTGCACCCCTCCACCCCTCCACCCCCCCCCCCCCCCCCCCCCCCCCCCCCGCCCACTCCAGCTCACTGAGGGGGTAGAAACTCATTTCCCCCCGCAGAAATGATTTGCTGCCTCTGGGTCTGGCTTCCAGAGAAAGATTACCAACCGCTAATTCACCCCCGTGGCATAAAGCCGGTAAATCAAGCGCGGGCATAAACACGCAGGAGCCGTGGGTGAGCGGTCAGCCCCGCTTCTGGCCATGTCTGCAGGCCTGGGCTGGCGTGTGGAGAAGCGCTCGTGTGTGGAGATGCCCTGCGGTAAGTTATGGGCGCAGCTCAAACACGCTGATTGTTGATAATGTCTGTTTTTCCAGAGAGGGGAGAAATTAGGCTGAGGCATTTCCCGTCTCCATTAGCTTCTCCCGCTCGGATAATTAGCGGGAGTTTGTCTCGGGTGAAATCCGGTGACTTGGAAGCTTCATCACTGATGTCTGTGGGGCCAATTAGTTGAGAAAACAGTCTGTGGTTCTGCTTCTGGGTTTATTCTTTCTCTCTATTATTTTAAACTGCCCACTGTCTGGATCTATCATGTGCCAAAACCTCTTTATATCGTTATTTTAATTCCATAGTTTCTGTATTCTACAAACTCCCAAACAGTCTATGGTTGGATAGATGCATCGATACAGCTGAACCTCTTGGCCATGTATGCATGCTTTTATGCATTTTGTTGCTGCCACATGATTGGCTGATTAAATATTTGCATGCTCAGTGAGTGTATTTAACCTGTTATGTGGTCTGTAAGTACAGCAGTGAATTTATTGTCTACCATAGTCTGTTTATCTACATTTTTTGTAGCATGAGATTGCCCAAGCCAGGTGTGAAATATGCATAACACATTTATTAAAGATTTGAGCTAAAATCCCAAATGCTTGAGTAGGTTGAACAAATCTATTTATTTATTCCATGCATTATTAAATGCGGGCGGCACGGATGGCGCAGTGGGTAGCACTGCCGCCTCACAGCAAGGAGGTCCTGGGTTCGAATCCCCGTCGGCCGGGGCCTCTCTGTGCGGAGTTTGCATGTTCTCCCCGTGTCTGCGTGGGTTTCCTCCGGGTACTCCGGTTTCCTCCCACAGTCCAAAGACATGCAGGTTAGGCTGATTGGAGAGTCTAAATTGCCCGTAGGTATGAGTGTGTGAGTGAATGGTGTGTGTGCCCTGCGATGGACTGGCGACCTGTCCAGGGTGTATTCCTGCCTTTCGCCCAATGTATGCTGGGATAGGCTCCAGCCCCCCTGCAGCCCTGTTCAGGATAAGCGGGTTCAGATAATGGATGGATGGATGGATTATTAAATGCATATTTTCAAGTGGCATACCATTACAGAAGGCTTGACTTCTGCTGATGAATAATTGCAATGATTGTTTTGGTTGATGGACCGTATTTCTGTCTATTCAGGGTGCATTATGGGAAAGAGGAGAAACTGCAAATCAGTGTATTTTTTGGGGAAATTGAAAGTGAAATTTTTTTCTTATGTTAACGCTTGCCTCATTATTTCAGTTCCTGCTCTTAATCAGGCTGGCATTCACGTTACTAATCAGCCGTTTACATGCTGGATATTTACTGCTGCAGCTTGGTTGGGTTCTTTGCTCAGTGGTCTGCAGGGGGTTTGAACCTACATCCTGATGGCAGATGGTCTTTAACCAGCAGAGTACAGAGTCCGTGACCACGTGTCCGTGACATGACCGCATGTGCCTGTCACATGACCCCGTGTGCCTGTCACATGACCGCGTGTGCCTGTCACATGACCGCGTGTGCCTGTCACATGACCGCGTGTGCCTGTCACATGACCGCGTGTGCCTGTCACATGACCGCGTGTGCCTGTCACATGACCGTGTGTGCCTGTCACATGACCGCGTGTCTGTCACATTATAGTGTGTCCGTCACGTGACCACGTGTGCCTGTCTCATTAATGTGTCCGTCACGTGACTTCGTGCCTGTCACATGACCGCGTGTCCGTCACATGACCGCATGTCCACCACCTTACCGCGTGTCAGTCAGACAGTCCTGATGTCCTGATGTCCTGTGCGTTCCCAGGTGCTGAGGACGTGGTGATGGCCTTCTCCAGATCAGAGACTGAGGACCGGAGACAGTGACTGTGACCTCCCACCCCAGCTCCCGGCCTCATCGTCCTCCCAACTGGGAGAGGCTGCCCAGGACAGGGGAGGGAAGTGAGTGGACAGGCCCTGGAGCTAACAAGCCCCCCCATCCCCCTGTCCTTTCTTCCAACTTCACTGAACAGACTGCCACAACACTGGGCCTGTTTTTGGGCCTCCTGCTTCTGTGAAAAAGAGCAGGAGACGACATCGGCAAGAGCGTGTCATGCCTCTCTCCCTATCTCTCCCTCTCTCTCTCTCTCTCTCTCCCCCTCTCTCTCTCTCTCTCGCTGTGGCGCTCTCGCTCTTTAACTCCAGGGTGGTGAATTCTGAACAGATGGAGAACATTGTGGAGAGGGTGGATGAAGGAGCGAATGGCTGTTGCGTATGTGATGGGGAAAACAATGTCTTTTTCTTTTTGCTCCATTCAGTTTTTGTTACATTTCTTTACTTTCTGCGGGGTGATGCTGCTGTAAAGAGCGTGAAAGAGTGTGAATTGTGAGCATTGGTGCGTGTGCGCTGTTTCTTTATTTTTGGAGCCACTTGTCTTTGTTTACGTTTGCCGCCCGAACACGCGTCGTGTGTTGACGCTGCAGCAGCTGCAGAAAGGGATGGGCTTGCGGACAATTCAGGCAGAGGGCCCCCTCAGCCACTCTCCGTGTTACTGCAAAAAGGAACCGTGTCGGCCATTACGACATAACACTGAAAATGAAAGAACTGGTATGTGCCAGTTTGGTGTTATTGTATTCCTGTGTTCAAGAAAAAACAAAAATGTTTCTAAGGGGATTGTCTTGGGGGGTCTAATTTATTGATTTATTGTATTATTTCAAACTGTTCTGAAGCGGGATGTGTTCATTTATTGTCGACGAGTATAAGAAATGTAAGAAAAAGCATAATTATATATCCAGAATAACAGAATTGACGATATCATGAAAATAGCCTTAAACAGTTTTACAATAGATATGCCATCTTGTATGTACAGCACACACACACACACACACTCACACACACACACTCTCTCTCTCACTCACACACACACACACACTCTCTCTCACTCACACACACATACACACACACACACTGCACAGGTGTGTCTCACTGAGCAATAGTAATAGTTTGCAATAGTTTGGCCTCAGAATCCTCAAAGATGACTCAGCATGGTTTAGCTGGTTTAGAGTAGACTAATCTGGATCTAATCTAGCTGGCTTAGTTTCATTTTATTTCTATACTGTAACTGCAAAAATCTTGAAAGAAGTATTGCATTATGTGTGTGTTTGTGCTGGCATGGATGCCTGTGTGGACGTATGCGTGTGTTGAATTTTCACTTTTTTGTGAATACCTGCTTTTGATAGACAGTGTGTGGTAATGTTACTTTTTGCTCTGTGTTTATTGTGTATTTGTTATTTTGCTTAAATTAATAATTGTAACTTAATATTCTGAAATCAAGCATGCCTACCATGTGGTTTACAGTATCCAGTAAAAGCCCTTTCTACAATCATATTGTTTGTACATTTTTGAAACCCAGACAAGCTCTTTTTAACATGCTTGGTACTTTGTCTTTATGTTTGATAGAATGCAGTCAATGTGGTCTCGAGACTTAAACTTTTTATTATTTTATCACTTTTAATTTTTTATGAATGTCTACACAGTGGCAGTGTATTGCATTTTGCCAACAAACAGCCATCATTTTTAGTCTTGTTTTGAAAACTTGTTTTAAAAACAAAATGAATTTGTCTATGCATTTTTTTTTTTGTGAGGTTTTTAATATGACCTACAGTTCTGCTCTGTACTGTACGTGTTTGATTGTCAGTGTATTTGGTTACTTTTATTCAATCTGCAACCCATATTTACAGCATGCTCTTTTCTGTTACTAGAGCTGCGTACCTTCTTAATGTGATGACCTGTTGATGCATAGCTATTGCTTGAGTCTTAAAATGGATTTGCTTAGATCTGTCTTTCTAGTTTATATCGATTGGTTGGTTATTGTTATCTGGCTGCTGCCCAACTCTTGAATATACCAACTGAACCATGAAAATTAAAGGAATTTAAAGCATTTAATTTGTTGTGACATACAATTAAGCTCTCTGTCTTCATCTGAAAGGTCATGTCTTCCAGCTTTGATTCCTGCAATAAATGGTGGAATCTTAAATGTAATTACAGGGACAGGCAAATATGGTTGTGGGGGAGTGTGTCTAGTGCAGGAGAATTGGCTTCACTCTACTGAAAACAGTGTCTAAACAAGTGATAATTGTGATAACAAGCCTTGCAGTGAGACTTAAAATCTTGAAATATTTTTCTCTCAAATAGAAAATATGGGCTTATTTTAGTTTGCTTGACTAGTGAAATCTTCTTACCCCATTGGCAAATATTGAAATGTGTCCAAATCCAAATTGGGAAATTTATACTGAGTGATGGTTTATGTTAAATCCTTAAAAGCAAATTCTGAAAAAAACCAGCCTTGAAGACTTGCCTCTAGAACCAAGAAATGCTCAGTTTTAACCAGCACTCAGCCCAAAACTGCAGGGCTATGACCTGAAGCAACACTGCTTCCCCAACTGGGACATTCAGCAGGATGACACCACATGACCAGTTCCACCAATCGCAGTGACTCCCATCACCATGACTGTCTACCGCCAACCATATAGCAGGTAAGGCTGAACCCTGTTTTTGATTTTTGATTTTTTTTATTAAACTTTCCAGATCTTTACATTTTGGATTGTCTTTTTCAGAACTGAAGAATTCTCATCATTCTGATATGGATCCTGCCTTAATGATCTAATCTGATGACGATTAAAGGTAGAGATCCTATATATTGGATAGATTCTAATACTGAGGGTGGATTTGAAAATTCTATTTTACAGACTTTTCTTCATAGCACTACAGCAATAACCATTTCATTTTACTCTTGACATCGATTTAACGTTCTCACTAGCTCCAAAGAAAATAAAAACTTTCAAAGCAAGTTCAAAAACAATACCCATTACAAATGAAACGTGTAATCATGAACTATAACAGCATATTGAATTGTGCATCCTCTGTACAGAGTATAAATCCAATCTTGTCTGATTGAAGAGGAAATTAAAGGAAATTGCACATTTGCGTTCTTTAAGCATTGCATAATGCTGGGGTTGGACTACCTTACCAGATGAAGATGTTTAATACCAGATATTTCCATGCAGGTGTGTTCTTCACACACACACACACCTCTCTGGTAGCCTGACTTGTGTTTGAAACAACTGTGTTTGATATAGGCAACTTGTGGAAGGTCAGGTGACTGGATACATTTTAATTTGGATGATTTTGATCCAGATTAAAAGTTTAGAAAATTCCAGTACAATACATCAAGCTGCTATATATATGGGATATATGCCTTGTCCCTCTGGAAAACAATAAATATTAGATGCTTTCAAGGGAAAGTTGCTGTTGAAGTGGCTTATGCCCCAAGCAGGCAAACTGAAAATGTTAAAGATATTCAAATTAAACAAGATTATGCAATCCAATTTACATTCACGGTGCAGGCATCTGCAGCAGGATCTCTGGCTATTTATGCAGAAGTCTCGATACACAAATCAATGCGAGTGACAGGCATCTCCATATAGGCATTTATCCGTATGCTTGTTTGTGTAAAGCTGTTCCATTAATACAGTTCTCCCTTGAGTCTGGAAAAATTAAAACATACCAGTTTGCTGTAAGTCCCCGGGGGGAAAAACATGTGAACTCCTTCACGGCAAATGCTTTTACCGCAGCGCCGAGACAGCGTTCAGAATACGCCGCGCTTATTAACTGCGAACACGGGGCGCAGTCTACGGAAGCGGCTTCTCGTCGTGGAGTAGCCTTGCATAATTCACGGCGACGAGGTTAGATTTTTATGAACAGGCATCTGTTTGCTGTTCCCGAGCTCTCTGCCGCAGATGTGCGGATGAGCGCTGGGAGTAAAACAACAGCTGCTGTTGATGGCGAAACGGAGACGGCGCTGCACGGACCTGTCACACCGACGGCGTCGTAACTGCGCTTCTTTATTGCGCCTGCTGACTTTACACTTGACAGGCGAGATCCGTTATCTTCCCGTTACTGCTGTGATAGCACAGGTCCGTATTCACCAGGATTTCTGATCTGGAGGTCAGTGACCAGAAACACTTGTCTCTGTGACTTTATTCAAGTTACGAAACTGCGGCTGACGAGATCAGCACTCCACTTAGTCGGTACTTACTCGGCGCTTAGACTTTGATGGGCTTTGTGAATACAGACGTGTGTATTTTTCGGAACCGTAAAAACCTGTCGGATGGTAGATCTCCAGGAACAGGGTTGGTGACCGCTGCCTGAAAGGCTTCAGTTTTGTCTCCGTTTGGTGCTTTGCCCGGTTAATGATGGCTCAAGCCGCTCTACAAATGTGCGTAAGGCCTCAGTGTGTCTGGCGCTGGATAAGACACAGAACAGCTGACCGAGGAGAAGGAATTCTGGGAGGCAGGAGTGGGCCCAGAGCAGGATGTGAGGGTATCTCCGCCTGGCAGCCGTGCCCTTTAATGTGTCTATCAGAGCCCACGGCGTGTTGCAGCATGTTATGTTATGAAAACGGTGTGTAGAGTGTACTTACAAAACAAAACTAGATGTTTATGGGGTGAAGTTTCACTTCCATATCATAGGATGGTGTGGGTTAGCCCAGCTAAATATCCATCTATTCTTCCACTGTACTATTCCTTCTCTCTCTGTCTCACTGTGTGCGTGTGTGTGTGTGTGTGTGTGCGCGTGTGTGTGTGTGTGTGTGCGCGTGTGTGTGCATGTGTCTGTGCCTGTGTGTGTGCACGTGTATGTGCACGTGTGTCTGCGTGCGTGTATGTGTGTCAGCGCGCGTGCGTGTGTGTGTGTGTGTGTGTATTGCTTTATTAAATTGTAGAACATAAATGTTCTGTATTTGACTGGACAGACTGCTCCGGCTCAGGAGCATGTGCTAGGACAAACATGGGAGATTAATCAATATCAGACCCTTGCTTTGCGGTTTCCACACACTGCAGCTGAACAACACCCACCCCGGTAGGCTGCCAGCCTTTATTCACCTAATGAAAAAAAGCCTCCATTATTTCCCTGTTTCTCCCATTATGCCATGGGTCTTGCTGATTGCGTTTCCTCTGCTCGTGGTGCGGCGAGTTCTCCTATGCAGTGCAGTTCACCCCTGACTCCCGACAGACAGCACACTATTCATCACTCTCAAGGACTCCGGGATGCTGGGCTTCTAAATCCACTCGACGCTACCCCAATGCAAGGCCTGCTCCTGGCAGGAGGAACAGCACAGTAATGCTACTTTTTAAAGTCATATCAACATTGACCCTCGTGAGAGAACATTGTCGTATTCTTATCATAAATTTATTTAGCTTTTTTTTTTTTTTTTTACTAAGGACTCGTGTCGGGTGTGCCGGGTCGGATTCGACAAACGCTCCTAAACGTTCTGAATAAACTTCTTGATTCTCTTAAATCACATGTATGAGCGGTTTAAGAACAAATCTTTTTGTACAAGCGATTCTTGCATTTCCTCAAGCCTGACATGGAAAAAAAAAAATCCATATAAATAATCTGATGACAACAATGCATTTTTATAGCATTATTGAGTTCATGCATTCTGGTTGATATTTGTGAAATATCAAAGTTTTTACAGAAACTTTTTTTCCACTGGTTTTGCATTTCAACGACTAAAGTTTTGGAATGCAAATGAGTGTTGTTTGCCTGCGGAGATGTCTACAGCAAATGCCATCAGACTTATTTATATTTGTGTGTTTATTAAGCTGTTTTTGAGAGGGCAGTAGCTCTCATTTGAAGCAGTCAGTGGGCTGTTCGTCAGTGGGCTTGTTTGATGCGTGCTGAAAATAAAACGTGTTTAATGAGCAGATTCCCTGGCACCACTGCTCTGCTGATTAAAGAAACTAATTACTTGCGATAGATTATTTCTTCTGAATCCTGGGTGTGGTAAAGAGTTGTTTAACTTAGACAATGTATAACAGTTTGGTCCCTGTTTGTCTCTGAGGGAAAATCAGGTCCAAGCAACATTACCACGAACAGATGGAGTTAGATGGCTCGGAGAATTATGCTTCATTTTTTGGGTCAGAGGGCATGCAGCTCTGTCAACAGTATGAATCAGCTTGTATAAATATCACTGGCAAAGTGGTTGACAGGCATGGTCTCTGAAGACGGAGGACTTATTTTGAGGATGTGAAATGCAAACAGTTGCTTGCTACTGCAAGCGCAGCTGTTGGAGGGGAATATTGATACTTGGGAACTGCACAGAGCTCTTCAAAAAGGTGTTTGTGTTGGTGTTTGTGTTTTATTCTCTCTTATTTTTTTACCTTTGCACTAGGTGGGCGGAATGGGGCTGGACTGCCCATTATTCAGGGTAATATCATAATAATTGGTTGACTTGGTTGTCTGTACTCAACGTTTGTTTGGCGGCCATTATCGGATGGATGGAGAGGAACGACACTGGAGAGCGACCTTCATGCTTTATTTACCCACGCTTGTACTGCATGTAAAGGCATATACGCACACTGGACGGATGATTTATTGCTAATAAGTGCACATTTTCTCAATTGATTCCTCTTCCCTTCAAATAAACGTCCGGCTTCAGTAGGCCAGCGCTGACCTGAATGTAATGTGTCATGCTCTTGAGTAAGTGCGAGAAACCACTTGTCTGAGGATCTGCAGCCATTCTTGGTCACGCTTTCTGCGAAAGTGAATCCGCTTCATAATGACTTCGTGAGTGCCTCATAAGCACCCGTTACTCTGTATCACATTACAGTGCATTTCTGGGATTAATCCGATGCTCTTCGTGCTTGTGCTGAATGGGCATATATGGTTGTACAGGGTGCCCGGCCACTGTACACCGGATGCTACAAGTAGCATACACACACGCTGTTTGTAAACAATTATCTTTATCAATGTATATTGACAACGGGTATGATATTGGAAGAGCTTGTCTCTGCACAAATGGATGAGGTCAGGAGTATTGAACTATCAGCAGATGGCCATAATGAATGGCTTTGAGTAAAAAAAAATTAAAAAAAGGTAAAAGCTGAGATATGAATATTTAAAATGTAGTTGGATATTAAAGGTATTGCATGGCTTGTCATGTCATTTACTGTCTGCAGGCTGTACATATTCATTTTATGATTATCGTTTTTGGAAGATGCCAAAACCGGACTCAGAGCATGGACAGGGACCATACCTTTGGCAAAACCACAAAACAGTGACACTGTGCTGATTAAATGAACAAGAGTTTTTATAATCTCTAAGCCTGAACCGTCAGTTCAATAATTGACTAACGATAACTGAAGAACTTTGTTTGCTTGGGAATCTTTAATCTCCTACACTGTCTATTTGTAGCTCCTGAATTCAAAAATAACACTGGCAAAGGGGAATTAAAACACACAACCTAAATCCTCGACTTTTGATGAGGGCAGAAATTGATTCATGGCTCATTTTCTGTCAGCAGATGAAAACTTTCTCCACTTTCTGGTTGAATTGAAAGGAAAATGGACAACCAATTTATCTTTTATCTCATTATTAAAACAAAACCTCAATATAAGATGGGTATAAAGAACATGCAGTATATAGTATTAGGTCTTTACAGTGGCAGTGTAGTATAATGTTTAGAGAACTGGGCTTATGTGCTGGTTCTTTTTGAAGATTAATTATGAAATGTTGCTTTTGGCAGTAATAGTTGCGATGGTGTTCTTATTGATAATAATGATGAGTCATCATTTTAATGAACATCATAATTAGTGCATAGGAGCCGCTATTAATACCCACATCAGTATTATGTCTACAGAACTGGACTTGTCACTCAAAGTCTGTGGGTTTTACTACCAGCTGGGGCACTGCAGTTTAACCCCCTGAACATACTAAGCATGACTTAAATATTCAAATATTCAGTTGTGTGGAGGGATTGTATGCCAAACTATAATCGGTGTGAATCATTATGGGTAAATGCATCTGCTAAAGTGCCTTAATGTAACATATATTTCGATGTAAAGTATGTGACCGTAATGTTGGCATTAGCTCCCCGTTCTTTCTTATTGTGTTGAATAATGTATGCCTGCTTTGTTTTGGCATGCAGAGTGGACGCAGTCAGTGTGTCCTGAGAAGTAGAGCTGAAAGCCAGCCTTTCCGTGAAAACCGTAAATAAGTAAATTGCTTCGGTATTTCAGGGTAATCACGCGTATGTGCTTTAGTGGCTCATATTTTGCCTGGGGCCTAAGGCTTTTTTGCAAGTCGTCGGAATCAAGTGCATATTCTGCGCACGTACATTATAGGTGGTTGTGAAGGGAAATTGGTGGTTACGGTGCACTCTGAAACCAGGGCTTGGGCTTCTGTTTGCACACATACTAATGAGGTAAGGCGAAAAAGTAACAATTTCCGCAGTAGTCGCTCCTGAGGGTTCTCTGCAAGCTTGAATTGCTGTGAATAAAAGGAGATGAATTCATGATGAGATCTAATTGGAGTCATGAAAATCTCTCCTGCTGAAAGCAGGAGATTCAGTGCGTTGGATACTTCAGAAAAGGGCACTCATAATAATTCGTTAAAACATAAACATCAATTAGCAGCAAGGCAGAAAATTCCACCGGCTTGCTGAAACGTATTGGAAAATAAACAGGAAATGCAGTGAACCATATTAATTTAATAACTGCATGCATCAACCTTTCCTGTAACTACAGAGCTGGGGGGGGGGATGGTTGGTTGGTCACGGTTGTTCAGTACTGACCAATCAGAGATTTCCAAGCCTGAGAAACAGGTTTCCAGGTAGAGTTGCTGGCCTTGCTGATGAAGCTACTAGGGCAAATGCATTGAAAACATAAAATCCATGTAGCAATGAATAGATCTGTTAATTATGTAAGGTTAGCACAATTGAGTCTATCTGTAGGGGTGTCTGTGGTGTTGATGGGATAGGAGATGTGCTCGATGCTGTTATCCTTTCTCTCTGCATTCCTCCCGGTTCTGTTAATGAGGCTGAGTCACTTGTGGGAGGAGTCTTACTTCACCGTCTGCTGAAGGTACATCGTGAGCTCTGTAGTACATTCTGTCTCCTTTTAAGATGAAAGAGATGTCTGCTGCTTCTTCATCTCGTTTCCCCGGATCAAAGCAATCAGGTTATCGGTTCTTTTGAAAATGAAATGTGAAATGTGAAATGTTGCTCCTGGCGGTGGTGGTTATGGTGGTGATGTTCTTATTGATTCATCACACTGGGGGAAAAAAAAGTTGACTAAAGTATTTTAGTCATGCACGATTTAAAATCATATTTTGTTTTCTCTTAAGTAGAAAATACTAGTCTGTTTTAAGTTTAGTGAAAACGTTTTACATCATTTGCAAAGCTGTCTCTCCTCATTGGCAATCTTTTTTCTCTTATTTAGCCAAAAAGTCATCGAAATAAGATTTCAAGTATAAATATAAGACTAAGATTCTTGTGAAGATGGGCTTATTTTTAACATTATGGTGAATATCATTGCAATTGCAGTGTTAGTTGTTAAAGTAAAGATTGTGCTGGTTATGTTGGTAGTCTGGCAAGCAAAGACTGAGACTGTGGATGAAAAGGAATAATTTGGCTTTTAGTGCTGTGGGTCTTGAAAGGTAATGCGGTAAAAGACCGTACGTGGCAAAACTCTTAACTGTATTCACTGATTGTCTTCTCATCTCCCAGTGGTGCCGGTACAAAGCCCTCAGTATCACAGACGCTGAATCAGAACGATGAGACCCCGAGGTCAGATCGTCCTCTCCGCTGAAACTTTGATGTGGCTCGATTCACAACGAGAGCGTGGGTCACGGTGAAGTGTGCTTCACACAGGGGCCCTGCGAGAATAGAGCCACTAAAACCTACCTGTGACTGTTTCTGTGGTTTCCCAGAAGGAAAGGGACAAAAAAAAAAAAAGCCACCGTTCTTTAAAGTAGAGAGAAGGGTTTTTTCTTGTGGCTTGGCTGAATTTCACAAAAGTAAATCTTAAATTATTCACAAAAGAAGACGGATGAAATAAACGAGCGGCACTTCAGGGCGCGTGAGCGCTGGTACGTGAACGCTGAAATGTATAATGCAGCAGTAACTCCGACAAAATGGGCTTTCTATTTCCCTGTGACGGTTCAATGTCTCTCCGGTTCTGAACTAAAACGTCTTTTGATCTCCGTGTAATTGTTAGGCTGCTCGTTGCTCTTGTTTCGGCTCTTTCATTTCAGTCCCATTACGTATGCTCCTCGGAAAGTAGAAAGTAGAAGGGTTAGGACACAAAATGCATGTTTTGCTTTGCTGTCAGTAATACTGGCACATTGCATTAACACGGTAATACCATCAAAGTCCACCTCAATAATCACAAAAAAGTAATAGAGAGGTACCCACTATCCCGCATCCCTACTGAAAATCCCATTACAGGGGCGGTGCTGAGTTTTATTGCTTTTCAGTAGAGATGCCTTGGAAAGGGCGATTGAAGATTGAAGTGTGTTACAGATTTTTTTTTGTGGGGGATTAAACTTAGACCTAAATTTTCTCTTTCTGTTTTCAGCTCATTCTGTGAATGACATTGTCGGAGGGCTGTCACCTCCCCTCATCGTCTCTGCTCCGATTCCAATAACACTGTGGGCTCCTGGAGGAACAAGCGTCACCGCACTCCCCATCCATCTCTAGGACCTGTGGTGGGGGTCTGCCAAATGCCATTAATGGGTCACCCTCATACTCTCAGATTACATTGCATTATAGTTATTTAGCTGATCCTTTTATCCAAAGCGACTTACAGTTGATTAAACAAAGCAATCCAATCCCCCCTGGAGCAATGTAGAGTTAAGGGCCTTGCTCAAGGGCCAAACAGCTGTGCAGATCTTATCGTGGCTACACCAGGGCTCGAACCACCAACCTTCCGGGTCCCAGTCATGTACCTTAGCCAAAGCAGGCTATAGACTGCTCCGTTGAGATATGTAAGAATTGGAGACAGCTTCTGCTTACCAGCCTATGGGAACTCCTCAGTGGCACAAGAAGCCAATTCACAGAGGCTGCCATGTTTGACTATGGGGCTTTTTGGCTCCAGAACATCCGCACTGGGGCTGTTTTTGGCCCCGCATGGGTACAGAAACTGGAAGGCATGAATCGGAATTAGAAAAAATGGTCCCCCCCAGAGAGTAATTAGTCCAGTGTGAAGAAATTTTACTTTGTAAAAGTACTGGCCAAAATCGTATCAATTCGCCAGGGTAAAGTCGTAGTTTTGAATGAATGTCAATGGGGTATTTGGCACCAGAGGCTTAATAAGCTGCAATACCTCTGGTAACCACTGGGGGGGGATTGTCAATCCCTGGTCCCCTGGTGTGACCCTGGCCAACCATGGCAGAAGGAGGCCTCTGGCACGCTGTGACCTTATTGGCTGTGAGTCTGCCAGACGATGGCTGCAGGGCCTGGATTGGATGGCATTGACGCAGCAGTGAAGAGACACATCGAATGCTTTCGCCTGATTGGACATTAGTCACCCTGCAGCTCAAGCTGACATGTCAAACAGGCCTGCACTGCAACCAAAAACAAACTGTCCCAAGTGAAACGGCTTGTGTCTGTACTGCAGCTCTGTAGCAGGGCTATGTCCTCAATAGGCCTACGCTCAGTTACCACTTTATTAGGTATTAATTAGCTTGACCGGTTGTATGAGCCGCTTGACCATGCTGATTGAGCAGCTCGTACGCAGCCAGACCAGCTTATGACCGGCTCAATTTTCAAGCTGATCTGACAGCAGGGAGGTCTATCTAATAAAGTGACCACTGAGTGTATTTGGACTATGATGACCACATCTTCATAGCTGATTGCACTGCAGTATCCAGCTGTTAGATATCAGATAGAAATGCAGTATAGATGGAGATGGATTCTTTTCCTATTATGAACAAGTTCAGGAAGACAATAGTTACTCCCTCTGAAATATGACACACAGGGTGCTATTTTGAGTATGCAGAAATATTCTGGATCAGTGCAGGGAGGTACAAGGATGTTTGTGCCTAGTTTGGTATTTTGTTGTAAGTCCTTGTACTGGGTCAGGTCGGTGGAAGGGGGTGGGGGTTTGTTTG
This sequence comes from Conger conger, assembly GCF_963514075.1. Classification (NCBI taxonomy): domain Eukaryota; kingdom Metazoa; phylum Chordata; class Actinopteri; order Anguilliformes; family Congridae; genus Conger; species Conger conger. The sequence continues at coordinate 40,702,120 of NC_083769.1, forward strand.
GTACAAAGGCACGGGTCTGTGAGCAGTTTCACCAATTTAAAGCATCTGAAAAACCAGAAACCTGGTCGTCATACAGACGGAAACAACCTTGCCCACTCCATTTAAGGAAGAAAAATAAAGCCAGTAACTCCCATCTGTAATTGTTTAGGAGAAACTCTTGAAAGGTAGTTTTGTTTCCTAGTTGATTGTGATAGACAGTAGCATTTGAGGAGAGAGAATCATAGATACAAAGACTGGAGAAACAAGGACAGTTGAGGTAACTGTTCATTTATAGGGAACATGGAATGTCTCCTGATTGGCCAGTGCCCAGTTACACCTCTGCAACACTATGACTGTTATAAATTGAATGGGCAACATGTTACCCCATGCATCACATGCACTAATGTGATCATAATACAGAAAAACATCTTGAGTCTGCCCCTTTTTTTTTTGCCTGAAGTTGGCCATTATTTTTCATTTTTCATTATTCACTGGCTTATTCTCAGATTGAGCTATTCAAACAGACAGATTTGATGAAGGATCTTCATATTTTGATATATATAAGGTACATATATGCCCTCCCTGCACTATTATAATAGATGTATCATTGATGATCTCATAAATATATGCATTTCGTTCCTGCAGTAATTGTCCTTCAGCGCAGAAGACTAAGGAGAAGCCTTGGACCTCAGTTTGCCTGAATAAAAAGGAAAGAAAAAACTTGGAGAGATTAAAGTTCTCCTCCAGGGAAATTAAATAGAAAAATGCAGAATAGATGCACCGAAAGAACTTGCTTTGACATTGAGTAATGAAAGCACAGAAATGTAAAAAAACGTTCAGAGAAACATTTATAATACTGTTCCTCTGTGTTTGGTGATGTATTAAAACAAAATTACTAAATAACTTTTGGGTACAGTGTGGGCTCTGCTGAAGAAAAATGTATTCATATTGATAAGAAAATGGGGGATCTAAAATCACTTCAGATTCATTATTTTATATTATTAGTATCATTTAGACCCAGAGCTTAACTGTGTGAAAGTAATTGCCTTGAAAGAGAGATCGGTGGGAAATCAAACAATTGTTTGTAAAACATGCAGTATTCAAGACACAGAAACACTGCCTTTTAAAGGTGGAATGGCATCATCACTCACAATGCAAGCTGTCCATTGATATAGGGAGCAGGCCAGACCTGCGAATGCTCCTGAATGTTCTGACTCAGCGCTGGTGTACATAACCTTACAGTGGGTCCATCATCCCCTGGTCAGACCTGAGACCTCTTGAATGTGCTGGTGTACATGACCTTACAGTGGGTCCATCATCCCCTGGTCAGACCTGAGAATGCCCCTGAATGTTCTGACTCAGCGCTGGTGTACATGACCTTACAGTGGGTTCATCATCCCCTGGCCAGACCTGAGAATGCCCCTGAATGTTCTGACTCAGCGCTGGTGTACATAACCTTATAGTGGGTCCATCATCCCCTGGTCAGACCTGAGAATGCCCCTGAATGTTCCTTACTGTCACTGGGTGCACTGGCATCAGTTCAGCTTTCCTAGATCTGTCTCAGGGTTTTAAGCCGTTCATGACTCTCCACATGCAAATCAATTATAATGATTATAATCCAGTTTGTAAATGCAGTGTATGGCCCCACTGTCTAGAGTCCCAGGATGTAGATCCCAGAGAGGACAGGGGACACCCCACCCCCCTAAATTTGGGAAAACATCACACGGACCCGCCTCACAGCAAGGAGGTCCTGGGCTCGAATCCCCGTCAGCCGGGGCCTCTCTGTGCGGAGTTTGCATGTTCTCCCCGTGTTTGCGTGGGTTTCCTCCGGTACTCCGGTTTCCTCCCACAGTCCAAAGACATGCACGTTAGGCTGATTGGAGAGTCTAAATTGCCCATAGGTATGAGTGTGTGAGTGAATGGTGTGTGTGCCCTGCGATGGACTGGCGACCTGTCCAGGGTGTATTCCTGCCTTTCGCCCAATGTATGCTGGGATAGGCTCCAGACCCTATTCAGGATAAGCGGGTTAAGATAATGGATGGATGGATGGATCACACGGACCCCCAAAATATTATAATGTTATATTGGGTTGTACTGTTATTACCCCCTGCACCCAGCCCCCCAGAAAAGACATTCAAAGGACGATTTCCTGTTTGTTGCCCTCTGGTTGAAATGAGAGCATATAGCCTTGTGGTTAAGGTGCTTGACTCAGACCTGGAAAGTTTGTGGTTTAAGACCCATTGTAAGATAAGATCTGTGCAGCTGTTGGGCCCTTGAGCAAGGCCCTTAACCCCACATTGCTCCAGAGGGGATTGGCCCCTGCCTATTCTAATAAACTCTAAGTCGCTTTGTATAAAAGCATCAGCTAAATGACTGTAATGTACAGTAATCTATTCTTCATCCTTGGATACACATGACAGTAAACTGACCACAGGGAAGGAGAGTGGATCGCACTGTGAATACTGACCTGCAGCACGTCCCATTCCATTACCACACACCCTGTGTGTCTGTGTGTCTGTGTGTGTGTGTGTGTGTGTCTGTGTGTGTGTGTGTGTGTGTGTGTGTGTGTGTGTGTGCATTTGTCTGTGTGTGTGTGTCTGTGTGTTTGTGTGTGTGTGTGTCTGTGTGTGTGTGTGTGTGTGTGTGTCTGTGTGTGTGTGTGTGTGTCTGTCTGTCTCTGTGTGTGTGTGTGTGTGTGTGTGTGTGCGTGTCTGTGTGTGTGTGTGTGTGTGTCTGTCTGTGCGTCTGCGTGTGTCTGTGTGTGTGTGTGTCTGTCTGTCTGTCTGTGTGTGTGTGTGTGTGTGTGTGTGTGTGTGTGTCTGTCTGTGCGTCTGCGTGTGTCTGTGTGTGTGTGTGTCTGTCTGTCTGTCTGTGCGTGTGTGTGCGTGTGTCTGTGTGTGTGTGTGCACGCTCACCAGGGGAGTATCATTTTTCCTCTGCACTGTCATGCACCTCAAAGTCAAAGGGAAATATGCCCGCACCAGCGTTCATCTGAAAACACAGTGAAACAGAGACTACTCTACTCTCTACTCTCACTGCAACACCGCGCTTCTTTCAGCTCTGTACTGCATGTTTACTCTCTTCGAATGTCTCCTTTCTTTTCTCCACAGCACTGCAAAAACCAAGGAATAAGTCAGCCTCAACAAGTATCTTTCAAATCATATTTCAATTACGTTTTTGCAACAACAAAAAAAGACGTTGCCAATGAGATGAGACAGTTTTATTTCAATTTCAAGATTTGCCAACAGAATTTCACTTGTCAAGCAAAGCTAATACTAATGAGCTAACGAGAAAAAAATATATATGATTTTAAGTCTCATTACGAGACTCAAACGCTATATTGCATGGCAACTCCATGTTCACTGTCCATCTCCGTGCTGAATGAAATATGTGTGCATTGGAGCAGGACTGGCTGCCGTTATATAACCCAGTGTGTGAGCGCTCTCCCCCGCTCCCTGACCACCCATCACCCCCGGCCTGTCTGATCTGCACTTGGGGCTGCACACACTGTGCAGCGCTCCTCTTAATGGGTCCCGGATCCGTTTGGAATGCCGGGAACGGTTTTGGAATTCGCCTCTCATCACGCCCGTGATTCCGCCTGAGGGATCCGGGAGACTGTGGGGGGGGAAGTTGCAGGATCAGGACATCAATCAGCCCACTCGCTGAAGCCCCATCCGTTACCCCGTCTGGGATGGTCATTTGCCCTGTGAAAACATCAGAAGTCAGTAGACATGGCAGACTAAGTGAAAATTATATTTCCCTTCCCCTACTGTCCCTACAGGACCTGAGATTTGAGGACTCGACCAAGGCCAATGAAACACAATTGTCGTATTCATATTGCAGCGGAGAGCAGTGCATGCTGGGTGATGTGGACCGGAGAGCCTTCCTGCGCTTGTGAGAAGAGTTCTCTTCAGTGTGACCTTGTTACCCAGGAGAGGTACTTTACGCCCTTTTTTTTTTTTTTTCCATTCTTCTAGCGCAGGCTGCGTTGCTATGGTTACCACATCTTTCTGCCCGGGGATTAAGTTAGAGTGTGCCGTCCACGCGAGCGATGGAGACTGAGTAAAGCTTTCTTCTTAATACCGGTTTATTTCAAAAGACACAGTATAGCGCCCATTATAGTGGCACGGTGGACGCTCAGAGAATTCTCTCATGGGAGCGTGTCGCCTTTTTCCAAACGATGTGCACAGTGCGGCTGGAAAAATATGAGGCTACTCGCTTTTTAATATCTTCTTAAACAGCACCCGTCCTCACTCCTTCATCTTGTGGAAGACTGCGCACACTTAAGGGATGACTTTTGAGCGATCACATGCGTGCTTGTGTCTGTCTGTTCCTCAGCAGTAAGATAAAGTGGCTTTGCCCAGCTGTGTGATAAAGATGTTTTGCTGAAGAGATGATTAAGCAGGAACAGGAAGAATATGTACATGGCTGGAGCTGGATAGAATGCTTCAAGTGTATTGTTTTGATGTAAAATTCAGTACATAGTCTCTGTATATAAATCAGAGAGCTTGCTGCTTTGCTTCAGAGAAAGCACCATGCTGATGTATTATGAATTCTCTCTGTGCTGCATAAAATAAGAGTGCCTTATCACAGTGGTCCTTTCCTCCGCAATGTGGATTATATATTTTCCTCAACAATCTTAAAATTAGAGAACAGCTGCAAAACCCCCCAAAAGATTCAAGACTAATATACTTTATTTTTATTGCTTCATTTACATTTTAACTTACTCAAGCAAACAGTAACAATACAGGAAACAATAAGTCAGTCTTAAATATTTTTGTCCTGTATTCAGATTTAAAATCTTATTTCTAGTGCTTTTTAGTTAAATAAGAAAAATGTTGCAAATGAGGTGAGGCAGTTTTACTCATTTAAAGATTTGCCAATGGGCTCAGAAAATATCACTTGCCAGACAAACAATAACATCTAACAAGCTAATATTTTCAACTTGTGAGAAAAAAATTGAGTATCATTACAAGGCTAAAATTCTTTTTGCAGTACAGCTAATCTTACCGTGATGGATTACTAAAATGCCGTGCTATATTTATATAGGCAATGCTGGAAAGAAGATGCTGAACCAGGCAAGTGTTTTAAAGTGTGGAAAAGTAAAAACAGGGCGTATTTTCAACAGCCATACCTATTTTTATAACCTTGACTTCTGTGACAATGCCTGTCCTTACAGACTGATTTCCAGCACTTTAGTATTGTGAGGCGGGCAAAACCCCAGGGATGGTGTGTTTCTGAAAATGACTCCAATTTATCTCTTTCCTTCCCTCCTTCCTTTATATTTCTCTATTGGTTTATTAATAATTTCTAGCAGTAATCAATATAAATGCTGCCTTTTGTGGCATGTTTTGTAAGCAAATGGTATTTTTTTTGTCGGTCACATTCTTTTTATTTCTATGAATTACTCAAAGAAGGCAGGAGGCACATAATACACAGCCTTGATATAGCATGATCCATTTCAAGGACTGTGTGCAGTTTCACATTTTCTCCTCCGTCTATTGAATAGCTCTTTCTCTGGAGCAATAGAAGTGAAGGACACTAGCAGGTAAACATCAATAATTGAACTCTTACCTCGCAGTTCCAGAGCCTACAGGACCTTCCCACACAAGTATTAGGGCGGCTGCAGAAGTGTGCCTCGTCTAAGCTGTCGACACACAGTCAGACTAATGCTAGCAATTGGTTGCAGTCA